>NC_132988.1:117042327-117343275 GCF_048564905.1 Vicugna pacos
AGACCCACCTGGGTTTGGACTGGGCTCTGCCACCTACTAGCTGGTCACCTTGAGACCATCATTGGGCCTCTCTGGGCCTGAGTTAAATGGGGCAAATACTTCAAGGAGCTGAACATGGAGGTATGCACACAGTAGGACCATCCACCCCAAGGCTGGCACAACACAGGCACTCAGGAAGGTTAAATTCCCAACTCAAATACGTAACAAACCTAAGGCAGCACAAAGTATCTGTGAAATATTTCGAGTCGGGCAGAAATCTGCAGATGCTATTTCCCTGGGAGATGTGGCCCACTCTGGACCTCAGGATCACTCTGAAGGATGCACGTGGTGGGGGGAGCACCACACAGGCAGAGAGAGGCAGGCCAGCTGCCAGGCAACCCAATGAACGACCAGGCACGGTGGACTCCAGAGCTCACATGAGCTTACTTTGACGTGTGCTGCCTACTTCCCTCTCCTCGAAGGCTTCCTCTGGGCCCCAATCAGCAACAGCCTGGGCCTAGGGTGAGTCCACGGATGGGCCAGGAGTGGCCGGCAGCAAAAAACAACTGTGAGAAGCAAGATGCTCTAGACACTACCCATCTGCCCCTCCCTCCACCAGTTCTGGGGGATCTGGAACGTGGTGCCAATGACGGCAGCAGCTGCCATCTTGCTAAGCACTCGGGATGGGTCAGGCCGTGGGCTCGCACTGGAGCTCACACCACTTATCCGAAGAGTCTGTGGCAACACGAATCGCCGGGCCCACCTTCGGAGTTTCTGAGTCACTAGACCCGGGGCAGGAACTGAGAAGCGGTGTTGCTGGCAAGTTGCCAGGGGATGCTGCCGTCTGCTTGTCTGGGAACCAGACACTTTGAGAACCCCTGGGTTGACGCTTTCACAACAATCAACTCCTTAAATTCTCCCAAAGACATTTTGAGCAAAAATAAAAACAGCTCTGCATTGCAAATCGTTTAGACCTGAATGGAAATGCCTCTTCTATCAAATAGCTGCGATGCTCTGGGCAACTGACTTGACTTCTGGGAACCTCGGTTCTCTCATCTGTAATATGGGGCTAAAAATACCCCACAGCACAGAGATTAAACAACACCCTAAGGTGGAGGGGCCCCGTGCAAAGCTCGGCTCATCTATTTAATCAGGAGTGTTTACCGGGTGTCTGCTGTGCTTTACACACATTATCCATTTACTCCCCATGACCACATTATAAAGTGGGCACTATTTTAATCCATACTTTCAAATTATTGTGCCAAAGTACAAATAAATTAAACAGATGGCCCAAGGCCACAGAGCTGTTAAGTAGCAGACCCAGGATTCACACCCAGCACTTCAGGTGAGCAGCCTCCACGCTACAGCTGCCTCCCCAGACTCCAGCCTGGCCTTTTACCTGTTGCCCTGCATGGGCCCACCAGGCGCCGGTGCCACTGTGAACATTTTGGTTCCCACCCTGAGCACACCGCTCATCCTTTTGTGGTGAGTGACTAGCAGGGCAGAGTTTTAGAATTCCTGAGTCTCTGGCCAAATGCCTTCACAGTCCCATCAAAACTGTTTAACTATCAACATCTTTATCGAACTTTCACCAGAGACCAAGTACTTCCTTTCTGATCTTTCAAACTATGCTTTAAATTCAGAACTCACACTTCACATGTGCAAAACCAAGCTTCTCTATCATCACATCTGCCTGAAACTCTCTATTAAGTGGCTACATCACAATGGCTTGCAGGTTTGACTTGATGTTTGCATGTGGTGGTGACTTTCTGTGACATCAAGTTAATTCATGGATTCGATGAGCCCAGTGCCAAGCATGGGAGAGACAAGGAGGAAAGAGACCTGGTCTCCGCTCCAAGGAGCTCAGCGTCCTATGGAGGAATGGCTAGGCACGCAGGCTGGGGTGACGTGAGGCTGGGGGCAAGGTGGGAGGAGGTGCAACCTCTAAACTGGCTCAAAGGACAAAGAAGACCTTCCAAGAGGTGACCCATGGGCAGAGGACAACAAGCCAGACCAGGAGCAGGGTCAGCCAAGCAGAGGGAATGGCATGAATGGGACATGCAGGTGGCAAGAGACACAGCCTGAGTCCCAAAGGGCTTTCTAGAGGAGGCTGGGGAGGCGGGGATCACTGCAAGGTTCTAAGCCAGGAAGTAACACAGTAAGACCAGTATTTTAGAAAAAGAAATCTGGCTACTGTGTGACTTCAGTCTGGAGGATAACCCTGGGTGTCACAGCCAAGGGAGAAATGACGAAGACAAGAAACAAGGCTGTCAGAAGCAGTAGGACATACTCGTAAAGACCATGGACCGAGGCCCTAGCTGGGGTTCAGCTCTCAGCTCTGCCCCCTACCACACTGTGGGACCCCGAGCCTCCCTCTCTCTAAGCTGAAGTTTCCTCATTTGTAAAATGAGGGCAAAAATCTTGCAGACAAATTCCACTGATAATCATTGTAAGTACAGACTTCAAAGAGCCCGTTTAACCTTAAATTTCATTATCTAAGAATAAAGAAAAAGAGGTGGCTCAGGGACCCCAGCTTTCTTACCCCTGCTAACTTTCCATCTTGTCTCTGAAAAAGACTCAGCCGTCACTAACACCCCTTTAATCACACATTAGCTGGCAGCAGATTCCTTTGATGAGTTCCACCACTGAGTTTAGGAAGAGTGATGCCAGACCCACCCTCTCAAAAAAAATTTCAAAAGAAATGCTTTAAATGCTTAAAATCCAATAACAAGTTACAAAAGCATGAGGAAAAATTGTTTATACAGTTTGGCTTCAATTATGTAATAAATATATTCACAGACTTGAGGAAGGCAAGAAACCACCATGTTACCAATTGTTCTGTCTGGAGGTGGGGACATGAGGTAATGCTATCTTATCTGTCTGTCTCTGTGTTTAGAGAGGCTGTTTATGTCCACATGGACATATATTAAATCTCACCCCTTCCCAAACAGAAAGAGTTTGAAGGGGACATCACACAGAATGATTTCCCTGGAAGAGATTTTAGGAGCGATTTAGCTGAAATTCTTGTTGAAGAAGCAGAAGGGTCAGTGACTTGCTGACCCTTGTCCCACAGCCTTTGAAGGGCAGCTCTGAGGGCAAAGACGGACAATTCCAGCAAGAGCGAGAGCTTGGAGGTAACCACCAGTGGAGACAATCACCCTTACTAATAGAGCTGGTAAGTTACAACCTAGTGAACAAGGCTTCGATTACAGAACAAACCGCACAGCAGGATTCCATTCCGCAATGCTGTCACCAAGCTTCAGGACCTTGGCCAGTTCCCAGAGTCTCTAAGGACCTGAGTGTTTTACTCTCAAAGGAGGAAGTAAAACTGTGTGTTTAAAGTCTCTCCCTCAGCAAAAATTCTATTCTGAGGTCAACAAAATGTATTAAGTGTCAACCAGGGGAATAATCTCAGTGTCACAGAGTGACAAGGTGTATCAGACGTCCCAATGTCATGGGCTTCCAGCCAGGGGCGCCAGGAGCATGCCTTGGGGATGCAGAGCAATCAGAAGTGGAGAAAGTTGGTCAGGGTCCTGCAGGATGTTTACAAGCTGCCCAGAGGACAAGTAAGAGAAGATCAGAGCGACGTGGAAAACACTGGAATCCCACAGCACAGGGAGCCAGCAGAGACCCCCTTTCCTGGTGGACGCTGAATCCTTCTTCTAGCAGGCAATAGGGAGCCCCTCCAGAACAGAAAGTGAGCAGGTTGGTGCTTCAAAAAGGTTATTGCAGTGAGAACAATGGGCTGGAGGGGAGCAGGGCTGGACGGGCAGGAGGCTGGTGCACTCATCCAAACAAGACGTGACCCCTAGAAGGCAGGTGTGATATGCCTCCCACCCTGCGAGTCAAACTCAAAGCCACATGCTTCCACCCACAGAGTTGCATGCTCTCTCCACTGTGCTCAAGGGCACACATTGTAAATCCTCGTATTTGAGAAATTCTAACACCATACATAGCTATGTTCTGAGGCATTCTTTATCTTCGTAACTAATACAAGCTCTTTCTATATTAAAGACTTTAATCCTTTTTAGTGTGTGTTGCAAATAGTTTCCCAAGTTTGCCACTTCCCATTCCCAGTGCTGTTTTCAAATGTGAAGTTTTCAACTATTTGTGTCCTCAAATCCATGATTTTCCTCCATGGTTTTTTTTCATAGCGTGTTAACCAATATTTACTTTCCACAAACTGTTCTGTCTATTTAGATTTAAATCTGTTTAGGGAATTCATCTTCATTTTTCTTTCAAAAGATCCAGTCAGTTGCCTCCAAATTCATGAGTGAAACATTCTCCTCCCATTGATTGAAATAGCATTTTATCACATACATACACGTAGAAGTTCTACTTCGTTCCACTGGTCTGACTTTTCTTGCGGGACCATTATACCTACAGCATTAATGTAGCTTTCTGATTTTTTTCAATCTGCTAGGGCAAATCCTTCCACATTACTCTTCATTTCAAAATGGTCTCATCCAGCTTCCTAAATTTATATTTTCAGGTGAAACTATGATTTGATCACATCCTTCTGCAAAATTCCACTATGATTATTACCGGAACCACATTCTAAATGAATTTGGGTGATGCAACAATTGGTTTAAATGTCCCTCTCTTGATTAGATCCAGATCCTTGTAGCGGAGTATGACGGCCTGCTCCCTGGTACCTGGCACAGTGCCCAGCTGGAGGGAAGTCCAGTTCCCCGGACTGCCTGAACTCAATGTCCAGCAAGAGGTGGAGAGATTATTCTCCTCTCAAAGAGACTCCATTCATCCAGGACACAGAAAGAGTAAGAAGACTTTTTGGGGCCTTAGTGGACATATGTAACTTTCACTGGCAAGAAATTAATAATAAATTAAGGAGTTGATGGGGTCTCTTCCAAGTGTTGCAGACCCCAATTTACACGACGGATAACTTAATGTCTTTACTTTGTGTTTTCTAACTGCTTGATGAAAGTGTCGGAGGAGTGCCTACCCTGCCGCCGAGCTCCCGCTACTCACCACTGTCACACTTCCCTAGCATAATGATGCTGGCTTTGCAGGCGCCCACGTCAGCCCTGCTAGAATATATGCTACAGCTGGCAAGGGCCTTGCTGCGTCCTTTCACGTCCTTAGTGGTACTAGGCACTGTGCATGCATCCAGTCTATCTCGGTTCACGTCCAACCCACAGTCAAATAGGCTTAACCTTGATGTCAGATCTTCAGCTGCGTATTTCAGGAACTTCTCCTTCATCTTTTTTTAATTCTTATTTTTCACTGAAGTACAGTCTATTTGTGTTAGTTTCATGTGTACAGCAAAGCGATGCAGTTACACACATCTCTCCTCCATCTTTAATGAAGTCCTTCAAGATCCAGCTGAATTCTTACCTCCTCCGGGAGGCCTGCCATCCAGCCAGCCCACCCAGCAGCCCGTCTCTCTTGTCAGTATCCCCAGCACTTCTGATTATTTGTTGGGTCACAACCTCACAAATTCAGCCACAGTTGATGTGCACTGTTTGGCCTTTTTTCCCCTGGTTTAACATCTCAGTGTTGGGGGAGGAATGGTGGGTGATGGGCGAGCTGAGTCTCCAGGCTGCCCCAGACTCCACAACGCCCTAGAATCTTGCCTGGGCCTGACTCCCACACTGGGAGCACCTGTGCAGCCCTCATGGGAACTTAGGCTTAAGACCCTGATACATAACGTTCATTCACAATTCACACGGAACCCTCGCACAGCGGTGTTGTGTGCTTGTGTAATAATACCGGCGACATTTACTGAGCACTCACAGGAGGCCAGGCCCTGTGCTGACTGCTCTACCTGCACCTTTGACTTTGAAACGGGAACTACTATTATTCTCATTTTACAGCTAAGAAACTGAGACCCACGGAGGTAAGCACTGTGCCCAAGGTCACACACAAAACTTCCCCCTCAGTGACCTCCTTGAACGTGGTCCACAGGCAGAGGTCACCTGGCCCAGGGGCCAGTGGGGCTCACATCCAGCCCACTGCTCCGCTGCCAAGCCTTGCAGCCCTGGGTCTGCAGCCCAGAGAAACCTATTCCTGTTCTTCTGCAGGCAGCGTGCGAGCTGGAGACACCCCGAAGTCCTGGGAATGGTTCCTCTCCATCTACGTGAGCGGGTCTGGGGCCCAGAGGAAGGGCTCATAAATACTGATTAAATGAACGTTCTCTGACCTTTATTGCAGTCACGCAGCGACCAGCCATCTCCTCCACTGCAGGGCAATCACTGATGACACTGATGACAATCAACTCAATCAAGGGATCTCTACCTGTCGCGTGCCACCCACAGTGTCAGGCACAGAGGGGGAAGCAGGAATGAATCAGACACGGTGCCACACGGCAGGAGCTCCCAGATCAGCCAGGAGAATCATCTGCCCGTGTGCTTAACTCTGGTTTTGTTCCCACCTTTTCTGGGCAAGAAATTGACTCTGTGGGAGACAGTGTGGCCCACTGGAGCCAAAGCGCCTGGGTTAAATCCTGTTCTAACACTACCTGTGCAGAAAGGCTCACACAGCAGGCTCAAGACTTCCATCCCTTGGAAGGGCTGCTCCCAAGGCTGGGTCTTAGCTGGCATCTGGGAACCGGAATTTCGAAGGGTTCGCACCATCCCGATAAAAGCAGCTCACGAGGCCTAAACTGTTGTGCAAACGATGTGATTTACGCTGAACACCTGCGGTCCTTCGGAGAGTCTGGAGTCCTGGGATGTGCCAGGCAGAGGATGCCCTTGCGCCCAACTCCCAGGACAAATCCTGGGGACTCTCCTGAGCTTCCCTGGGAATGGAACGGCACTTCACATATGTTGTCACAACTTGACGCCTGAGGGATGAAGCATGTCCTGCGTGCCTCTACTGGGAGAAGACTCTGGAAGCCTGCACCTGGTACCCTCCAGACCTCGCCCCACGTGCCTGTGCTCTTGCCGACTCTGCTTTGCATCCTTTCTCTGTGATAAACCAGCCTGGTACAACCACACGTGCTGTGCTGTGAGTCCTCCTGGGGAACCACTGAACCTGCGGGTGGTCTGGGGACCCTGACACACTAGCCATGTGACCTCGGACAGACTACCTGACCTAGGTGTGCCTCAGTTTCCCCATCCATGAAATGGAGGGGTTTAAAAGTACAATCTGTCCGCCAAGACTGTGCTGAAGGCGACACGATTCAGCCTGTCCTTTGCTTAGGCTGCCGGCAGCGAGAGGGCACTTAAGAAACGTGAAGTGTGGTCATTTGGTGAATAAACATTTGATGAACAAGCAAAGGAGTGAAGGCACGAGCTGCAGGTGATCGAATGGTGAACAAAGATGGAGAAGTGTTGATGGTGAACAGCAGAGGAAGCGTGGCTGCCCCTGGACGGCCCTGGGAAGATCTGGGAAACTCTGGGAAGACAAGGCGTGACCACCCACTGGTCCCGGGACGAACACTGCAGGGCAGGCAGGAACAGCTGGGCAGGCGCACAGGCGGGTGGGCGGGGCCTCAGCCTGTCTGCGCGCTGACCTACCCGGCCCGCCCCGATGAAGGGGGCACCCGGGAAACTAGCCGGGCGGTCTCGGGCCAGGGGACCCCAGCCTCCACGTGCGCCTGGAGTCTAAGGCCAGTGGGGGCCCCTCCCCTCAGCTCTGAGAACAGTGAGAGGCCACACATCACCGGCAGAAAGAGACACGCCAGGGGCAGAGGTGGGCATCCAGGTCACACACTTTCTCTTACCGTTACCTTTTCTTCTGTTGTTATGGTGAAAAGGGCTTCTAGCTGGATTCTATTCTAGAAAAAAAAATAAAGCACATCAGTCAGCAGGTCTTGGCATGGGCCCCACGGGCAGTATTGGCGTGTTTCCGCCCCCCCCCCCCGCCTGGAGCTAAGCGGGCCTCTGGCTGTTGAGGGGCTGGGGCTTGCTGGGGCCTCAGAGTCCCTTTAGGGGAAAGGTCTATGGGGCTGTGATGCCTCCTTCTCTCCCGGAGGCACGTGTGAAATCCGAACAGCAGCTTCCCTCGCTGCCAAGACAGCACGGGCAGTGGGCCCCTGGGGCGAAACACACGGGGCTGGGGTCAGGCGGGGCTTCCAGTCCGCCCCTGCTCAGGGAACACAGGGTGAGCGTGTGACTGCCGTCTGTCCGACCGGGTGGTCTGAGGAGGCCCACTGGGAGCACACACTTCTCCCCACACGTGGAGGCAGAATGTCCTGCAACCGAAAAGCCATGCAGGGTTGTGTTGAGAGCGGACTGCCCGGGTCAGGGCCGGCCCGTCACGCACCAGCACTCTGCCTCTGGACAAGGTATTAACCTCTCTGGGCCTCGGTGTCTTCATCTGTACAATGGGAGTTATATTCAACTCTAGGGTGGCTGTGATAATTCTTTAGAAGAGTTCCCACATAGGGGGCAGTGCTATGAAAGTATTACTGCTATTGGGTGTAGCTGGCGGTGGCGGTGGCGGTGGTGGTGGTGGCGGCAGCGGCGGCGGTGGCGTTGGCGGTCTCCTCCTTGCAGATAACCTGGCCGGGGGACTTGCAACTGGACGTCCAGTGGGCTAGGCACCCCCCGTGTAATCCTATCACAGCCACTCCGGGGGCATTTTCCCCTAACCTGATGGGCCCTGGTGGACCAGTAGGAAACCCCGGATCCACGCCCTGCAGTTGCTACTGGGAACACTGGAGTATCCCAGACGCATCATGGGCCAGCAGGACAAGCTAAGGGGGGCTCCAGAAGGAAATCAAACTACTACCAGCTTCTTTTTTGTTCCAGGAGGGAAATGGAAATTCAAAACAAAAAACAAAACAAGCCTTTAAAGAAGAGACAACTAGGAAGCGACCGCTTGGCCCCTTCTGCTCCGGAGCTGTCGGGGCTTCGGAACATCCATGGCGCCCCGCGAGCTCCAGGCTCTCCTGACCCGCACGCCGAGGCCCGTGTTCAGCTTCCTCTGCTGCTCTCTCCTGCCTCTGGGCCCCTCCTCCCTGAGTTCACTGACTCCCAGGGTCTAAGCCGAGAGGGGCTGAAAGCTCTACAGAGCTGTCTCCACCTCTTTACAAAACCTAAATCCTCAGCCCTGTGCTTCCTGCATAAACTTCCAGGCTCGGGAAACATGTTTCAGATTACAGCCTGGAGTCAGAAGCCACGGGCCACGAGAGACACAGTGATGGTTTCATAAGGTGGGCGTGCGGTTGCTACAATATACTGTAAGAAACTTGAGATGAATGTTCTAGATTTTTCCTTCTCAACCTCTAACCTTGTATGAATTTGAGGTGCGTGCGTGTGTGCGTGTGTATGTATGCGTCCATGTCCACGTGCATCTATGTCTGCACATGTGCATGTGTGTTTGAGAAAGCAGCTTCCAGACCCGACACAGAGCACTTCTGACGGTACCACCTCCTGCTCCGGCGATGAGTCAGGGGCCACTGTCTTTACTGCCTCTCCACCGCTCTCACGCAGTTTTAAGCTGTCAGAACAAGAAGAGATCTGGGGGGTCTTCTCACTCCTCTCTTTTTCGGGTTTGGGGTACTGAAGCCCAGAGATGCGGAACTACCTCTGAAAATACACCAGGGCAGTGCTCCCACCCCTGAAATCCCAGACACCTCCACATACCGACTTGGAGGATTTCATCCTCTTGGGCACCTGTGTTTTTAAATAGCTCCTTTACTCTCCCATTTGCAGTGTGAGCCTCTGCACGGCTGACCGCCACCCAGGGCAGACCAGGGTTCTCACCTGGGGTCGATATGAACCTCACTCAGACTTTGGGTCTGACCAGTTTCAGCCCCAAACACACCTGGCCTTCTTGTCATCACGTAGGAAGGCCTGGGGGTCCCTCAAGGAAACTGAAGTCCAACCGGGGGAACCGATTAGAGAATGAGGCACGGGAGCGCTCACCATCACCTAAACTTACCCCTCAGCAAATGCTGGCCTCCCACGAGCTGCTGCTGAGCAGGGGAAGGAAGGGAGACGCTGACACTCTACGGGCAGGCAGGCAGGAGCCTGGAACACATGCCATGAAACCTGGAGCTCTGGAAACTCCAGGTGGGCTGGGGGACCCTCCACTCTGTCCACAGAACTGCCCAGAGAGCCCCTGAAGGCTTGGAGGGGGAAGGAGACTGCAGGCCATTTGCAAAGAGAAAATCATTTCTCTTATACCCACAAAAGGCTGGAAGCATTACAAGACAATTTCCCGTTTACAGATAAGAAACCTGAGGCTCAGAGAAGTTAAAAAGGAGAAAGCACACCTGTCCAAGAATCATTAGTTCACAGATCTGTTCATTCTTTCAGTCAGCACATTTTCACTGTGCACCTAGCGTGTGCGGGGCTCTATTTCAGGCGCTGAGAACACAGCTGGGAACAGGGCCAGCGAGGTCCCTGGTCTCACGGAGCGACTTTCCAGTGGGCTGTAGGGGGCTCCAGGGGATGGAGTCCATAGACACAGACAGGCACCAAGCAAAGCAACGGACAGGAGCTGTCAGGGCGGGACGCCGGGAAGGTCGCCCTGGCGTGAGTGAGGGGCTCCTGGACCGCACGCCTCCCGCTGCCCCAGCGGACTCGCCAGGCACCTCCGGGAGGCGTGCGGCCGCCCTGGCCCGACGTCCTCACGCCCCTGAGAGGGGGTGGAGGCTCCCGGTGCCACTGGGTTCCTGAGTTTCTCGCTGTTGGTTTCTGACTGGTGCCTTATCCTAAAGTCTGATTTTAACATACTCAGTTTCCTGTCCTTTGAAACCAGGAAGGTATCTCTTCTGGGCCATTTTCTCTCCATTTTTTTAATCCTTTTTTGTCCTCTGTTCTTCACTCCGCACTTAATCGTTTTCTGAGACATCTGTTTTCTCTGACAGTTTTACACAGTTTTCTTGTATCTCATCTTTATCTTTCTGGAATTTTTCATTTTATTCAATTTTATCCAGGATTTTTTTCTTACAGCAGCAGAAATGCTGCACACAGGCCCTTCGGCCTTGGGTGGGAGGAGCCGGCCACTGGGGGGGTCGGATTTTGATTCTGTCACGTGGCCTGGGGCAGTCACACTTGGAGCCTCGTTTTCCTGATCTATTAAAAGGGACTTTCTCCAGAGGCTGAAGTCGGAACCACGTGGCCCCAGTAACTAGAGCACAAGCGCCTCGAAGACGAGGACGGCTCTCCTCCTCTGCGTCCCCAGGAGGGCGCAGCACTGGGCATGGGCCACGCAGCCAACCATACCCACCGCCCATGTGGCTTAACAGAGAGCGGACTGGAAAATGAAGGTGCTAACAGTAACAGTGTTACAGGCTGAATAACGTCCCCTAAAACCCGTATGCTGAAGCCCTGGCCCCGGAACCTCAGAATGTGGCTGTGTTTGTGACAGAGCCTTTACAGACGTAATCAGAGGCTGGGTGGACTCTAATCGCATCTGACCGGGGTCCTCCTGAGAGGAGGCGACCAGGACACAGACACGCCCAGAGGGACGACCACGTGAGGACACAGGGAGAAGACGGCCAGCTACATGCTGAGGAGAGAGGCCTCAAGAAGAGACCAACCCTGCCCCCACCTGGATCTGGACCTCCAGCCCCCAGAATGGTGAACAAATAAATCTCTGGCCTTTTGAGCCATCTGGTACACCGTGCCTCGGCAGCTTGAGCGAACCAACACTAATGGGAGCTCCTGGTTGACTGCCCGTCATGCACGGGACACAGTGCTGAGAAGTTCACATCGAGTGATCATGCATCTTCATAATCAGGCCCAGAGAGGGTATGTAGTTACTCAAGGTCACCAGGAGCTCCAAGGGAGCCTGGTTCACGGTAAAGTGTGTAAGGTCCCAGGGCCCATGCACTTCCAGAATTCGGTATCACTGAAGGAAAGGAGGAAGGGAGGAAAAAAGAATGAACTAGCAGATACTGTGCCCACAGTTTCTAAAGCAGCAGGACAGAAATCAGAGGAACAAAGGCAATACCGGGGAGGAAGTCTGGAAGGAGAGCCGGGCAGGCAGCATCAGGACCTCTCCACCCTCGACGTCTTCCACCTCCAGCGAGGCTGTGTAGCTGACCGAAAAGGAGTCTCCGACTGTTCAGAGAGAAAGCACATGCGGGTGAGGAGAGGGACCTGTCACACCCCAGACACAGCCGCGCAGAGGAGGGCCGCGTCACGGCCGACAGCGCAGCAAGGCCCCTCTGACTCACATACTTATAAGCAGGCAGAATAAACTGGGCAGGCATGCTCGCCCCCTCCTTTTTCACTAGGAGGGGGTGTCAGCAGGTGCAAGGAGCTCTACCTGCCCCTCCGCCCCCACCCAGAACTCTAGGCTATGGAATCTTTAGGATTTTTGTTTTAAACGTCCTCAACATTTACATTTTATTTTTATATAACGATAAAAGCTAGGATCATAAAGATACGGTGATAAAGACCAAGTTGATGAAGATGATAACACAGGCGAAGGTCACTCATCAGACCTCACCCTGGCGTGGGACTCTATCACCCTCAAAGCATCTGCAGGACGTCAACCCAGCTGGTCTCCAAACCATGCCCTGAGACGGATGGAGATTACAATATTTCCTGTTGCGGACACAAAAGGAAAGTGAGACGGAGAGAGGGGAAGTGACTCGCTTAGGGTCACCCAGTAAACAAGTGGGAAGCCACCCAAACCTCTTGGGCCTGTCACCTTTCCTCTAAATGACCGTGACTCTGACAAAAAAAGCAAATGACCATGATGAGGGTGACAATATTGCCAGAGTGTCAACAGGCTGGGGTCGGATCGGTCATCTGAGGCTACACTTCTATACTTACCCTTTGGGAAAAAGTTTCCTGCCCACTAAGTTGAAAACCAGTGTCAGATCCCTTGAGATCCTGGTGAGTTCACAAACACAACTGGGATCCTGCCCTCAGGGCATGTAGAGCCTTGGAGGCAGAGGCATGTGGGCATACGTAGCAATTATAATACGGTAGTAAGAGTGAAAACAGTTGCCGGGGTTAGGAGAAGGGGTGACAGGGTTGCTGTTTAGTGGGGAGAGAATTTCGGTCACACAGGATGGAAAAGTTGTGCAGCTCCGCTGAGCACATGTGTACAGCTAACAATGCCGTCCTGCACACTTACAAGTTTGTTAAGACAATAGCTCTTACGCTATGTGTGTTTTTACCACACACACACATAAAAATAATCACAACAGAATAGCCTCTGACTCAGCAGCACTTTGCAGAGTCCAGATCGTTCTCTGAGGGAGGGTATCGCCCAAGCGGCAGAGCGAAGGCTTACCACGTGCAAGGTCCTGGGTTCAATCCCCAGCACCTCCTCTAAAAGGAAAGAAACCTAATTACTCCCCGCCAAAAAAACAAAACAAAACAAAACAAACCTGAAAAAAGCATGAATAAACTCCCTTATCCCAAATTCAGGGATTCAGGGAGGAAAGTGCTGGTTCTCATTATCACGTGTGACACCCGGAGGTCAGAGAAATTCGGTGGTTTCTAAAGGCCAATACCACCTTAAGAATTGGTGGGTGGGATTTATTTTGACATCATTGAAAAGAAAGGCACTAAAGATCACTTAGCTGGGAAACTTTCTGACACTGCTTAAACCAGAGCCAGCAGAGATCGCCACTTGTGGGCCAACTCCACTGGCAGCTTCCGTCAACAAGGCAGTGTTAAGAAGGGTTCTGAGGCTTCGTCTAGGCTCAGAGAGAAAGAGTGGCGGGACTGATGAGCGGCGTGGGCCACACGTGTGGAAGCGGAGAGGTCGGAGCGAGTCCTTGGCACGTGAGATGTGAGATCCACCATACGTAACGGTCACGGCCTGGATGGGGGAGCCAGACTGTCCGAGTCTGAAGCAGCCTTGACTGCCAGCCCGATGGCCTCGGGCAAGTTCCTCACCGCTTGGGTCTTTTCATCTGTATACGAGGTACCCCCTCAGAATAAAAGAAGTCTCACCTTCCCAGAAAAACTGACAGCTCTAGAGACAGAGGAACAACTGAATCCCAGAATTGGTTTTAAGTCTCCCTAATGAAATAATGACAATTCGCCTCAGGAAACACACCTCCGAAAGCCAACCAGGGACGGCATCACGCTCTGAAAGGCAACAAATCAGCAGTGGAGGTGCTCCTGTGACCACTCCTGACAGTGCCTGGACGTGTCATGAGCGAGCTTCCAGGGCCGATGCCAAACCCCTCCATCCAGCACTCCCCAAAACAAACTCTTCCTTTGAGTGATGGAGATTTTGGTCATCGGGTGATGGAGATGCCGGCATGCACTATGAACTCGATCTTAGTGTATGTTTGAAATTTTTCATAATAAATATTGAGTATACCTATTTTTAAAACTCTTCCCCCAAGTCCCACCTCCCTCTAACTTCAGTGACAAACCCAGCTTCCTGGCTGTGGACACTGAGCAGCGGTCTCCTCTGACACCCCGAGAGCAGCATCCGTTATGAGGATGCACTGTGTGAACGCGCCACGTGTCTAAGGCTATGCTGGCCGCACCTCCCATGCTCTGCGAGCATCGGTGCGTATTTTCAGCATTTTCCACCCTGACATTGTACACGGCGCTCTCACCTTGCAGAAACTTCTTCCTGAAAGCCTGGAACCCTCTCGAGGTCTGGTTACCAGTCGATCCCCTAACGGCCAGGCCAGTGATGTTGTCCAACAGGAGCAGATCAGAGAGGTTGGCGGCCGCGGGCGTCCTGGTGTTGTTCACCAGCAGTTGTATGTGGGCCACCGGCCACTCGCTCTGCGAGGACACCCAAGACAGGAGGTGAAGTGAGGCCAGACTTGCCGGCAAACCCAACTTCCCAAAATGAGGCTCTGGCTTGACTTGCGCCCGTTAGGTCTTTAAAGGGCAGGAGGATTATGGTCTCACAAAGGTTCTGAGGATTTATCAGGTCTGACTTCAAGGGCCCCAGGAGAGTTTTGACTTCTGCTTGCCAAGCTGTTTCACAGAAACCAGGACCCTGAAATGCAGTGAAATCACACCCCCAGAGTAACTTTGAAGAAAAAGCACCCGAGCACAGACCCACAGGCAGGCTGGGGAAACGCTGGGGAAACTGACAACTGGGGTCACCAAGGAAAGCAAACAGTGGCTCCCTCTTACTCTATTCTTTTGAAGATTCAGCCCCAGCCAGGCCAGGGCCTCTGACTGCCATCTGATCTCCAGGACCGCAGGTCCTAAGCTGGACTCCAGCCTCCTAGCCAGTCTTTGCAATCCGGGTTCTGCCCGGCCACGTGTTCGAGTACCTCAGCTGGTGGAAGCCATCCAGGGGTCCAGCTGCTGGGCTCCCCGCCTGGCTTCTGCAACCCTGCCCTGCCCCCTCTCTCTAGGCCACATCTCCCAGCTCTCCTGCCCCTTCTTCACCCCAGTTCTGCTGAAAGAGATGCAGGAGCTGAGAGAGGGAAGCAACGCATGTCCCAAGAGGAGTGAGCTTTGAAATGTAATAGTGAAAAGAGCAAGTTGTAGAACTTGGTGTACAGGATGCACTGGCACCTGTGTAGAAAAGGGGAAGAAGTAAAGTACGTGTATGTACCTGTGCATATGGACACACGTACGTGCATGTACACACACATGCTCGTAACTGCACGCATGGGCCAGAAAACAGTTCCAGGACATGAGAAACTGGTAGCACCAACTGTGCTCAGGGAGGGGAGCCAGACAGCCGAGAGCCTGGATTAAAGTGAGGGTTATGCAGACACAGGAAACAAACTTCAGTTACCAAAGGGGAAAAGGGGGGACGGGTAAGTTAGGAATTTGGGAATAGCAGACACACACTGCTATGTATAAAATAGATAACCAACAAGGACCGACTGTACAGCCCAGGGAACTGTGTTCAATATCTTGTAATAACCTATGGTGGGAAAGAACCTGAAAAAGAATAGGTTTATATATATGCATATATGTAACTGAATCACTTTGCTGGACACCTGAAACTAACACAACATTGTAAATCAACTATACTTCAGTAAAAAGAAAGAAAGGAAAAAAAAGAAAAGAAAAGAAAATGACGGTTGTGCAGTAAAGGGTTAACTCAGCAGGCTGGGACTGTCCAAACGCTGCGCATCCCAAAATGAGGGCTGGTCCTGGGCCAGCTCCTGGGAGACTGACCTCTAGAGTCTTCAGAACGTCCTGCCTGGTGAGATTGTCTTTGCATACCCACGGCCCTGGGCCACACCAGGGGTCTACGCTAACAGTGTGATTCGTGGCGGGGGCCTTGGGCCCAGCGTGACCTCTGGAGGGGCGGGAGACTGAATAACCGAGGTCAGCGACATGGGCGTTCCGCACCAACGTGACTGGTCCTCAGTAAAAACCCTGGATTCCACAGCTCCGGAGAGCGCCCTGAATTACGTCACATGTCACTGCTGGGAAACCTGCATGCTACCCCTGCAGCTCCGCCAGGAGACAGGGCTGTCTTGGGCCGGCGTCTCCGGAGCTCTGTCTGACGTGCCTTTCACTTTGCTGACTTTACTCTACGCCATTTGCTATAATGAACCGTAACTGCAACATCAGCTGTTCTGAGCTCTGAGTCCTCTGAAGGAGCCACTGAACCTGAGGGTGGTCTTGGGGAACCCCCAACACAAGGACAACGTGAAAGCCATCTCATGAGATTAGTAAGGATCAAAGACCTAAAAGGTATTAAATACATTTTTAAGCTGTCAAGCATCATACAAACGTTAAACTCTCAGAGAAAATATATACTCTCTTTCCCATTTTAAACAATCACAGAGGATTTTCACTCACAATAATTATACTGTTACCAAAAAATCTCAGTCTTGGTGCTGCCATATAAAATATAAGGTCCCTGCGGGTCACCCCCTCCTCACCCGTGCTCAGACGTGGGTGGATAACCACGTGACTTGCCAGCTCCCAGCTAATACATGATTTGGGCAAACTCAATTATTTCCTCTTTAAGTCTAAGGCACCCATGAACACTTACCACTGCACATTTCTGAAAAATGACTCCATTCTCAGAAGTTCCTTGAATGTCTCTTGAAATGTCCCCATACTACAATCAAATACAGAAATTATTAGAAAATGAAAAATATTTCATGCTACACTTACAAAGCTTTTAAAAGCAGGGTGAGAAGGGTTGCTTCTGCTGGTACAGTAACTTTCTTCAATCCTGAAGATTTTTTCAAAAAGAGTGTATAAGGACTGGAACTTAAAACCTATGAGGAAAGAAGGATGTGGACCTGTGCTGACACTGGGGCTATGTCCTGGTCCTGGGCAAAGGACACTGTTGTCACAGGGACTCAGCAAACCAGGGCTTACATTTCAGTAAGAAGCGTGTTTGCAGAGCTATGGAAAGACCCTTTAATGACCGCTCACAGGTCCTGTGTGTCCCCTGGCTGTCACTGCCGGGGCATATCAGCCACACAGCGGGGACTGAGGAACGTGGACCCCAGTGCGTCCAGGAGCCTCCTGGGAGCTGGATCCGCCATCAGTGGATGGAGAATCCGGGTTTGGCCTCTTCCAACCCTGTGATGGCTACCCTGGAAGAGTATCAACAGAAAGCCAGGGCTGGCCTAGCTCCCGCGGCCCCTTGTAATCACAACGGATGCCGGCTCCTTTCTGCCCTTGCCGCGTGTCCTGCGATCCCAGTGCTGCGGTACAGACACACCATTTAAACCGAGCAGGACCCTGATCTCACTGAGGAGGCTTCCCTTTGCCTCGCCTCCCCGCTCTCTGCCCCGCCCACCCCCCTCTGAATCACAGACCACAGCAGCTCTCAGTGATACCGACAATCAGAACAACAGCAATTCCTTCCCAAGTGCCAGGCGTATGCCCATCCCTGTACACACGTGAATTCTATTTCTCCCATTTTACAGATGAGGAAACTAAGGCTCAGGAAGGTTAAGTCACTAGCCCAAGGCTGCACAGGCAGGAAGCTTGGACGCCATCCCCACCAGTGTGTCTCCATATCCTGTGCTTCCTCCACAGTGCACGTTCCCTCCCCAAAGCATGAGCCTCTCATTGGACAGAAATGAGCAAAGACACAAAGAGCGAAAGTGATATTCCTGAGAACACGCTGACCACAGACAGCAGCGCGAGCTGCCTGGGCCTCTGATTCCGGCTGAGCATTCTGGCCCCCACCCCACCCTAATGCTCTGACATGCCAGGACCCTGATGAGTCTTTGAGAACAGAGATCTGCCTTTCTATCCTTCTGGTCCCCACACAGCATCCTGCAAACAACAACTGAAGAAGCACAGCCGTTGAACAGACAGAGGAGGGGCGATGGAGCACAGAGGTGCTGCCGTGGGAGGGGATGCGTCACCTGTCACAGGAGAGGACTGGACAGAATAAGAGGACCCCCTTGGTGGGGTGAATGGCTACTCCACATCCTGAATCCCAGAACATGGGAACAGAATGTGACCTTATTTGGAAGGTCTTTGAAGATGTAATCAAGCAAAGGCTCTCAAGGCGAGATCATTCTGGATGCAGGTGGGCTGGATTGAGGCAGGCCATAAATGCAATGCCAGGGGTCCTTATTAGTGACAAAAAGGGAGAAGACACACACAGAGAGAAGAGGCCATGAGAAGGCGGAAACAGAGTGTGAGAGTGAGCGGCTAGTGCCAGCTGGCTGTCAAATGCGTCCTGATGTCACTGTGAACGTGTTCTTTGGATGAGATCAACATTTAGCTCAGTGGACTTTGAGCAAGGTAGATAACTGTCTATAACATGGGTGGGCCTCACCCAATCAGTTAAGGACTTCTCAAAAAAACACTGAGGTCCCCTGAGGGAAAGGGAACTCTGGCAGACACCGTTCCAACTTGAGCTGCAACATCGGCCTGCCTTGCAGATTTCGGACTTGCCAGCCCCATCACCACATGAACAGTTTCTTAAAATAAATCTCCCCCGTTCTCTCCCTCACATATGCATATATATATATGTGCATGTGTGCGTGTGTGAATGTGTATACATGTATATATACACACATCCCGCTGGTTATGACTCTCTGGAGAATCCTAATACAGAGATTGGTGTGATGCAGCCAGAAGCCAGGAACATGACCGGAAGCTGAAAGAAACAAAGATGGATTTTCCCTGACATGCCCTCGGAGGGAGCGTGGCTCTGTCAACACCCTAACTTTGGACTTCCACTTCCAGAATTGGAAGGGAATAATGTCATTGTTTGAAGCCACCAGGTTGGTGGTAATTTGTTACACAGCCCTAGGAAACTTGTACAAACACTTAGCCGGCGGCCAAGAAGGGGCTTGTAGCAATGGTAGCCTGTTGGCTGAACTCAGTGGTTCTCAAGCCTTTTTAAGTCATGGAAGCGTAGGTGAGAGACAGCCCGATGTGGAGCCAGCACATCACACAGAATGCGAGCATCCTCAGGAGCCAGCAGTCGAGCAGGGGCTCCAAAGCCCAGCTCCGCCACCTCTACCTGTGGGACCCAGAACAAGCCTCCTAATCTCTCCGATCTCCAGTTTCCTGTCAGTAAAACAGGAGCAAAAATAGTACCTGCTTCAGAACTTGCAATGAGGCTCCAGTGAGATCACGCGTTGAAAGTGCGAAGCCCCGTGCCTGGCAAGTTGGAAGTATTTGTTAAACCCTCGCCACGACCACTGGTAGCAGCGTTTTTATAACAGGCGCGGGTGACTCCGTCTGGTTAGAGCAGAGCCCCTCGCCCTGCTTGAGAACCAGCAGGCGACGCCGCCTGACGATCAGATTCACGCGTCCCGTCCAGCAAAATGCTGTACGTTGTGCAGAAACTGCAGCTCTCCCGAAAGAAAAATGGATTTGCTCCCTCCTAATAACTGTATTCAGTGAAAGAATAGCTTTTCTTGAGGAACAAAAGCCTGTGACATTCTCTACATCTTTGGAACAAAATTGGTTTCTTTACAACTTCTGATGTCTTTTTTAAAGTATCGAACACGTTACTTACCAAGCGATGTGTTACAGCAGACTCTCTTTTAAACAAGGTCTTCCTGGGCCGGGAGGCTGTAAAAGCAAACACGGAATGAAGCCACGACCCACTGGTGGCTGCAGAAGTCCGGGGTGGGGTCGAGACCTCAACTTTCTTATTGAATTTCAGTCCAAATGGTGCGTCCACTACAAAGTGCAATGAACTTGTATTATATACTGCAGACTGGCGGGACGACGCAACGGCTCAACGCCGGAGGCAAAGCGCACGGCCCGCGGAAGGCGCTGGGAAACCTTGGCGGAGGAAGTGAATGAATGAATGCCTTACCATTTCTCTGCCAAGGAAATGAGATGCTCTCACTGGGAGGCTTAGAGACTAAGGAGAGTGTCGCTCCCAGCGTGTGCTCCTTCCCTGGGCTGTATGCTGAAGTGTCCATCCTGGGCCCCACACCAGACCTGCCGAATCAGAACCACTGGGCAAGGGAGGTGCTCTGGGTGATTCTTACCCACCGGGCATCAGACAGCCCTGGGTTCAAATCTGGCTCTGCCTCTCCCCAGCTGTGTCGGTGGGAAAGCCAGCTAACCCCTCTGGGCTTCAGTTTCCCTAACTCCACAGTGGAGAGAAGGGTAAGTTTTACCTTGCTTTGTCCTTCGGAGGCCCTGTCTCTTTTGCGAGTGACACTGATCATTACTACAAGGAGGGTCTGACCACTGCCAGACGCAGCGCCTGCTGAACTACCCCACGTGGACTGCTCCCTCTAGAATTTTGAAAATTCATAAGCACCATGTGTAGCACAGAAATGTCGCTAAAGAGGTGCTGGCTGGGGTGTGAGGAGTTGTCCTGAGTGGAAGCTGCTCTAATGCTAATCAGCTGTGTGACCCCGGGCAGGTCAGCTGAGTGCTCTGAGCCTCAGTTTCCCTCACTGGGGATGTGGTGAAAACATCCATCAGACAGGGCTGCCTAAGGAGAAGGGAAACGACACGCTGTGTGTGAAAGTGCTTATGAGCAATAAGTGCTTAAAACTAGACAATCCCACTCCTGCGCATCTATCCGGAGGAAGTTCTCCCTCAAAAAACCACATGCACCCCAATGTTTCTAGCAGCACTATTTACAAGACCTGGAAGCAATCTAAATGTCCATCGACAGATGACTGGATAAAGAAGTTGTGATACACACACACACACACGCTGGAATACTGCTCAGCCATAAAAATGATAAAATAATGCCATGTGCAGCAACATGGATGGACCTGGAGATCATCACACTAAGTGAAGTAAGCCAGAAAGAGAAAGGAAAATACCATATGCTATCGCTTATACGTGGAATCTTAAAAAAAATGAGACAAATGAACTTATTTACAAAACAGAAAGAGACTCACATAGAAAACAAACTTATGGTTACCGGCAGAAAGAGGGTAGAAGGGATAAATTAGGAGTTCGAGATTTGCAGATTTGCAGAAATATAACATAGATAAACAACACGTTTCTACTGTGTAGCAGGGGGAACTGTATTCAATACCTGACAGTGACCCATAATGAAAAGGAAAATGTGTGTATGTGTATGACTGAACCATTATGCTATACACCGGACATTGACACAACATGGTAAACTGACTAAACTTTAATTTAAAAAAAAAATCAAGCTAGAAATGTATGTTTCGAAGGGACCTGAGTTGTGGAGCTGTGCCTTTTCGACGTTTCTCTTCCATCCAAATACAAATTGTATGTTGACTGAGCATGAAGTCTATTTTTCAGTCTTTCTCACACAGCATATTGGTAGCAAGGTCTTTAGAAGTGCTTTTGAAACCTTTACAGAGTTTCTAAATATGTGTAGGAAAAAATTAAAATTTGAAAAAAAAAAAGACACGGAACTGAATCCTAGATAAAATCAACATCTTTTTCCCTAGAATATCATCTGTGGTTGATTCAGCTCAGGACGTCGGAATGGGGACAAAGGTAAGCATGGGGGGACTGACAGCCTTCGCCATGGAAACAGGCAGGTGCCCTCCCAGGCCAGCTGCTCAGTCAGGATTGTCTCGGTCAATCGCATAAGCGGGACTGGACGCCCGCCTCTGGACAGCCCAGCCACTCAGGCTAGGGGACAAATGCTGTCCAATCAGCACATGGATGTAAAATCTTAAGGTCAATACAGGTGTTACCTCTGGTTGGGGCATCTATGCCCCTGGCTCCTCCAGGCCCTCGGAAGGCCCAGCCACAGCCTCTGATGAAGACTTGCAGGAGGGTAGGCCCTGCTGTCAGTATAGAAGGAAGTCAAGCTGTAAAGTGTCCTTCACCAGCCACTGTGTCATCACTCAGCGGCCTCCCCTCCAGCACCACTGTCACACGGGTCATCTGTATGTTTGCCCAAGTGTTTGGATGCACCCTCATTCCCTCACTTCAGGGCAGCCATGTGCCCGGAAGCTTCTCCCTCCATCCCCTTGTCCTGCTAAAACAACGAATAATCAACCAAAAGGAGAATTTACCTGTCGTCTTAAAGTGAGAGCTTTCCACACTGGGCCACATCATAGGGGGCAAGTCCTAAAATAATTCAAAAGACACAAAGGCATGAATGAAGACATGCTTGTAATAAGTGGTCAACGTCACTTTTATAAAGGAGATGAGCTGCATCTCTTCTATCCAGAATTTGATGTAAATTTTTCCAAGTTGACCACCCCCCCAGCTTTGAGCACAGATTACAGAGCTTCATCTCTGGGCACTGTCCAGGGAGGCAGCACTGAGCCGTGGAAATTCCATATAATCAGACAGACCTGGGTTTGCACCCCAGTTGCTTTTCACTAACCCTGTGATGCTGGGGGAACCTCAGGCTCTGAATTTCCCTGCAAGTTTTCATGGAGGAGCACGTAAAACACTAGCCTGAGGACCCGGAGAACTGGATTCTAGCTGGAACCATTTACTTGCTGTGTGTCCTTGCCCAAGTCTCACAACCTCTGTGAGCCTCAGATCCCTCCTCTGAAAAGTGTGGACCTCGAAGCCTCCTCCTAGCTTGCTTCACCTCGTCCAATGATGAAAACTTGTCCAAACGGGACCCAGCCAACCCCTCCACTCCACCTTGGTGCAGTACTGAGCCCTGGAAAGGCCCAGACCCCTCCACCACAAAATGGCAATGATAACAGTAATCATCATCACCATTAGGATGTCGTGGCTAGGGCCCTTGAAATGGGCCCGGCACAGCGCCGTGCACTCCAGGTGAATTACCAGTGATCTTTGTGATAACCCAGCGGCGTGTCATCCTCATTTTATGATAAAGTCTCACAACTCACTCCAGGTCCCACAAGTAGTAGGTGGTGGAGACTAGCTTTGAACCCAGACAACCTGATTCTGGACGTGCCGGATCTACGTAATGGAAGGGGAAAGGATGCACACAGGCAGGGAAGATGGTGAGAGCTCAGGGGGATGCTCAGGCCGGGCTTTGGGTCCGGCTGTGATGCCGGTTCACATGGCCGATGTTTAGAGGGGGTCAGACATCGTGCAAAGCATGAGATTCTGTGGGACTGAAAGGGAATTTCTGTGCTACTGTCTTTGTCTGCTTGGAAAGCTTTCCCCACGGCCTTGCTCGTGGTCTGAGCAAGCCTGTCCCCTTGGCCACAGAGTGGCTGTGCTTCGGCCGGATCCTCACAGGCCCCCAGTCCCTGGACTGTCCCCAGCCAAGGCCACTCTGCTGGGCTGACGAGGCCCAGCTGCATGACCAGGCCCATCCACAGGGCTGGAACATGACACCCACTGCTGGAGGGACGCAGATGGAGTGACGGGACACACAGGTGAGGACACAGGCCGAAGGTGAGAACAAGGAGGAGGAGGGTGCAGCTAAACCCAGACGGTCATGCCCTGAACCCACCCAGGACTCCCAGTTTACAGAGCCAGAGTTTGGATCTCAGCTCGTTCATATGGTGCTTCTGGGATGAGCAGCCTGAAGAATCCTATTTAAAAGAGGAATTCTCCTACAGAGTACTATGCAGCTGCTAAAAAGGAAGAAGTAGTATGATCCAGCAAGTCCCCTTCCAGGGCGTACTGCACTTTTTTAAAACTTTGAATAAATAAGTATATAAATAAATAATTATATAAAATAATTTAATGATACATAATATTTATAATATTAATAACAATAAAATATTGCATATTATATTATATAAGTAATATAATATAAAATATATAAGACATGACATAAATAACAATAAAAATAAAATTAAAACAATGTAATAACATATTACATAAGAAATAAGAAGTAATTACTAATGTATCAATACATAGTAAAATAAAAATAATACATAATATGTGTAATCATAGTAATAAATAAATAGTAAATAAATAAACACAAGTTCACCTTTTCCTGCTGCCCTGACACCCCAACGATCAGATCATGAGCCCCCTCCCAGATGCCCAGCAGCACCAGGGTGAGAGGGCGGGTCCGGCCACAAGCTCCCCTTCCTACCCTCCTGACTGTGATCTAGTGACAAAGGCACCAGGGAAAAACCCTCCCGCCCTTTGCTTGCACACTCCCCTGACCCCTGATAAAGGCGCCGGCCCACAGGTCCTCCGGCTGGCTCCGCTCCCCACCTGCCTGGCTGAGCAACCCCCAGCCCCACCCTAGCCCTGGGTGTAGTATGCCTTAGACATGGTGAGTGTCATCAATCTTCCACTTTCGTGTGCCTCTTTGGGGTGTTACTCTGTCTCCACAACTGACTGATCATCAAAACACCCCATTTAAGCTACATGATTATTCCTTACAGCACGTAGGGGCTTACCCAAAAGGACTGAAAGCAGGGCCACAAACAGATATTTGTACACTCATGTTCACAGCAGCATTATTCACAAAAGACAAAAGGTGGAAGCAACCTAGGATAGATGGATAAGCAAAAGTGGTCCAGGCATACAAGGGACTATGATTCAGCCTTAAAAAGGAAGGAAATCCTGTCACCTGCTGTAGCAAGGACGAAAGCTGAGGACACCAGGCCAAGTGAAATAAGCCAGTCACAAAAAGACAGAGTGTATGACTCCGCTTGCGGGAGGTCTGTCAAATTCAGAGACAGAGATAGGATGGCGGCTGTCAGGGACTGGGGGAGGGGGGATGAGGGACTGTTGATTAAGGGGGACAGAGCTTCAGTTTCACAAGATGAAAAGAGCTCTGGAGATGCGAGTGCAGGAGTGTGAATGTATTTACCAGTGCTGAACTACACGCCTAAAAACGGTTACCATGGTCAATTTTGTGATGTGTATTTTACCACACTTACAAATATGAATAAGCAAATAAACAAATGTGGCAGATCTATGTTTACGTAGAAGAAACTCTTAACATGTCAAGTGAAGTCAGTAGGTCAAAAAATTATGACTAATATGATGCTGTTTAAGAAAAATGGCATTTTTATACGTTGAATATATTAGCATACATTTACAATTATATATTATGTATTTATCTCAAGTACTTTTCATATAAATTACATTTGTTTATAGTTACTTTATTATATCTATACTTACGTGTTTATGTATTTAATAATTTGGAAGATGTATATAGATATTTAATAACATATTTAATACTAATTATTTATGCATTTAATAAATAATTACATATTTAACAGTATAAAATATAATATCGTATATCATAACTATTATTTTTAAAAGCCTAGCAAGGCGTATGCTGAAGTGTTAGCCTTGGGGACCTTGGGGAACGAGGGTGTGAGCAGCCAGCGGCTAGAGACTCCCTTGCCTGCAGGCCACCTGTACTGCTTCATTTCTGGCAGGAGGAGAATCACACCCATGCGTCATTGCAACAACAATAATAACAAAGACTAAGTGATGGCGTCAGGTAGTTAGGTAAGTGGGGGCACCGGGCAGACAGGTGCAGGTCAGGGAGGATGGTCTGGAGGATGGCAGTATGCCTACCTTCAGCATAAAGGAACTTTTACTTTCACTAAATGAGTGTCAGCAAGAAACCGGTTAGAACCCGAAAGCCCCCACCGTGCAGCAGCGTTGAGGACCTAACCGGACATGACCTAATGCTCACTGTAATGTAATTAGCATGGCGGTTTAGGCCCCCTTGTGGGCTTTCCTATGTGCATCATGGGTAAGGACATGCACCAAATGGGATGAGCATGACCCAGCACTCCAGGGGCAAGAGCTGCCAATCAACCAAGAGACCACCTCTAAGTGAGGGTACAAGACAGGGGGCCAAACAAAGACCACCGCTGTCGGCCCCTGGATCAGCCCGCACCCCGTTCTTGGAGGCGTACTCATCCTTTGCTAAGAAAACCTTTAAAATCTTTTGCTCCCGTCTGAATTCTTCTCTTTCAGGTAAGACAAAAACTGAGGTCTTTTTCCTTCCTCTTTTGGGGTAACAATGGGAGCCATGCCTGTTCCTTTGGGGTCTCCCAGGTCCCTCATGCCCAGTGCAAACGTTGTCCCCAAGTCCTTCTGGAACAGGTGTGTGTGGCCAGGACAACCACTAGTCTATAGTCTTCCACAAAGTGGAAAGAGGTGCCTCTTCAGAAGAAGAATGCCGCGTGTCAGACACTGATGTGGATGGAATATGTTTTTGCTGCCATCTGGCAGGAAAAAAATCTTAAGAACATCCATCCAGGCTGCTCCTTCTAACACAGTGACCTCCTTCTAACAAGTACAGTGCAGGCTGGTTTCATGGTGGAGAAACGCTAGTCCAGTCAAGAGTTTAAGGTCAACACCAACAGTAATGAATCAGGTTGCTAGCAGGTACTCAGACGAATCCCAGCAGACGGCACCCTACAGAATCCCTGACCAGTCCTCCTCCAGACTGCCAAGGTCATCAAAACAAGAAAGTCTGAGAAACTGTCCCGGCCGAGAGGTGCCTACATGGGATGTGTGTCCTGGATGGGACCCTGGGACAGTGCAGGACGTTGGGCAAAAAAAAAACTAAGGAAATCCAAAAAAACTATGGACTTTCACAGTAATATATCAATTATATCAATCAGTTAGACCATTAACTGCAATAAATGTACTTTACTAATGTAAGATGTTAATAATAGAGGAAACTGTGTGCACTGGAGGGGATACATATGAATTTTCTGTACCACGTGTACAATTTTTCTAATATCTAAAACTGTTCTAAAAACTGAAATCTGTTAACAACAAAAAAAAACACACCTACAATTCATTTGTGAGGTCTCTGGGGTGAACGGGCAGCGCCATGCTGCACCCAGCCCCCACACAACCATCCACCTGTGCCGCCCCTGCCCCTGAAACTTTCCATCCATTTTTCCTCCCAGCATTTTACGCACGGAAGGCTCTGTGCTAGGCACCACGTGGTGAGCAAAGCAGACGCTGCCCTGACCCCCAGAGGGGCAAAGGCTTCCTTCCCGACAGAAGATTCTACTCGAGGGGGAGAGGCAGGATCCCAGGGTCCCAGGGAGCCCCCTAGGGGCCCTAGTGCCAGGGACACTTGGCTTTGGCTCCCTGAGGTCTCACAGGTTCCTAGCGGTCACTAGCTTGAGGGTGCCTCTCCCGGGGCCCCTTGGCCACCATGAGCCGCCTGCTCCCACAGAGACCATGCCAGCCGCCAGTCAATATCATCCTCCAATGTCCAGCCTTCCCCTCCTGGTGATCCCTCTCTCCAGGGTGACACAGCTCCTGACAAGGTCACCATAACGTCTACAAGGCCTCATGTCACAGCCAGGTCTCCACTCTTACTGCACGCGACTCACCACCAGCAGCCCTGGATGTGTGAGTGTATTAGCATCCCACGGCTGCTGTAACAAACCACTGCAGACCGAGTGGCTTAAAACCAACACACGTTTATTACTGTACTGTTCTGGAAGTCATGAGTCCAACGTGGCTCTCACTGTGTTAAAATCAAAGTGTCTGCAGGGCTGCATTCTGGGAGAGCCTCTTCCAGCCTTAGAGGCAGCCCACACTCCTAACTCATGGCCCTTCCTCTATCTTCAAAGCCAGCAGGAGCAGGTTGAGGCCTCACATTGGATCCCTCTGACCTTCTAATCTCACATCTCTTCCTGACTCTCTCCTGCCTCCCTCTTCCACTTGTAAGGACCCTTGGGATTACACTGGGACCACCAGGATAACCCAGGAGAGCTCCCTGTGATAAGGTCAGCTGATTAGCAACCTCCATCTGCAACGTCTGTCTCCCTTTGCCCTGTGATGTGACTCGTTCCCAGGCTCCAGGGGTCAGCAGGTGGGGGGGGCGTTGTGCTGCCTACTGTGAGCCCCTCTCCCTGAAGCACCTTCCTCCCTTGACCTGTGGGTCACAGCCTCGGTTCCCTTCCTGCAAAATCAGCCACACTTTCTCATCTCCTTTGCTGGCCTGGCCCAGGCGCTGCTCCAGGGCCCTGTCCGAAGACCTCAGTCTTCCCAATCAATACTTACTCCCAGGGAACTCAGCCAGGCCCTCTGGGGTTAAAGGCATGTACCCTGACCACTCCCCAGTATCGCAGCTCTCCAGCTCAGATTTCTCCCCCAGATCCAGGCTCACTCACCCACCACCCTCCTGTGCACCCCTACCTCGATGCCTCACAGGCCTGTCAAACTCAACAGGACCAAATAAGAATTCCTGGCTGCCTCCCCAAGGCTTCCGCGTATTAGCTAATGGTATCTATGTTCTTCCATCTGCTGAAGCCCAAGTCCTTGGTTTCATCCTTGACCTCTCTTTCTGTCTCTCAACTCACATTCAATCCCAGCACACTCCCCCGGCTCTGCCTTCACAATACACCCCAAATTCAACAACTTCTCGGCAGCCGTCTCCACGAATCTCCCTGGTCCTCTTCATCTCCACTGTCTGCCTGGTCCCCTATCTGCCTCCTCTCTCGGTTTTTACTTCTACCTCTGTCCTCTGTCCTCACACCTGCCACAGGGATGCTTTAAAAAGATGACTCAGAGCCGGTCACTTTTCTGCTCAAAACCCATCCCTGGCTTCCATCTAATTCAAAATAACAACCAGCCTTAACCATGACCCAGCGGGCCTCCTGATCTGGCCCCTCCTTACCCTCTGGCCTCAGCACTTCCCCCTCCCCTCCCCCCACCCCACCCTCTGCCCCTACCACACCAGCTTCCTGGCTGGTCCTGGACCCCACGAAGCACATCATTTTGTCCTCACTGCCATCTCACTCTGAAATGCTTTTCTCACAGCAGCGCCCGAGCCCCTCCATCATTCCATCCAGGGCTCTGCTCACCTGTCAGCTCCTCAAAGCATCCTCCCCGACCACCCCGTCTGGACCAAGGCCCTCTCTCTCAGCCCACTTTGCCCGCCGCATTTCTCTCCACAGCCTGAACCACAACTGCCGCACTACAGGTTAATGCCGTTAGCGTCTTCCTCCCGCCCCACGAGTGCAGGTTCCTTAAGAACAGAGACTGCCTCTTCTCTTCTATCTCAAGCACCCAGAAGAGAGTCTGGGACACACAGGGCCTTCCATAAACACTCAGAAACCTCTTGTCTACTCAACCCTTCACTGCTTCTCTCCTTGCAAGGAGTTTCCAATAGGACTTCCTGCAACCCTGGCAATGCTCTATGGTCTGGGCTGTCCAATACGGCAGCTGCCAGCACACGGAGCCTGGGAGGACCTGAAACAGCGTGGCCAGGGCTCCTGTATTGGGCATAGCAGTTTTAGAACATCTGGGAGATGGCTGTAACTGGCTATTGGCTCCCCTTTGCAGGAGAGGATAGATAAAATGTTAACATGAGCATATGTGTTCTGGTGTTCAAAGCACTGTCTTGAAGAGCCTAGCAACAAATATTCACCAGAAAGGACTGGCGCTGGCTTCCCAAAGGAAAGAACCGGACAGGCCCCCTGGGCTTTAGTCTTCTCATCAGCAAAATGGGCCAGATACTTTCCACCTCACTGGACAGGAGTAGGTGAAAGGACTTTGTGAAAATATTCAGTCGTGAGCTTTATAAAAGCTCAGTAAATTGACAGAGTATTATTATTCTGCCTTCTCTACTGAAAATCTAACAATAATAGAAAGTGAGGGGAAATTTCATTTAAGAGACCTAAAAAACCCCTAGCAAGTGTAGCAGGTACTGGGGCTAAAGGTAGAGAACTCAACAGGACAAGCGGAGCCAGGCCCTCGGGGAGTGCTGGGAGGGAGGACCCTGGGGTAGCGATGGGCCAGATCGCTGGACAGATGTTCCCGGGAACAGAAGCCTGGGTTTGTTACAGGGGTCAGGGTGCGAGGTGTGTTAGCAGGGGAGGGAAGCAGTCAGGTGTATGCCCTGGACAAGTCACCTAGAGGCCTGGGGAAATGGATGGAAAAAAGCACAAATTAGGGGGTGGGGGCGACCCATAGGAACCATCCTCAAAGGCCAGAGGCTGAGGGGTGGGGAGTGAACCTAGGGATGCAGTGGAGGAGGGGGAGGGGCAGGTATCAGAGCTGATAAACAGGAAAAGGCAGTAGGACTGGTGACCAGTTTTGGGTGGAGGGGGAGGGGAAATCTAGGGTGACAGCCGAGCTCTGAGCCTTCCCAGTAAGGGACCACAGAGGCAGGGGCAGGGTGAAGGGGAAAGAGGTTAAATCTACAGTCACACAGAACTCCGGCCAACAGTCCAGCTGTTTTTTGTCAGCCGCTACACTCTGGTGGGGCACTCACCTGTGTAAGCTGCTCAACACACATGAACTCCTCTAAACTCTCACCTTGACCGTCTAGGGGAGGCCCTTCGGTGGCTTACAGATCAGGGTACCGAGGCACAAGAAGCGAAGCGACCTGCCCGAGATCACAGAGCCCTCGGGCCGCAGAGCGGGCTCGAACCGGCCGCCAACAAAGTCCAAGCCCGCGGTTGCCACATCGCTGTCTCCGCCCAACCGGGGAGTTTTCCGGCCCAAAGCGGGATCCACTAAGGAACATGCGACGCATCCTCGGATCCCGCCCTCCCCTTCGGGTAATTTCCCCACCCGACGGGGCCTCCCCGCCCCCGGTGTGGGTGAAGCCAAAACGCCCGAGTCAGACCTGAGATGGGGGGGGCCGGCGCTCCTCACCTGCGCGCTGCGCTCGGGCCCCGCCCCGGGAGCCGCGGGGGCACCCGCGGGAGGCTGCGCGCCGAGGGGGCGCCGGAAGGGGCCCGGGCCCGCGGGGGGCCGTCCTCGGTCCTCGGGCTCCGCGAGCAGCGCCGAGGCGGCGGCCAGGAGGCCCCCGGCCAGCACCCACGTGGCGCGCCCCCGGGTGCCCATCGCCCGCGGGGCCAGCGACCCCCAGATTCGCGGGTGCAGGCGGAGTTGGGGCAGCTTCCGGACCCCAGGCCCGCCCCGCCGCCGAGCATGCTCAGTGCGAGCCTCCGCGGAAAGTTTTCTGGAACAGACTCCGGCCTCTGGGCTTGGCGGGCCTGGAGTCGGCCTGGGACCAAGACGGACGTGGGAGGGAGGGAGCGAGGCTGGCGCGGCCGCACTTCGATTTGCTCGCGCCCCATCCGGGGACACTCCCAAAATCAGATCGGGTGACTCCTGCTCCCAAAGACTTTAGGGGCTCCCAGTGCCTCTCCAGTACTGCCTACTCAGTTCTCTGAGTCTCAACTCAGACTCACCTCTTCCAGCAAGCCTTCCTTGAGACATACCGGGCTGAATCGCGCATCTCACCAGGCCCACCAGCCCCCGATTAAATAACTGAGAAACTTTTGGAGAGGCAGTGCCGCATGTCCTGGAGGGCCCTGAGGGTACAGAACAGCGAGCAGCTGGGCTGGGAGGGAAACTGGAAGCTCAGATGCCAGAGAGAAAGGCCACTTTTCGTGTCCTGTTGGGTTCAGTTCAACCCAGTCAGGTTCCCACTGCCTGAGCCCTTGCTATGGCTTCGCGCCTGCCCCTGCCCGAGAACCTACCCCCACCCTGGGAGCGAGAGGGTGGAGGAGAGCAGGGAGTCAGTCCGGGCACTGTGAGACCTCTCTGCAGAACCTGGTCCCCTGAGCCAGGAGGCAGCAGCTCCGCAAACTCCCTGAGCCCTCCATAGGGTAGGGCTGTCAGTCCCCTGGGCCCACAGGGACAGCTGACACCTCTTCAGCCTCCTGCAGGTGGCCTGTTATACTGTTGGCAGTCTCAGGCCAGGAAGCCTGGCACCTATCAGCCTTTTTTTCCCCTGTCCCTCCAAGGACAGGCCTTCTCTGACTCCCTGATGCAACAGGGACAAGACGATGGGATTTGGGACTCTGAGAACTTACTAGCCAAGCTTTCCATGTGGGGTACGCTGGGGGTACTAAGCAGTGGGCCAGGAGCGAGAAAAGACCAAAGGCTAAATGCTGGCATATTGCTGGAGCACGAATTCTATTAGTGAGTAGTTTAAAGGATGGTTTCGATATTCAAACGGCTTTATAATAAAGAAAAATGCAAAGAACACTACATTTTTAAAACTGAAGCCTGAGCATCCAAAGAAATCACTGTCATAAAGTAAGAACTTCAGGTTACTGCCCTCATACTCATCCCCCGGAGCCTTGAAGATGTGCCTAAGGAAACATCTAAGAAGCACAGCGTGGCAGAGAGTGTGAAGCCAGACAAACACAGGTGTGAGTGCATCTATCTGTCCCACTTCCCACCACCAGACTGAGTCAGCCTTTCTCCTCTCTAGTTATCAGCTTCTTCATCTATAAAGAGTAAATCTATGTGATGTTCTCATCTTGCCAACTTGGAAGAGTTGCTGAGGAAATGATTGAAAAAAAGAAAAAACACCCAGAAACTTGAGCTGGACGTCCAGTTTAAGAACACAAAAACCCTCTCTGTTGCAACAGATCCCCATGCTCTGGGCCTTGTAGGAAATTAAGCTCCAAATGGTAGGAGGGGGTCTGTGTGTGTGTGTGTGTGTGTGTGTACGCCAGGACCCAGAACAAGAGCTAGCATCAGTAAATTTGCTAAAAGACAGAAGAGATGCTGAACTCATCTGACTATCTCCCCACACAGCCGTCAGCTCCTCACTGCCTGGGCCTTGTCTGATTGGTCACTGGCCTGATGCTGGTTCAAACAGTAGGTTCTATGTAAATGCTGAGTGAAGGAATGACCCAGCAGTGTCTCTAGCAGGGGCTGGGTGTAACAGTCTCCAAATGCATTGTCTTAGGAGAAAGCAGTGACTATCCCTGGAAAAAAAAAGTATTAAAACAGGAGTTTTTCAGGCAAACAAGTTTACAGGCTGTGTGGCCCAAGGATGGCCAATCAGTAGAGGTCAGCAGTAAGGCTGAGTCAGACCTGATTGGGTCACTTAGCTCTGACCCTGAGCATGGGTGCATAAATAGTACCCATCTCAGAAGGCTGTGAAGAAAGGGGGGTGGGGGGAGTAGGGACACGGCAAAACTCAGTTGTAGAGTGCGTGGGTTTAATCCCCAGTACCTCCATTAAAAATAAATAAATAAGTCCAATTATCTCCTCTCCCCAAAATTAAAAAAAATTTTTTTTTAAAGTTACTCAGGTCGTCAGGCTAACAGCTTAACAAAGCGTAAGCACGCAACTTAACTGAGCAACGCTCTCCTCCGTAGCTGGGGTTCCCTTCCCCGTAGCTGGGGTTCCCTTCCCCGCTGGAAGTCAAGAACCCGATGCAAAACAAGACTCCTGCCCGAAGGCCCTGCTCTCTGAGAAGCGCCCCTCGCCGCGGGGCATGCTCAGTGCAAAGGCAGGGCTGGGGCGGGGTGGCTCCAAGTTTGGGCGGCGGGTCCAGGCTCCGCCCTGCGCGGGGCCGCGCCGGGCAGGGGGAGAGGAGCCGGAGGAAGGAGGCTGCGCAGGCCGGAGAAGTCGGCGGAGCGCGCCCCGCGACCCTGGCCCGCGGGGGGGCCCGAAAGGCGTCGCGGGCCTGGCGGGGATGGTGCCCCGGGCGGCGGGCCCGGGCAGCGCGCGGCGGCGGGCAGGATGCGGCGGGCGGGCCGCCTGAGCGCCCCCGATGGCCCGCGGCGCGGCGACCTGCGGGAGCGACGCGCGGCTGCCGCTGGGCCGGGACGCGGTGCGGCCGGCGCCCGCCCTGCTGGCCCCCGCCGTGCTGCTGGGCGCCGCGCTCGGCCTCGGCCTCGGCCTCTGGCTGGGCTGCCGCGCCGCCCGCCCGCGGCCTCGGCACCAGGTAGGCCGGGGTGTGGGGGTGCACGGGGCGCGGTCCTCCTCGGCTCTGGGGTCCGGGCTCCAGCCCCGGCTCTGCGTCCACTTGAGCGTGTTCGCGGGCATCGTGCGCAGTGGGTCCTGTGCGGCAGGGTTCCCCGGGTGCTCCAGAGGCGGCTGGAGACTGTGATTTCAGAGGGAAGAAGCCAAATAAGGGAAGGCTGTGGCTTGGGGTACCCCAGAGGTGTCTGCACCATCCAACAGCGCTGGATGACGTTAGCCCCTGAACGCCCGGGAGCCTCAGTCTCCTCGTCTGTAACAGCAAGGATTTGGACTGGTGGGTCCCGCTCAGCGCGGTGGACAGGAGGGCTGGGGATTCCCACCCCTGGGTGCCCGTTCTGCTTCCTTGCTGTGTGGATCACCCAGCTAGCCCCTCATGAGCCCCCGTTGCTACATCAGCATGCGCTCAACACTTCCCCAAAAGTTTACTGAGCACCTTCTACTGCCTGCCACTAGGCTTAGGCGCCCCATCAATGTGCCAGGAAGACCCTGCCCCTGCGCCTGCCCCTGGAGGTTCACAGCCTTCAGAGGGAGACAGGGATGGACAGAGTCCAAGTAAACATTTTATTATAACACAGCCTGATGAGTTCTGTGATGGGAAAATGAAAAATACTAGCATTTATTGAATGCTGGCTGTATGCCAGGCACTGACCCTCTACCTGAATGATCTCACTGAATCTCCAAGACAGCTTTGTGAGCTTGTGCTATTAATGCCCCCATTTTGCAGATGAGGAAACTGAGGCACAGAGAAGTTAAAGTAACTTGCCAAGAGGACAGGTGTGTGTCTAACCCCAAAGCCACCATACTGGAGGTGGAGGGAATGGGTCACAGGTGGCCACCTGACGGAATTAACGGATGCTTCATACAGCTGTTGTAGAATCGGATGTTGTGTGGAGATGCGGAGCATCCGGCAGTCCTTAAATCAACGGTGACATGAGCGGTGTTTTAGGACTCTGCAGCTTTGACCTCATAGAAGCAGAAAGTGTGGTGGGATCTGGGATAAGGTGGTATAGTCTTGTTCCCCTACTCCTGGCCCACGTGAGAAGGAGATAAACCCAGCAATGGTAAGCCAGGCTCTCTCACCTGGCGGGTGACTTCCGGAGTTCGTGCGACGTAGGTTGAAACTAACCAAGTGCAAGGTGCTTGTAGGTAGGTTTGAGGTTGTCGCATCCTGCTGGTGATTGAGACAGGCTCCTTGTGTGAAGAGGGAAGTAACACGTCAGAGCCTTTCCTGGGTGCCAGGCCCCGTGCCAGGTGCTTGTGGGCATTTGCTTCTGGATCCTCACTCCAAGCCTCTGCGTGTTGACTGTCATTATCCTCATTTTCCAGTGAGGACATCAAGGCTCTGCAAGGCTGTTCTTTGTCCAGGGGCACACAAGGGGTGAGCAGGGGGGTGGACTTCAAGCCCAGTCCGTCTGAACCCCTAAGTCAGAGCTTTTAACCACCTGCTACCTGCTGAAGTGGCATGTGGTACCTGTCTTAGTCTGTTCAGGCTGTGATAATAAAAATACCATAAACTAGGTAGATTTTGAGCAGCAGAAACTTATTTCTCACAGTTCTGGGGGCTGAAAGTCCAAGGTCAGGGTGCCAGCATGCTGGGCTCTGGCGAAAGTCCTCTTCCAGGTTGCAGAAAGCTGACTTCTCTCTGTGTCCTCACAAGTCAGAAGGGGCAGTGGAGATTGCAGGGGCCTCTTCTATCAGGGCACTAATCCCATTCATGAGGACCTCACCCTCACGACCCGATCACCTTCCAGAGACCCCACCTCCCAATACCATTGCGTCGAGGATTAGGATTTCAGCATAAGAAGCCAGCCGGAGTGGGGTGGGGTGGGGTGGGGTAGAGACAGCGGGACACAAACATTCAGACTTTAGTGGTAGCCCAGAGGCTCACAAGCTGCCTGGGATTGCACAGCTGGTCCGTAACAGATACACTAGTCCAGCTGAAGGTGGTGGTGGCTCAGACCAGGCTTGTAGCCATGGAAGGGGCTCTGGCTCAAGGGTGGGGCTGGTGGGATTTTCTGATGGTGTGGATGTGACCTTGGCAACACTTTTTTCCTACGTATCCTCCTTTATTTCATCTCCTGCCTCTAGTCTCCATTTATAAAATGTACATCCAACAATATGACTGTCCTGGTTAAAAGGCTCCAGTGGCTCCTGGTTGCCCACTCAAGCTCATGTCCATTTTCCCAGCATGGTGCATCAGGTGTCTTACCTTCCCCGGGGCATCCAGCCACCCAGAGTCCCCTTGGTCCCCAGATGCCTCTGCACTTGTGCACATCTGTTCTCTGCCAGCCGAAACCTTTCTCGTCCTCTTGTCTCGCTCATCCTTCAGGACCCAGAGAGAAATCCACGTAGGAAAGTGTCCCAACCCTCAGGCTAGATCAAGCACTTCCTCCCTCATGGCTCCTGGACACTCTGTCCTCCTCTGGTCCAAGTCACCCAGCTCACAATTCTATCTTGGACCACTTTCCTTTTGCGGCTTTTGTTTTATTTAATTAGTTTTCTTTATTTCATCATTGAAACGTTTTTTTGACATCAAAGTGACACATGCATGTAATTTAAAATGTTCATTTATGGCAGCGACACCCCCACCCATTTCCCACTTCTCCGAAGCCACCTTGTTCAATTCTTGTTCAGCTGGCTATTTTGGTCATTTACTTTCCATTTCTGAATAACTTGTTTACATGGCTGCTTGACTTCCCACTATGGAAGTGGGGAATGTTTTCGCTTTCTTTTCTCCCCTCCTTCATATTTACATCCCCCTCCCACCGTCCACCACCACAACCTCCACCTCCCTGTGTGGTTATAGGGTAATTTTGGTTAAATCAGTATTTGGTGTTTTCATTATTCCAATTTTGTAAACATAATTCACTAGAAGTCAAGGATTAGCTGTAATTATGGTTACTTTCTTTTTTTGCACAATATTTTGTTTTCTCTGAAATTAATAATTACCCAGTTTTTTCATTTCCTTAGATTCTATATACTTACCATTCATTTCACAATAAACTCTCCCCTATTCATCTACATCTCCTCTGAAGACATTAGGTATTTGATCAGTTTTATCTTTTCGAAAAACTTCTCTCCCAGAAAGCTTCTGACCTCTCCCATCTCAGCTGGTTGCCTCTAGACCATTGCTGCACTCAGTGTGGACCAGACCTGCAGCATCAGCATCCCCTGGGAACTTGTTAGAAATACTAGTTCTTGGGCCCCACCCCAGACTCACCGATGAGAATCTCTGGAGGTGAGTCCAGCAAGCTGAGTTTAACAAGCTCTCCCATGACCTTTCTGTTCCTGAATTTCGAGAAGCAGCCGCTGTAGGCTTTTGCTGCCACCACTGGGACTTCTCAGGGCCACTGGGTGGAAACTTTTGCACCTCTCTCCTGGGATGGACCCTCTTTCAGGATCCCCTCCACTGTCTTTCTTGGGTAATTTCCTAATCCAGCTGCAGCACATCCTCTAGTAGCTTTCTGAGAAAAGGATGAATAGAAGTTCTTTTGAGAATTTCTGTGTCTGAAAATATCTATGTTCTTCTGTCTTTATACTTAATTCTCCAGGTTGAAAATACTCTTTCTGCAGAATTTTGAACATTTTTCACTATCTTAGAGCTTCCATTGTTGATGTTAAGAAATTGGATTGTGTTTTGATCCTTAATACTTTGCATGGAATCTTTTTTTTTTTTTCTTTTGCTCCTCTGTAGAATCTTGAAAGGTTCTGGCTTTGCTCCCAATATGTGAAGTGTACCAGGGTGGGTCTTGGTCGTAGTTGAATGCCGTCCATTGTACTGTGCATTCTGTTTTTGTTCTGGAAACTCATTTTCTTGATTCTTTGAAGACTCTTTTCCTTTTAAATGTTCTGTTGCTTCTTTCAGGAACTCCTATCAGTTTTTGGCTGAGTTGGGCCTCTGAAGTTTTCTTTCTGCTCGTTTTCTATCTCCTTACATTTTTACACTGTTTCCTGGGAGACTTTTCTCAACTTTATACTTGTACTGAGTTTTTCATATTTTTAATTTCAAGAGTTCTTATTTGTCCTCAGAACGTTCTATGTTTAACTATCCTGTTCTTATTTTGTGAATGTGGTATCTCCTCTTATCTCTCTGAGGAAGTTCCTTTTGTTTGTTTTCAGTTTTCCTGGACACATTGGGTGTCCATGCTGTGTCTATTTCCTGCTTGCTTTTTCCTTTTGTTTGCTTTGGGGTTTGTCTTTCGTATTGGAGTCTGTCCTCAAATGGCTGGTGACCCTTGACCTCCTGGTCCTTTTTAACTGGGGAGCAAAAACCTGATTCTCCCCCACGAGGTGAATGACGTTTTTCTCCTGGAGTCTTTACTGTCGGGTGATGTGACTGGGTTCTTCCCTGCAGACTCCTTGAACTGGTCAGCTACAACTGCTAAACAAACAACCCTTAAATCTCTGGCTTCATCATCTAACCCTGTCTACCTCACCCCAGACGGCTCGAGCCACATGGACTTCCCTGGACGTGCTGAGCATGCCCCTGCCTCAGGGCCTTTGCACCTGCCGTGCCCTCACCCTGGAATGCTTGTTCCTGAGTGAGATACCTGAATGGTTTGCTTGCTTTCTCACTTCCTTCAAGTTTTTTTTTTCAAATGCCGCCTTGTCCAAGAGGCCCTCCCCTCCCATCACTGTCCATTCTCCCATCTTCTGTTAGTTTTCTCTGTAGTACCAGCACTTACCACCTCTGACATACTATATATTTATTTCTTTGTTTGCTTATGCCTGTCTTCTGTCTCTAGAATGTAAACTCCCTGAAGGCAGGGGCTTTATTCATTTTGTTCATTACTCTATTCCCAGCAATAGAATAAGGCTTGACACTGAATAGATGCTCTGTGGCAGTTGCTGCCTAACAGAGTGACAAACTGGTGATATTTCTTCATACCCAGAAGCAGCCAGTGGCCAAGAAGAGGTTTGAGAAGTGTCTCTGGCATAATAGGATTTTAAATACAGTTGATAATTCTGTTCTGTAAAATCACTGCAAGCGCAGGATTGACAAATACGGAAGCATTGCTCCTGTGGGAGATGCAGGGTGGGGCGTCTATAAGATTATGGTCATAACCTTTTCGTTAATCCATCAATACGTAACCTTGTTTTATATGTATTTCTGTTGAAAGACACCTTATTTAATATATTGTTGATTCATTAACCTTGAACTCATGCCAGCAGCACTGTAACACACGCCCAAACAGAGCCAGTTAACACATGCATTTTCTCCATAAAACACTAGACGGCACTTCAGCACACTTCAGGGGTCATTTTAAACAACAAAATCATCCACAAAAAGCACAGAGATGTGAAAAAGGAATGGCACTAAATCGAACTTGGAAAGGACGCTTGCTTGCAGGATGGGCTGAAAACAAGAAGGCAGAACCAGAGCATTGCCGTGTTCAAACTCAGTTGGAAATTGCATGTTGGGCAACTCAAAGTTTTGACATTTCTGCTCATGTCCAGGAATGACCACAGCAGCTCACAAATGCTGATTTGGGGGTGGCCAAAAGTTATAGCAGGTAGGCAAACTTGCCAATACAGAGTCCACAAATAATGAGGATCAACTGTAGTTCACCCTAGAAACCATCCTATAGTTTAAGGTTACCTAAAGTATTTTTTTAAAAATCATGCAATGACATTATTGGAAATAACAGGAGTATTAATATGTTTGTGTCATTCTCCATGTTGAGCTGTTACCCTATCCCCGCCCCAAAAGGAGCTCACAGGCTGCCAGGGGTGGCTGGGGTGGGGGGTAGATTCGGGCACCAACTCAGAAGAACAATGGAATGAGCTTCATTCCAAGTATTGCCCCCAGGCCCTGAGGACACACTGAGATGGGGCTTTGGGGGGCTTCTCAGGAAGGGGACACCTGGACAGTCTTGAAGGATGTAGCTGACCACAGGTGGGCATGGGAGCACTGCACAGAGAGGTCCAGGCCCTGGCCTGGAGATGAGCAGACATGACTGCTGGGGGTGGGGGCTGATGGCTGAAGTTGCAATGACCCCACGTTGACCGATTCGATGTGCTCTCCCCATCCTGCCCCGCCTTTGGATTTTAGAAAGATGACACTCAGAACCTACTCAGGAATTTGGAGTCTAACATGCAGACCCCGTCGGAAACCGGCTCCCCATCCCGGAGGAGGAAGAGAGAAGTGCCGACGTCCAAGGACGAGGAGGCTCTGGACGTAAGCTGGCTGTCGGGGGTGTTGGAGGAGGATCCTGTTGGGGGTCCCTGTGTCCTACCTGCATGGCGTCCAGACAGGCCACTGGCATCTCGTGTCCCAACAGGCTTCTTTTGGGGGTGTGATTTACATGTAATAAAATGCACAGATTTGAAGTGGACAGTTTGATGAATGAGAAGTGTTTCCACCCTTGTAACCAAGACCCCAATCAGGAATGTTCCTCACTCTGGAAAGTTCTCTAGCGCCCCTTCCACAGGCAGCCGCTGTTGATTTCCACCTCCAAGACTGGTTTTGCTCTTCTCAAAGTTTCTGTAAATGCCATCATATGCTTCCTTGTGCCTGCTTGTCCATGTCCTTGTTTCACTCATCAGTGATTCTTTTACTCGCTCCATCCACTGTGGGAATGTGCACACAGTGTGGGGTTTCTGGGAATGTTTGTGTATAAGTTTGTTTGTTTGTTTCATTTCTTTTAAGTAAATATCTAAAATGGGACTTCTGGGCCTCTGAAGGCGATATTAAAAGGTAGCTGGTCCCTGTCCCTTCCTTATGGTCCCCTCTGCTCTGTCCAGCCTGAGCCGGTTCCTAGGGCGTCACCTCCTGTGTGAGCTCCGTGGGGGAGGAGGGGTTTCCTCCAGAGATGTGTTATTCCCGGTCACTTCCTGGCCCCTGAAAGTACCACAGACAACCGTCAGTCTGCCTCAATTGTCCAAAGGGGAATACAGGTGTCTAGGTAGGTAGGTAGAGAGAAAGAGGGAGAGAGATACTGGGAAAAAGGGGAAAGATTGAGCTAAGTTTCTTGTTTAGCACCTGCTGAATTCCAGGCATTTTCACATGTGTCATTTTTAAGTGATGTGAACACGCACGTGAGTTGTTTTCATGCAGTCCTCTCAGTACCCCATGGCCTGGCTTATACACCATTGTCCAGATGAGGAACCCAAGACTCAGGGAGCTCGGTCACCGTCCCGAGTCCCGTGGCTGAGATTTGGACCTGGGGCCAGTCAGGCCCTGCCCGGGAGGGCAGCCCTCCCCACCGCCTACCGCCTCTGACACTCAGTCCTGGTCGGCAGCCTCTGCTTACCACGGGCGGAAAGTGGGCTGGGTGTTTTAAAACGAATTTCACAAGGAAGTTTGAAATCAGTAAGGGAAGCTTCTAGCGATCTGAAAAATCATTTTCGACAGTCATCTGCTGCTGCTGCTTCGCAAGGATTCTGGAGACAGGGCTTCCCTTGCCCACACTGGGCAGGTCCCCGTGGAGGGACTGGCCGCCCTCCCCGGGGCCGACGTGGGGAGCTGGCAAGGAAGCGAGAGTGCCTGGCAGTCCAGGGTGGTGGCTTCCCGGAGATGAGTCGGCACTTCGTCTGTGCTCTGTGTCTCTGGCCCATACTCCTGGCCTCTCTGTTTCTGGATGTTTGTCTCTCCCGTGTGTCCACGTCTGTGTGGGTGTATCACTGCATCTCTCTGTGAGCCTGTCTTTTTTGGTGTCTCTCTCCACATGCATCTCTGTGGGCCTGTGTATATCTGTCTGACAGTGACAGTTTTGAGGGGTTTTTTTTCCCATGGGAAATCAGTTTATTAGAGGGGAGACTGGGGAAACCGCTCTCCTTTATGAAAGGAAACTGAGGGCAGCTCCTGGAGGCCCCGGAGGGGAGTCCAGGGCAGCGTCGCTCCGGCCCGAATCGGGCATTCATTCCTCTGTTACTCAGACTTGGCCTCAAGCTTTCTGTCCCCATGATGACATCTTATTAAAACCCTGCTCACAGAAATGAAAACATATGTCCACACAAAAATGTGTACACAGATGTTCACGACAGCCCATTTCACAACAGCCAAAACGCAGAGACTCAAATGTCCACCAGCTGATGGAATAAACAGAATGTGGTCTGTCCATACCGTGGAGTACTATTCAGCCACAAAAACAGCATGAGTGAACCTTGAAAATAGCACACTCACTGGAAGAAGCCATCTCAAAAGACCACATGTGACAGGATCTATTCATCAGAAATGTCCAGAACAGGTACACTTTCAGAGACAGGAAGTGGATTGGTGGTTGCTCAGGCTGGGGACAGGGAAATGGGGGGACTAGGGGTGATAGCTAAAGGCTTTGGGGTTTCTTATTGAGATGATAAAAATATTCTAAAGTTGACTGTAGTGATGGTTGAACGTATCTGTGAATATACTGAAAATTATTAAATGGTACAATTTACATGGTTCAATTGCACACTCCGTGAATTCCATCTCAATAAAGCTATTCTTAAAAGCCCTGCTCAGACAGCTGGTAGCCTCAGAGAGGACGGAAACAACACTGTTTTGGGATCCAGAATCCTGGAACCCAGGCCCAGCTCTGTCTGTTTGCTGTGTGATGGTGGGCAAGAAACACAGCCTCTCTGAGCCTCAGGGTTCTCAGCTTGATGATGACAGTAATGATTGCCACTCCCTGGGGTCACCCATGAATCAACTCTGTGAACGTTTGTACCACAGGGTGAGTGCTCAGGGCCCTTGTTTGTGGGAGAGACAAGTCTCTCTGCCTCCCCGGAAGGCTAACCCATTTCTTCTGCATGCTTTACCTGTTAACTATTTAGCTGTGCCTCACCCATGCCCATTATCAAGCTAATAATTGCCAAGAGTTAAGTTACAGATCTGCCCGTTCCGGTGACTGGCTTGCCAAAACGCCCCTGCCTTCTGCAGTGCGAGCTTGTCAAAGAATGTGGGCAGGGTCAATCTCGACAGGCTGAGTTGTACTATAACCCCGATGTCCTCGGATGCACAGAAAACCAAGGCATTTGGGGTTCATGCCGCTCCTTGCATGAACTCTGTTGATAAACAGCTCACGTCGGCCAAAACCAAACAGCAGATTCCAGAAGGCTCTGAGGCATGCTACTCCACAGCCTCCTCCCATCCCTTGGCTTTGGAGGGGGCGGGCATAGCTCCCCTAAGGGTGCGTGTGTGCATTGGCTGAAAAGAGCACCTTTTGTCCGTGGGTGAAACGGCTTTTCTCTTCCTCCAATTACACTTTAACTAATTTTTCTGAGTGATGGCATTGCTTCAGCTGAGGAAGCTTTACATTGTAAATGTGCACTGCAGCCAATTTGCTGAATAATTGTTATTACTATGGTTGGATGATCAGAACGTGGAGGACACCAAATTTAGTTAGAAGAGCTGTGAAAACTACAAAGAGGCCAGGCTCCCGGCCCTCAATGTCTGCTTCCTTACGGCTCAGGGGGCCTGCGTCAGTGTCCTTTTCTTCATGTATTTCATTTGTCACCTGAAGAGCGATGTTGGTTTGGTGTCTTCCCTTTTGAAGATGAACTCTCCAACTTTTGAAGACGAAGGCGGAGATCAAGCCTTCCTCTCACTTTCTACCCCCTTCATTCTGTCCTTTCTTTTCACCTGTTTGGAAGAAGTTTAGAAATGCACAATGTCCTCCCTGCTTTTGCATCTTTCCTTGAAAAAGTATGTCTTCACTGGACACCAGCCGGGGCTGGCTTCATCGGGGTGTCTCCCTTGCCCGGTCACCCTTTCCCCCTAGTTTCTTGACCTTGATGTCTTGAAGTTCTGATTCACTTTTGAGTAAGACCTCCCCAACCGCTTTCATGTTGCACTGGGCCCCAAAGAGGACATCACCAGTTCTGAAGTCACCCTTTTTAATCTCAGCCACGCTGCGTTTTTGTAACTGTCCTCTGGCAAAGATTCCAGCTCGACTGGGACCGGCCGCAGGCGGTGGTCTGCCAGGAGGGGTTTGAAGCCAGGACGTGATGGGAATTGTATGTTGAAAAGGTGATTTGACTGCCACCTGGAGAATGGATTGGAAGGTGTCCATCTCTGAGCCTTGCTTTGTCTTTCTGTAAAATGGGCACGATCATAATAGCGTGAACTTCCCCATGCGGACTGTTGTGGGATCATTTAATGAACAACTGTGCATAAAGTGCTTAACACATAGCAGGCCCTCGAGACATGGAAGGGGAGCCAGTTAGGAGGCTGTTGCATGTCTTCAGGGTAAATATGATGGCGGCTTGGGCCAGGGCTGTGAATTTGAGAGATATTTAGGAGGTGAAGTTGGTGGGATTTATGGTTGATGGGATGTGGCAGGTGGGGAGTGGGAGTGACAGAGCGTCTCGGGGTCTGACTTGTGTCCCTGGGGCATGGTGGAGCCGAGCCCGGGCCTTCTCCACTGACTCCCGCTCCCCTTTTAATCGCGTGGCTCTTAGTCTTGTTCTTATTTGTGTCGTGTTGAAGGAGACAGAATGGTGTCAGCTGAACAGGAGGAACTCCGGAGCCGGGGAATCTGAGTTCAATTCTGGCATTTAGTATCTGTGACCTTGGGCACATGGCCGAACCTCTCTGTGTCATCTTCCCCAGCTGGGAATGGCAAGGTCCTTGGAAGTTTAAGGAGGTAGCGTAAGTTGGTGGTCTTCCCCCATTCTGAGTCAAAAGACAGAGATAGAAATGGCAGAACTGGGTCCTGGCCAGATAGCTTCCGCCTGCCCTGCTCAGAGGGATCTCAGCAAAACCCCCTCAGGAGAGGGAGGTGGCCACGTTGCAGGCTCTGTTGCAGGCTCAGGTGCTGTTTGAACACCGCATCTCGTGGGGAAGTGACACAGTCTCCCGCATTCCCCCAACAGGCTGTGTGAGTCCGAGGTCCGCTCAGCAGTCGGAAACCGGGCCTTTGTGACAGCGGTTTCTTTAGGATTCCACTGGAGCAGCAGACCTGACGTGGGTGTGGTTTTCACCTGGCAGTTTGTTCTGAGTCGCCGAGCAGTGATTCCTCGCGGTCTAGGGTGCCAGGCTCCTGACCCATCTGCCTGCTCACCTGCATCCACTTCCTGGTTGTTTGTACCGACCGTGTGAAGGGCAGGGGCAGCCCTAAGGGGAGAGTGATGCAGAGAGGAGGTGGGGATGTGGACCATCCGCCCTGCTGTGGCCAGGGGAGGTGGCGCCTGAGCACGGTTTGGGGTGGCTCTTTCCTCCCGTGACTTAGAGCCGTCCATTTTCTTGCTTCTCCTCTGCTCTGGCACCTCTGCGGGGGCTTTATCTGCACCATCTTTGAGGGCGGATACACTGCCTGCTTACTCTCTGGGAAACCGAGGCTCAGAAAAGTGAAACGATCTGCCCAACCACTTCTTTTCATTGAAGGGTGTAATAGAAAGTCTTGCATGAATATTGCCACATGGATGTGTTTGTACACCTGGGAGTGCTAAAATTATTCTGTGTTTTCTTATTCCACCAGAAGGCGGTTCACAATTTTAGGAAATTTTTTGGTATTATATTATTTAAATCCTTAGTTCTTCCAAAGTGGAAGACTTGGAATTAAGTGGAGAATGTGCTATTTAACATCTGTTCATTCATCCATCCACCCATCTGTATATCCCTCCCTCCTGCATCCATTCATATACCTGTCTGTCCACCTATCCATCCACCTGCCTGTCTATCTATCTGTCCATTCATATGCTGTCAGTCCATCCATTCATGCATTTTTTTCTGTCCATCCATCCATCCACTTGTCCTTCCATCCATCCATCCATCCACCTGCCCATCCATTCATATGTCCACCTATCCATCCATCCATCCATCCATCCATCCGTCCACTCACCCACCCACACATCCATCTATCCATCCATCCGAGTTTCCATCCACCCGACTTTCCATCCATCCATCCTTCTGGCAAGTGAGCACTTACTTGGATCTAAATATGCCTATTACGGTCCCTTCCCAAAGCCACTGTTGCAAGTGGCATGTAGCATTTTGGAAACTCTTGGTGGTTTGTCCTTCATTTTACAGAAAGCTCCCCCATGCCATTTGTTCTTCTTCCTTCCCAGGAATGTGACCCGTCTTTCAACAGCAATATCACAGCATTTGCACTGAAGGCAAAAGTCGTCTATCCCATCAATCAGAAGTTCCGGGTGAGACTCGAGCTCTGTCTTGAGATCCAGTTATCCAGTAATGTGCTTGAGATCGGGGTAGGAGAAGGGGGTTTCAGTGTGTAAATCTGGGGTTCTATTTGAGGACTTTGTGGCAAGTCATTTTAATAGGATCATTTTGTGGCTTTGTAATGAAGCAGAAATTTAAGGTTAATCCATTTGATGACAGTGTTGTCAGGGACAGGGTATGCCCATGGTATAGCCAGGTATCCCCAGGGACACCAGTTGACAGCACAGTAGGGCAACATCTGCCCTGCTCTTTTTTTTTTTAAGTATAGTTGATTTACAATGCGATGTTTCTGGTGCACAGCATAGTGACCCAATTATTACATATAGATTCATATATTTATATATATATGTATGTTTTATGCCCTGCTCTTTTAACGCTAATACAAATACTGATGCTGACACAAGTTCCCAACATTAACCCTCATTCACCGGCCGGGACTATGCCAGCAGCTGACACTGAACACTTCGCGGGGCTCGGCGGTGCTGAGCGCTCGTCTCGCACTGGCATTTCGATATTCCTCGCCACACCCCTCTGTGGTAAATGATATTGTTATCTCCACTTAATGCATAAGGCCACTGAGGCCCAGAGAAGCTAATGACCTGCCCAAGGCCACACAGCTGGAAGGGGCAGGGCAGAGTCAAGCCCTCAGTTCTTACACCTGAAGCCAGGAGCGCACACCTGCGGCCGGGAGTTTTGCAGAGAGCGGCATGTTCCTTGATGCTCAGGGAACCCTCAGCCTATGAGATACTCCAGGAAAGAAAGTTTCCTGGCCAAGTAAGCTGAGGAAGGTGCTGCCTGCTCTCCCGGCCGTGAAGAGGACAGGCTCTTGTGTCACAGACTCAGACCCAACTCCCATCTCAGCCTTTAACCCTTGACCATTCCTTGACTTCTCAGGGCCTCAGTTTCTTCATCTATAAAATGGGGGTAAAGGGCCCTCCTGCCTCACCCAGCTGTTCGGAGGGTTATATGGGGTGATAGACAGGGGGCTTAGAACAGTGTGTGAGGTCTCAGCACTCAATGCCTGTTCAGGTTTTGAAATTCTTACTTGCTTTTGAGGACAGCCAGACCATATCAAAGGCTCTGAGAATTCCTGCCCCAGAGAGATGATTCTATGTTGTTACAGAGACTTTCCCAAACTAATTTTTCTGTGGAACCCTTGCAGCGAGCAGTTGTGGGTTCATGGAACTGCTCCCCAGAACACACGCTGGGAACCATTTCCTTCACTGTCGGGTGGGTGGGTGAAGGGGCAGAGCTCCCAGACCAGGGGATTACTCACCGTCAGCACCCCTGCCAGGCAGGCTCTGCAGTGAACACTGGGGATTAGCCAGTGGTCAGGAAAGCACTGTCCTCATGCCGGAGGCCCTCACAGCGGGGGCAGATCGCAGGACTGCCCGTGATAACAGGCAGGACAGAAGAGACCGGGGACCTGCGGAGCACAGTGTGGGCTGGGCCTGGATGCCAGGGAAGGAGGACTCAAGGGTCTGTGTCTGGAGGGAAGGATGCTTCAGCCCCGCAGATGAGGAGTGAGGGGGGTTCTGGCGGGGGACCAGAGTCTGGGAAAGCCCAGAAGCATGGAAGGATGGTGAGAGTTTGGAGCTGACCACCAGCTCAGTACCACCTGGGCATGTGCCTCGGGGAGCCACAGGGGATGAGACTGGACACAGAGGTGACAGACATTCGCTGAGCCCTCTGGCTGTGACGTCATGTGGTCCTGGCGGTGCGTGGGGCTTCAGTTCCTTGATAAGGGCCCCGAGCCTCTCGAGGGCAGGTTAGTGGGCAGAGCAGGCCTGGGGGTCTGAGACCACAGAGAGAGAGGGGGCAGGGCAGGCCGGCTGCTGTGGAGGAGGTCAGAGCCCGCAGCAGTGTGGGTGCAGGGGGCCACTGGGGAAGACACAGAGGCTAGTCGCTGCGGGAGAGGAGCCGGGTGCCGAGGGGCTGGCCTCCGGGACAAGTGATGTGCCAGGAGCTGTGGTACAGGTCCCTGGGGCACAAGTGTGTGGGTGTGGCCGTGACCCTGGGACAGAAGCTCTAAGGTGTCCACTCGCAGGCCTCCCCAGTCTGGCCTGCCTGGGAGCCACCATCATGTGTCACTGGTGGAGTTGTGGAAACACACACGTGACAGGTCATGTGGACTGAGAACGGGCTTTCTCTTCTGCCACCCCAGCCTCTGGCCGACGGTTCGTCCAACCCATCTCTGCACGAAAACTTAAAACAGGCAGTCTTGCCGAACCAGCCGGTGCGGGCGTCCCCTTCCAGCAGCCTGGGGAGCCTGAGCCAGGCTGAGAAGGACGACTGCAGCTCCTCGTCCAGCATCCACTCAGCCACCAGCGACGACAGGTTCCTCGGCCGCACCTTCCTCCAGGCGAGCAGCTTCCCCGAGGCGCTGACCTGCGAGAGGTGAGGTGGGGGTGGGATGGAGACCCCTCGGCTGTGTCATTGTCAGCAAAGGACATGGAGGCCCAGAGAGGTTAAGGACTCAGCCACGGACACCCAGAGACCCCGTGTCAGAGCTGACGCTGATCGTGTAGTGTTGCCAGCCTCAGGGCTAGGGAGCCAGGCCTGAACCTTGGGGAGAGAAGTCATGGGGCCTCCTTTATCACTGATGTACCCCGGACATCACACAGCAGCCGTTAGCTTTGGTTAAGTGCCTTTGGTGTTCAGGGCAGTGTTGAGCACTTTACAGGGATTCATTATTTCATGAACACGAGGACCAGGTCTGTCTTGGTCACCGCTGTTTTACTGCCCAGTGGGAGCCTGGGACAGGCACAGTGATGAATAAGTCTTAATCAATCAGTGAATTCATTTCTCTTAACAGCCCTAGGTTGTTAAGGTTGTAAAGTAGAGGCTAATATTGCCCTCATTTTACGAAGAAAATAACGAGACACAGAGATGCTGAGTGACTTGCCCAAGGTCACACAGCACGTGCGTGATGGAGCTGGGTTTGACATGCCACCTGATCTTGCAGCCCACGCTCTATATCCCCACACTATCTAGGCCAGAGCAGGGCTCAGCATCCAGTAAGTGCTCAAGAAACTACCCAGCAGGTGTGTGTGTTGGTCCTCAGGCCTCTTGGCTGTGAACCTCCGTGAGTCCACGGGGTCCTGGGTGAGATGAACCGGGCATAGCCCAGCTCAGGGCTGGGGAAAGAGTGAGCTCAGAACCCTGCACATGGTACTGGCCCTGCAGGTGGCCCCTGGAAGGAGGGACTTCATTGAACTGCAGCCTTCTTGGCTCGCCCGCCTGGCTGGGAAGGGATGTTTCTGAGCATTCAGATGGAGAGGACTTGTAACAGTTCAGTGGGAGTGTAGTCATTTAAGTGCATTTGCCTCTCTAGGAGAAAAGGTCATAGGCGTTTATTTATACCCTGCTGTTTACCTGCCTCTGTGACCGTGTGACCGCTACTTGATTTCTCTCACCCTTGATTTCCTGAGTCAGTTTTCTCATCTGTAAAATGGGCATGAGAATGTGTATATGAGGGCAGAGAGGAAGGGTGACACGTGACATTAGATGTGAAAATGCCAGAGGTAGGGGGAGGTTGTTATTTTTCTTTCTCTCACCTTTTATCTCTTCCTGTGTTCTGTCTGTGATGTCTCAGGCAGCTCTTCCTTCTGATCACAAATGGGTTTCAAATAGCTCCTTTGATTCCTCCTTTTGTGCCTTGGGTGGCTGTGAGCAATCTCTGCATGCTGCAGAATTTAAAATCTGGAGTGAGTCTTGTCCTGAGCAGGGCTGTACTTATAACTCAGTAACCTCATCCCTCACTTCAAACACTCTGAAAGTCTCTTCTGTTTCTCTTTGAACTTCTCAGTGTGGACCTTGACTTGTGCATCTACAACCTTCACTTGAAAGATCTACTGCATCTGGACGCGGCGCTGAGGCAGGAGAAGCACCTGGTAGGTGGAGAGGTCAGGACCTGGGGGTCAGGCTCTCCGAGTGCACGGGGTTCCAGAGACCCTGGGGAAACGGGTATCAGTGACAACAGAGCCGCCACAAGAGGAAAGTAGAGTGGCATTAGGTATCAGACCACAGAATGGAAGAGGGATTCCTGCCCGTAGACAGGGTGCAGCGTAAGTATTAATCAATGCTTATTTATACCCAGAGCCGTGGGGGTTAAGCAAAAAGCTGAGCACCTGCTGGTATTTTTGGAGGAATGATAATAGTGAGAATCATATCTATGAGCATGAACTTTATTGAGTGCCTGCTATGTACTGGGCACTGAAGGTGTTAACAGAGGTGGGCATTTTAAACTTCACACAACCCAGCCACGTGGGTTCCCTTATTATCTTCACTTTACAGATGGGGAAACTGAGGCACAGAGAGGCGGACTGGCCCCAAGTCACAAAGCTCTAAGTTGGGGCTGAGACGGGAAGTTGAGCACCTTTTTATGGGTGTGGGTTCTCTAAGTGAATGAAGGAGGAATCAGGACCATGGACAGCGGGAAACAAGTTTGGTCTCTGCCGGAGGCACATGGTCTCTGAGGGAATCAACACTGGATCCAAGACCCAGGAAGTCAGGGGGGTGAGTCCCACTGTTGCTACAGGACCCCGTGGAGTTAGCCAGCCATCAAGACCACTGGGGTTAAAAAAGAGGAAGTACTTCTCCCGGAGACACATCCTCTAGTGAGGGAGGGGACCTACAGGGAGAAGGGAGGAGAGAGAAGGCCAGTTGGGAAGAGAACGGGAAGGGGCAGATGAAAAGAGTGACAGCGGGGTAGGAGCAGACGCAGACAGATATCCCACAGAGGCTTCGTTATAAACCAGAGAAATAAAAGAATGTTAAATTGAGGATGCAGCAGAAGGTTATTTTGCTCTGTGTGAGCAGAATGGGCCTCATAAACAGGTGCCAGTATCTGAAACCATAAATCATCCTAGGATTCCAGAAATAGAGCCTGTTCCTGCAGCCCCCTGGACCCCACCCCTGCAGAGGGCCAGGGACGTGAGGCAGCAGCCCACCTGCAGCCGCAGCCTGCTTTCATTCCGCCACACCTGTCCTGCTTGGGGGCAGGTGGCCCTGGCCATTTTCTCAAAGGCTCTGCTCCCTGGAAGGTGATTGTTTCTGTGCTCAGAGCCCCATCCACCTAACGAGTGATGTGGTCCTGGCTGGCCTTGCCCCCGGAGTAGCCAGTCAGTGCCCACAGAGAAGCAGCCTGCTGTCGTGGAGAGAGCATTCATCGTCACTCATCTGCCCATCTTCCCCGTGGGCAGCCTCCCCGCCCTGCTGGACATAGTACCGGGAACAACCATGCCGTTATGGAGCCCACTGCCCAGGGGAGAGATGGCAGTCAGCAGACAGCCCAGAATGCCCAGAGGCAGAATGTACGACACAGCAAGCGATGGAGCACCGTGAGGGTGTGTAAGAGAGGACCTGAGTGAGAGAGGCTTCAGGGAGGTGGAAGCACTTCCCTGGAGGGAGACACTTAAGCTGGAACCTAGGAAAGTTCCAGGAGCACCAGATTAGGAGTCAGAAACCTGAGTTCTAGTACCCTCTGACACCTATGAGCTATGTGACTTTGCATAAGTTACTTCTCCTCTCTGAGCCACTTTAGGAAAGGTGTGAAAATAATACACTTCTAACACTCACTTCATAGAACTACTAGGAAGTTAAGTTGTCCCTCTTTGAAAGATCTCTGTGGGCAGAGCTCTGGCCTCTGTTGGGCTATGTGACCAGCATCACCATGGCACCGTTTATTAAGCATGGATACTCTGCTTTAAATGCCGGGTCTCATGAAACCCTCACTGCTGTTTCACTCATGAGGAACCTGAGACTCAGAGAGGTCGAGTCAGTTGCCCAAGGTCACACAGCTGGTAAATGGCAGAACCCAAATGAGGTTTGTCTGAGTGCAAGTTCTGTGTATCCTCAGAGCCCAGAACAGTGCTCCGTAGAAATGGGTCCAGCTGATGGCAGCCCTGCCCTGGGAGAGCTGCTTTCTAAGCATGGCCTTTCATTCACTGCAGAGCATGGTTTTGTCATGTGCAGGGTCTATAGAGACTCGGGGAGCAGGTGGGAGCCACGTGACACAAAAGACTTCACATTTCGTCTCTCTGGTAGGGGTCCGCCATCACAGGTCAGGGTTCAGAAGTGACTCAGACCAGGTGCGGCCACCAAGCAGCCCAGAAGCTTAGAGCTCACTGGTGGCTCTTGAGGGAGATGGCACCGGTGCTGGACTTGCCTAGGACGTGGAGAGAAGCCGCAGCTGTAACCTTTAAAGCATAAGGGCAGAGATGAGAACAGAGGAGGGGATGCTGGGGGAGGCTAACATAAGAGGAGCATTAGGACTAGGGGGTTTCTCGTGGTGCTGGAAGATTCTCTATCTTGATTGTGGCCATCGTTCCATGAATCTGTGGCAGGGGAAAATTGCACAGAACCACACCCACATGTAAACACAAATGACATATAAAATGAGTGAAAACTGAGTAAGGTCCGCAGTGCACTGTATTGGACCTATGTCAGTTTCCAGGTTTGGTACTGAGCCCCAGTGATGTGAGGTATCAGCCCTGGGGGCAAAGCACATAGACGAACTCTGTACGATTTGCCCCTTCCTGTAAGTCCGTAATTATTCCAAATTTAAAAGTTTTAAAAATGGACGGGAATGTAACAAGACTTGTAAACATTACCAATTCCATTTAGGGTCAGAAGGAAAATGGATTTGAGACTAACATCTTGAGAAAATAATGTCACTTTCCCTAGCTTTAGACGTCAATGGATAGAAGGCCAAACGACGTTTATCTTCTTAGAGCTCATTAGTGTTGGCAAGCATGCTGATGTCTGGTGAAGGGTTCTGTTCCTCATGGATGTCCCTTGTGACATGAGGCCATTTGTCCAGATTTCTTGGCTGAGAGTTCCTTAGCTGTAGAATGGGAGAGGTTGTACCAACCTCCCGCATGCTATGATGATCATCTGAGATAATATATATAGTCTGGCACAGAAGAGTGTTTATCAGACCTTAAAACAAGGGTCACAAACCATGACCCTTGGGCCAATCCAGCCACTCCTGTCTTTTTAACTTATCGCCCATGGCTGCCTTCCTGCTGTAACAGCAGAATTCAGTAGTTGCAAAAGAGATAGTGTGGCCAGCAAACCCAAAAATATTTACTATGTGGACATTTTCAGCAAAAACCGTTTGCTAACCTCTGCATTAAAAATGTCTTACCACAGGGGCAGAAGGAAAAGACTGCGGCAATATTTTGCAAACCACAGTGTAAGAAAGAATTAGTACCTAGAACATATAAGAAACTCTCAAACCTCAATAGAATTGAGTAAACAATGCTGTTGGAGAATGGGCAAAAGACATGAACAGATACTTCATCAAAAAAATGTATTGTCAGCAAGCAAACACACACAAAAGCACAAAAAAGATGTTCAAGACCATTAAACCATTAGGGGAATGCAAATCAGAACCACACTGAGGTAGGACCACACACCTGTCAGAATGACTAAAATAAAAATGGCAACAACGCCAAATGCTAGTGAAGATGTGATGAAACTGGGTCACTCAGACATTGCTGGTGGGAATGTAAAATGCCTTTTGGAACACAGTTTGGCAGTTTCTCATAAAACTAAACATGCCATTGCCAGGAGATCCAGTGAGTGGGCTCTTGGGCATTCATCCCAGAGAAACATGTTCACTCAAAAACCTGTATGTACTGTAAGTCGACAACACTTCAATAAAAAAATAAGAATTAAAAAATAAAAACCCTGTACATCAAAGTTTATAGCAGCTTTGTTTGTAATAGCCTGAAACTGAAGATATTCAGACATCCTGCAGGAGGTAAATGGTTAAACAAATTATGGAGTTGGCACGCTTGGACTTGCCGGGGTGTCCCTGCTCGCGGAGTGGTTTAGAGGACATGTCTGTCTATGGAGACAGAGGCCTGGGGTGGATGACTTTACACATCCCGATTCCATACAATTGTCCCTCTGATTTTTTTCCATGAAGAAGCACTCCCACCTTTGCCTTGTCCGTGTCCTTGACTCACATAAAAATGGAGAACGTGGGGGACCTCCCTCAGAGTAGGCACCTCATGAATTTTTGCTGAATAAATGAACAAAGAAGAAATGAAGCGTTTTTCTTTGGAAGGTTAAGAAAATGCAGTCTATTATAGGCCATTGTCATGATTTTTAATCTGAGGTCTTTTCCAAGACAAAAGTTTGTGTGTGTGTGTGTATTTGTGTGTATGTGTGTATTTGTGAGTGTGTGTGTGTGGACAGGCAAGGAGGGAGGAGGAAGAAGAGGGAGGGAGGGAGGAAGATACCATTGTTTATATCCTTCTCTTTGTTGTTTTCTTTTTTGGCAATAGATGTTTATTCAGATTTTTAAAATGTGCCTCCCTGACCTTCTTCCTAAAAAGAAGTCTGATGATGAATTATACCAGAAAATTCTTTCAAGACAAGAAAATGTAAGTCTTCAACATATATTTTGAGGTAACTTAAAAATAGCTTATTAAAATATATAAAACATAATATTATGATATGAAAGCATTTTGGATTTTATGTATTAAAAGCTTATTACAATATACACTTTTCAATACAAAATAATGATACATAAAAATGTATGTACTGGAGGGAGGGTATAGCTCAGCGGTAGAGCGCGTGCTTAGCAGGCACGAGGTCCTGGGTTCAATCCCCAGCACCTCCATTAAAAAATAAATAAATAAATAAATAAATAAATAAATAAATAAACAAACAAACAAACCTAATTACTTCCCACTCCAAAAAAAAAAAACTTGAAAAAAGCAATGCTTAAAAATAAATGAATAAAAGTATGTACAAGTACAAAAATAACAATGTATTATTAAAATGTGGAAAAACATTGGAAATAGAAAAAAAGAGAATGTTGGCTCGTATCCACTCCTCTAAGAGAACCACTATTGATGTTACTGTCTATACAAGTTTGGGGTTTTTTTAAATGTGTAGCTTGTTTATTGGTTATAACTCCTTATGTTAATTTGCATACTTCTCTTTTCAATCTTTTATGCAAACTTTATATTATTTTATGAGTCAGAGTGGTGGAGTTTGATACCCTGGTTCTGTCTTTCACAAACTCTTAGAATCCTGGGGTCTTTGTGCAGTGGGATCGTAATCCCTGTCCTGCAGGATTACAGAAATGATAAGAAAAAGGCATATGAGGCACCTAGCAAAGTAACAGTTAGACCCCAACTGTTGCATGAAAGCTGTGATCATCCCCATTACCATCACTACCACAGTCATTATCTTCATCATCATCATCATTGCCATTATTATCATTGTATTAACAACACAATCACCACCACTATCATTGTCACCATCACCATCTTTATTATTGTCATCATTGTCATCATCATTCTTATTATTACCATCACCACCATTATATTCTCTTTGACATCATTCTCATCAGCCTCATCACCACCACCATCTCCATCCTCCTCCTCGTCACCACCACCGCAACTATCATTTTCATCATGGCCACCATCATTGCTGCCATCGTTCTTATTACTACCATCACCACCATCATCCTCGTCTCCATATTGTCATCATCATCTTCGTTACCACCACCATCACCACTTCCACCACCATCCTCATCACCCTCACTACTGCCACCACTAACTTCGTCTTCATTCTCATGTCATCCTCATCCTCCTCATTGCTGTCATCTTCATCATAGTCACTGTTATCATCCTTATCACCATCACTATGAGGTTTGGGGGATTGGGAGGGAATGCTTCCTCACTCCTCTATTCCATGGGAGAGGATTAATCACTCCATCCCAAGGAGAAGGTGGTACATCTTCACCATCATCATCATTCTCATCTTTCTCGGTGTCACCACCACCATGATCACCATCCTCAGGCAATGCACACAGTGCTTTACACACATTATTTCATTTAATCTTCACAACAGCCCTGCGAGTGGTCATAATTATTTTTGTTTACAGCTGAGGAAATGGAGGCACGAGTTTAAATGACTCTCCAATGACAAAAATAATGATAATGGTTGTGACACTCATAATTATACTAGTAAGAAACAATGCTATATGTCTTATGGAAAGAATAAGCGCTTTGGTGTTTGTAGGCCTGGAATCAAATCCCACTGCTACCACTTACAGAGCATCTTAATTAACGGTAGTGGCTACTATTCATTGGACTTAGTCTGGGCAAGTACTTTAAATGCATACTTTCATTTAATGCTCACAACAGCCTCAAAACTTCTAGAAGAGGATGAGAAGTGCTCAGAAAGGGTAGCTGCTTTGAAGAGAAGCACCATGATTCCTGCAGTTAGAAGAGCGGGGCTCTGGAGCAGTGGCCTCAGGGACAAGCCCCTCCTAGCACACCGCTTCCTTCTAGGAGACTCTGGACAAAATGTCTCAGCTTCCTGTAATGAGGTTCCTCGTCTGGAAAAGAAACATTTCTCTTTTGTAGAGATGCTGTGAGAACTAGAAGTCACAGATGGCCCTGGCTTGGATAATCAATAGCACTTCTTATCGATGTTATTTTTCCTAATGAACCTGGACCCACACCAGTGATGATTACATGTCAGTGCACACAGTTCTAGAGAAAACAGAACTGCCACCCACACTCCATGTTGGGGTTTGTGGGACTCCCTACATAGGGTGCCCCTCTTCCTTCCACGTTCTGAATTAATGAAGAGAAAGGGTTGGGGAGACAGAGAAATGTCAGCTTTATTACTGGGAGGGGCCAGCCTAGAGGAGGTGGCTTAGATGCATAGCAGTCATGGCTTCCTAATACTGAGTCCTAGGATTAGCCAAATCACTTACTGGCAAAGCTGAGCCACCTCAGGCCTCCCCACACAGAAGCAGGACCTTTGTTGTCCAGCTCCCTTTGGGCTGAGGCCACAGCAGAGCAATGGCTTCCCCTGAATGGTCCATCCCAGGGAGGAGGAAGCTGGGCAAGCTAGGGGCTGTGCTCACTTCCTGCTTTTGAACCGCCAATCAAATACATATCACTTCCTCCCTGGGGTATACCAGGTAATCCTTCCCCACAGAAACCAGAGGAGTGGGGAAGAAACATTCCATCCCAACACCCCAGGTGTCATGACATTTTCCCAAACTTCATAAAGATTGGAAGATACTATTTCATTGTTTTTAAAGTATGGCCTATTTGGGGGGAGTAGGGGAGAAGAATATATAAGGAAATATGTAATCCATTATTTCTGAGGCTCTGTGTTTAATGAGAAAAAAATCGATTTTCATCATCAAACCTTCAGTAGGATAACACCCAAAGCATTTCCTTACAGTTAAGAAATATTTTACGATAAAGTGGGGAAAATAAAAACATCTCTTTTCTAAAATTTAAGATACAATTAGGTTTTTTTTATTTGCTTTTTTCTTTTTCTCTCCAGGACTTGGAAGAATTGGAAAAGAGACTTCAAGTCAGACTCTCAAACACGGAGATGCTGGGGGCTGGTGACTCAGAATACATCACCCTGGCAGACGTGGAAAAGAAAGAGCGGGAATATTCTGAGCAGCTAATAGATAACGTATGTGATGGATTTTCTTTCCTGTATGAAAACCATGGTTTCTGGGACAGTTCATTTGGCGAGATGAAAGAGATCCTACCTAGAAGCATGTTTAGTACTCGAATTCCCTGCCTGTCACGTTCTGCCCTGGAGCCAGGGATCCGGTTTCTGAAGTTAAGCTATAGAGAAGGTATAATTAAGGTGCCAAGATTTACTGAAGGAGTCTTTTTTTTTTTTTAATGAATTCTCCTTGTTTAAATTTTAGATTGATCTTTTTATCATTCAAAGCAAAAATTGCTCTAACCCTCTGTGTCATTACCACCCTGCGGGTTAGAGCAGCTGCTAGCTGCTAACCTCTCAAACTCCAGGCATCACTCATAAAAGCATGTTTTAAATTCCAGAGAGGATGGCTTCCCTCCAATTCTCTTTTTTGCTTTGGGGTTCTGCTGCCCCCTGTTCATATGTTATGAATTAAACAAATATTTTCTTGGCAGCCGGGTGTTGGACTGGGAACTGGGGATTCCAAATGAACTTAGACCTGGCTCTTCAGGGAAGATGCTCAGGCCAGGCAGGTGGGGGGACCAACAGGTGAGCAGTTGAGGACATTGTGGGTTACAAGTGCCGTGACAGAGGAAAATATGGGAAGACTGAGGCACAGTGGAGAGAGGAATTCATTTTACCCCAGGGTTACAAAAGTCTTCTTGGAAAAAAGGAACATCAAGAGGCTTTTGGAGAGAAGTGTGCATGGATGTTGGCCGTAGGTGGGCAGAGAAGGGAGCCAGGGCTGGGATGCAGGCAGAGCAAGTAAAGCCAGAGGTCTTCCTGGAGGGTTTTTATCTCATGCCAGGGAGATGACAGCCACTGAAGCAGCAGAGGATGGCTTGGCCTCGTTCTGTTTTAGAAGAACTGCCCAGGCTGCTGTGTGGAGGATCGTTAGGAGATTTTGTGCTAGTTCAGTGGGAATTTCATGAAGGCAATTGCTATAATAGGGATGGAGAGATAAGAAAAAATGGGAGCGCTGATAGGGTGGTGGATGGGGAGGTGGTGGTGGGAAGAAGAGGGTGCACTCCTGAGCATCTATCTGGAGGAAATTCTAATTCAAAAAAATACATTCATCCTGGTGTTCATAGCAGCACAATTTACAATAGCCAAGACCTGGAAGCAACCTAAATGTCCATGAACAGATGACTGGATAAAGATGTGAGATGTGTGTGTATATATATATATATATATATATAATGAAATACCATTCAGGCATAGAAAAGAATCAAATAATGCCATTGGCAACAACACAGATGGACCTGGAGATTGTCATTCTAAGTGAAGTAAACCAACCAAAAATAGAAAGAAAAATTCCATATGATGTCACTCATATATGGACTCAAAGAAAAGACACAAATAAACTTATTTACAAAACAGAAACAGATTCACAGACATAGAAAACAAATTTATGGGGGGAAAGGGAGTGGGAAAGGGTAAATTGGGAGTTTCAGATCTGCAGACACACACCACTGTATGTAAAATAGATAAACAATACGTTTCTACTGTATAGCACAGGGAACTATATTCAATATCTTGTAGTCACCTGTAATGAAAAGAATATGAAAGGAAATGTGTGTATGTATGAATGAAACATTACTCTGTACATCAGGAATTGACACAACATTGTAAACTGACTATACTTCAATTTTTAAAAATGGAAAAAAAAGAAGAGGGTATAGAGGATCAGTTCTACAGAAATAAGGACCCCAGAATGAGAACAAGTTGGGAGGGGAGATGATGTGTTCTGGCTTGAGTTAGAGATGCCTGGAGATGAAGAGTCTCCACTGAGCTCAGGTAGGTCAGCGGAGAGCGAGGATATTCTTAGGATGAGATGACTAACGGCGGATGCTCACCCGGGAGTCCAGTGGTCCAGGGACTCCCTAAAGCAGTGGTGCATCTTGTCCGTGTCTGCATCTTTCAGGCACAGGATTCATTGTTCTCATAAGATTCTCTAAAGTATTGGTGACCTCCGATAACAGAGACACCTCTGATAGATATTTTATCTACAAATAAAACGTGTGGAGCACAGAGCTTGGCATATAAACTGCACACATAAAGGAAAGTTATTATGACTTCGGCACCATTATTCTCCGGAGCTCTGAGAGGCTGCAGTGACAAAAATACAGCCCCAACCTGCTCAACCACTTGGTGATTCCCTACTCTGCTCCTGAGAAGATGGGGCAGAAAGGGAAAAGATTTTAAAGCAAAATGTTTTCATGGTCATCCTCATCTCTGTCATGTTGCCCTTTTGTACTTTTAGGACAATAACTAATACTTAAATGGCCATTCCTGCTTGTATTGCCAGGATGCATTTAATCTTTTTTAAAGATGTGGAAGCTTCCAGGAGCACACTGTTGAGTTTCCTGCACCCCTCCAGGCAGCAGTAATGGCCTGTTTAAGAGACTTTAAGCTGTGTAAGCTGAATGATCTCATTGTGCTTTTCCTTCCTTATCAGCAGCGCACTGGTGCTGGCTGAAAAGCCACCTCAAACCGACAGGCACCCACAGTGGGACTGGGAGGAACCTCAGGAGAACGTGTTTATTGCTGAGATAAACGGGCTCGAGGCGGAGAGTTGTTTAGAATCTCGGTGTGTGATAAGGCGTGAATAGTAGTTCCCAAGCTGAACCGCGTAGCTTTGTAGCTTTCTTAAGTAAGTTTCCCCCACCCCCACCCCACCTCTTGTTTCTCATTTCACAGATGGAAGCTTTCTGGAAACAGATGGAAAACATCCAGCACTTTCTTGTGGACCAATTGAAGTGTTCCAGCACCAAAGCCCGACAGCTCCTGACGACTCTGACAGAAAGAATGATTGCAGCCGAAGGGCTCTTGCGTGACTCCCAGGATTTGCAGGCTCTGGTAACGCTGGAGGGGGCGGGGAGGGAACGTGATATTCAAAGTAGGGATGTGGATTCTGGAAGCTTGACATGCTGTAGGGACCATTAGGTTGAACACCTGCATGTTGTAGATGAGGATATAGAAGCCAGAGAAAAGCAGTGAATCCATCCGTCTGTGCAGCTGTCCGTCCATCCATCCATCCCTCCCTCCCTCCCGTTAATGGAGATGCTGGCCAGCTCCATGTTATTACGGCCTAGAGCCTTGGTTTCCAATCCTGGCTGCACATTGAAGTTACCTGAAGAGGCTGAAGAAGTACTGATGCTTGGGTCCAAGAGGAGCCCCCACCCTAGAGAGTCTGACTTAATCAAGTCTGGGCTTTTTAAGGTTCCAGGTGACCACACTGAGCAGTCATGGTTGACAGCCATGGAACTTCGGTTGTTTCCTGACTGCCCCGTGAGTCACCTGGGAGCCTGAAACTGTGCCTGTGCTGTGCCTGGGGCCTCCCGCACAGGGACCCGGTCTGCCTGGTCTGTAGTGGAGGCCCTGGCGCTGCTGTTTTCAAAATTCCCCAAACAATTCTGATGTATAGCTGGGCGTACAAGGCCCTGGCGCACAGGAATCCACAAATACAAATCCAACTTTGAAACTCGGCTGAGCCACTTGAAGCTGTGTAATCTCAAACAGGTTACTTCACCCCTCTGAACTTCGGTTACTCTATTTATAAAAATTGATTTCAGGAGTTGCCGCAGGCAGTGCTGGGGAAGTGCTTGGTGACCTGCCACACCCTAGTCACCGTGGGGATCAGCCGTGGTCTCGCCCTGCTGTGCAAAGCCCAGGGCACCATGCACCCATTTCCTCTTCTGACCTCGAGGACTCATGGATTATATTTCAGACCCGTGCATCCACCCAAGTTACACCTGTCTCACAAACTTGCAGGGGCCTTACCTCAGAGCCTCAGCATCTCAGATGCGAGGAGAAGGCCCTGCTGAGCCGAGCGGACCCCTGCTGCTTCTGCACAGACTGCTCTGGTCCTCCAAGTGTGGTCTGCAGTCTCGTGGCATCAGCATCACCCGAGAGCTGGTTCGAAATGCAGAATCGTGTACCCCACTCGGGACTGCTGAAAGACAGGCACTGCCGGTATCTCCCTCCCCGTGAGCAGAGGAGCCAGCTAAGTGACTCACCTAGGACCCCTGTGCTGTCTAATGACATCACTCAGCCTGCCCCCCACGCCTCCTGGTTTGCCGTCCAAGCCCCTTTAAATTGGATTTTAATTTGATATGACTGCAGATATTAATGCTCATCAAAGGAGAAAGACTTTTTGCCTTTTATTCTTTTTTCCTAGGTATTTATTATTGCTCCATCAGCAAGATATTGATGCAGGAAAAAAATGTAACCTGAGCTGACGCTGGCCAGAGTATTAGTCAGTCACTTCCAAAGAGGAAGAAGGGAAAGGATGATCCAGGTTTCCGTATGCCCTTCCTTCAGTCAGCATTTAATGAGCACCTACTCTGTGCCACATTCTGTTAGCGAAACAATGTTGCAGGCTCCAGCTAGAAACCTGAGCTCATGCTATAGTCTTACCTCTTATTAGCTGTGTGGCCTTGGGCAGGTTACGTAACCTCTCTGTAACTCAGTTGCATCGTCTGTAAGATGGGAATCAGAATAGCATCAGCTCTGAGAATGTTAGAAAGTAGACAACGTGTACAGCCTTTAGGACAGATCCCGGCACAGGGGATGCTCAGTATGTTAGTGATTAGACTCTGGCAGGCCACGTGTCAGCAGCAAAATAGACATTAACAAGTCATCGTAATGCTGTGTGGAAAGGGCAACAGCCTATATTTACACAGTCGAGGGAGGAGTTAGCTCTGCCTGCATCCCATAAACTGAAGAAAAAAAGTAGCTTCTTTATGTCGGAATATGTTGTTGATGAACCCCAGAAGAATTTAAATTCTCAGCAGCTGGACCTGGACTGCATCACGTGGTATTGCTGAGTATCAGAACTGCAGGAGCCCTGGAAAGGGCCCCAGACGTCATCAGAGTCCGTCTCTAGGGATGTTCAAGAGAAAGCAGATGGCAGGAGAGGTGTGGGGACCTGCTGCGGATAATTATGACAACAGCTTGCATTCAAGAGCACTTACCATCTTCTGGCTGCTATTTTAAGTGTTTCGCATATTTTAACTTATTTAATGCTCGCGTCCATTCTGCAAGTTGGGTGTAGGTGAGGACACGGTGCCCAAGGTTGTGCAGGTCTGGAGCCAAGTTTGAGCCCGGGCACGCTTGAGGACTGGCTACACTCAGAGCCAACAATGGCCCCATCACCTCCCATCCAAGTCCCTCCACCCCTGCTCACCTCTCTCCACTCCTCTTCCCTGAATATAAATCCAGAGGGTGCACTGTCACTACGCAGCCTGGAGGCCTCACGGTGCTGCCCAGGGCGGTGGCTGCTCTGATTGCCAGGCTCCGCCCCTCACCCCCTTGCCTGGAGCCCAGGCCCCTGGCCGCCCCCACCCGCTCTGAGTGCTTATCCTCTTGCGCCCCCTACTGGTCGCAGGACCGCTGCCGGCTGCCAGGCTAACTTGGAAGAGAGGAAGGTTCAGAGCCACTGTCCCTGGGCTAGTTAGGTGGCCTTCCAGAATAAACCTCAGCGTTCTTATCTGTAACTGGGGAAGCATTGTCCTTGCTCTGTTCACACATTGTTAGTACACTGTGGCTCAGCAAACAGTGAGGCCCAGGGCGGGTTAGTGGACGGCTCAGGTACGGCCCCTGCCTTCAAGGGCTCTCAGTCCAGCCTGGGACTGTCCCTCATGATTAGCTCCTTAAAGACAGAGGCACAGGAGCCGTGGAGCCTGGAGGAGGGGACCGTGGGGCTGGGGAAGGTCTGGGAAGACACCGCACAGCCTGTAAGGATGAGTAGGACCTGGCCAGGCAGGGGAGTGAGAGGAGGCTGGGAGGGGGTTCCAGGTGCGAGGCCTCATGTGTGCAAAGGCCCAGTGGAGCTGAGAGTCAGGCGTGCTGGGCAGCCAGGAGCAAGGAGGAATGTGGGATGAGGCTGGAGACTGAGCCACCAAAGAACCCTCATGCACTGCGCCCAGGAGCGGAGACTCGGTTTGGAGGCAGTGACTGCGGGGTTTGGACCAGGGGATGACAGAGCCAAGACTGCACTGCAGAAAAGCCCCCTGTCTGCCAGGTGGGGCCGGAGCATAGGGAGACTGGTGGGAGGCAGTAGCCCAGGGCAGAAGTGATCTGGCCTGAGCTGGGAATGGCTCTGGGCCAGCAAGGAGGAAACAGAGAGGAGGGATGTGCAGGGGGCAGGAGCAGGCGTGGTGGAGGAGAGGGGCTAAGGCTGACTCCAGCCTCCACCATACTATGCCTGGGGCCAGTGGGGCCATCCCCAGGGGGAGAGATGTCCTTCCTCTGAGATGCAGGACCTGTGGCTTTAACGTGATCCTTGAGCAGCTGCTCTCTGAGACATAAGGACAAGGGATGGACACCTACAGGGTCTGCCTCTGTCTCTGGTTGACATTTCCTGCACGGGGAGGCATCTCATCCGAGAGTTCTGTCCCAAGTGAGTGAGCACGTGGTAGGGCAGGCGGGCCTGTTCCGAAGTCTGATGGCTGGGATGGCCCTCCACGCCAGCCTGTTACGGAGTCCAGCTCGTGCTGCTTGCCACACAACAGGCCAGTAAATCGGGACATGAGGTGTTGGGACAAAGAAAAATGACTTTATTTGGAAAGCCAGCAGACCAGGAAGATGGGAGACTAATGTCCTGGAGAACCATCTTCCCCAGGTCAGAACTCAGGCTCCTTTTACCCTAAAAAGGGGAGGGGTGTGGTTGGTTGTTGTAAACGTCTTGGTGTCCGAATCCTTTGTTCCTGCAGCTGTCCACCTGGGTCAGGTCGCGATGTAAACCTCCAACAAGACAAATGTTCTTTGTTCTGCAACTTTTTATCTCTGTATGAATGGAAAAGGGTTCTACCCTTAACAGTCAGAGCCTTGAGAAGGGGCTCTCCTGTGCACTTCCGGCTGCAGGAACATTCTTTTACAAAAGGTGCGGAAGCAGCGTGACTGAGCGCAGGCAACAGAGCGCAGGGTTAGAGCCAGAGGAGCAGAGCTAATGTGGAGTCAGGTTTGTTGTCCTCTGTTACAAATCCGACCTGGAAAATCTCTTACATCCCCAGGACACAGGTTCTCTGAGGCTCAAAAGCCAGAAAGTCCTGTGACCTTTATTTCTCCTGGTGTTGCTTTTCCAGGGCTATGGAGGCCAGAGGCCCCAGTGAGTGGGGAGGGATGACTATGGGAAAGGTGGACCTTCCTCTCTGATCATGTGCATTTATCAGGTTCCTTCCCGGAAGAGAGAGCCCTCTGTAGACACTCACTGTGTAGCAAGTGCTTTCCGTGTGTTATCCAGCGTCAGCCTCGCCCCGTGCCTGAGGGGCGATTTTGTCCCCATCCGAGGAGCAGACACAGGAGGCTCAGGAGAGCAGCTTCATCTGAGCTCTGCTCACTGGCAGGTGGGGGCCCCGGGACGGAGTCCACTGCTGTTTACAGACCCTCACGGCCAAGTGCTGACCCACGGTGTCCCAGCCAATTGTCCTGTGGGTTTCTTTTCTTAGGACACCCTGGAGAGAACAATGGGGCGGGCGCACATGGCCAAAACCATTGAGTTCCTGAAGCTGCAAATCCAGGAAGAGACCAAGTGCCGGCTGGCCGCCATCTCCCGCGGCCTGGAGCTGCTGGCCGTCGAGGGCAAGCTCTCGGGGCGACAGAAGGAGGAGCTGCTGACCCAGCAGCACAAGGCCTTCTGGGAGGAGGCCGAGCGCTTCCGCCGAGGTGAGCGAGCGGGCCGGGGCGCCGTCCTTCTGGGCCCCCGTGCTGCGGGGCGTCGGGGCCAGGGCGGGTGGCCACACTTGCAGGTGTCAGGAGACGTGGAGCGGCCCCTATTGGACCCGCACCAGGTCTGCCTCAGGGGACTTGTCACTTAACTCCTCTGAGCCTCGCTTGCCTTCCCATAAAGCAGAGGTAAGCAGGGCCGCCGCCTCGGAGCTGGGCTGCCTGCTCCACGCAGTCACCGGTGATTCAGGCTGACCGAGAACCACCTGGAACGTGCAGAGGGCAAAGGGGTGGAAACGCCCAGAAGCCGGGCACGAGGTCATGAGGTCCTGCTCAGCTGCGGGCGGGCGACGACGGTGGGCAGGGGTCGGGCCCGCGGGACGGGACGGAACCCGGCGTGGCTGTTTCCCACACAGGGTACTGCCCCCCGGGGCTGACCCCGGGAGATGGGTGGGTCAGGGCTCAAGACGTCAAGGGCATCTGAGACTTGGTCCAGGTCACACCATTGGTGGGACCCTTGAGAAACCCAGGTCTGTCGCCTGCAGGGTGGGTGCCGCCTCCGCACCAGCTTCCTCACACCCTTGGCAGGAGAGCCCATCAGTGTTGACCCAAGGCTGCACGTGTGGCCAGGGCTGAGTGGAAGTAGCGTCTGGGCCTCCTAACAAGATACCACGGACTGGGGAGCTCACACACCAGGCATTTCTTTCTCACAGATCTGGAGGCTGGAGGTTTAAGATCAGTGTGCAGCCGGTTTGATTCCTGATGAGGGCCGCTTTCTCGTGGTGTCTTTCCATGGCAGAGAGCAAGCTTTCTTGCATTGTTCCTCTTCTGATAAAGCACCAGCCCTGTGGGATGAGGGCTGCATCCTTCTGACCTCATTTAACCTTCTAGGCCCCATCTCCAAAGGCAGTCACACGAGGTTTCAGACTTCAGCACATCAATTTGGAGGGACACAGTCCGGTCCCTGGCACCAGGTTTCCATTGCAGCCAAAGACCTGGTCCTCTATGCTTGCTCACGTCCCCTCTGCCATGCCTGTCCGCTGCCCTTTGGAGATGGGGCCAGGGGACAGTCGTTTAATCCTGGGACCTCAGGACTCCAGCCAGGCCATTCCACAGATGTCTGTGTCACTTGTCGCTATGGCTTCTGTGACCCTATGGAAGTCTGCTGTTGACTGGAATTCTGGACCGTGTAGAATCTGACTGCATCTGGGCTCGGGGGTCATCACACACAGTGGCCGGGACTTGACTAGTGGGAAGAGGCCCCAGCAGCAGGGAGTGGCTGGGCTGGGATGCTGAAATGGTGCCCATTGGTCAGAGTCTGTTAATCTTGGACAAGACGGGGGAGGCAAGGAGCAGTCAGCGGCAGAGGGAAGACTGGTCTCTCCTGGGCACCTGAACACACTCTTCCCATTGGTGCTGGAGGCTAAACAGACCCTCAGATCAAGCCCAAGGAAGTGTGCTTGCATTATGGCACATGCAGAAGGCACTCTGACATGTGTGGGTGTAAGAGGTGGGCGGGGAGATGCTGAAACCAACGTCTCCAAGAGCAGAAGCCCCTTGTGACCTGGCCCTCACTTGCTTCTCCAGCCTCTTCACACAGCATCTTCCCCAGAACCCAAGGGAGCAGAATCAGGCCAACTTCTTCATCAGCTCTACTTCCAGGAGCCGTCTCTGGGGTCCCATGCTGCCGGCTCCTCATCCTGCACCTCCCCCCGCCCCAACCATCATCCAGCACATAATTCATTCTCCTTCCACGTTTCTCGTCTTCCCTGGACCAGGAGCATCTTGAGATCTGGGCTGGATCTTGCTCACGGGTAGACCCCAGCCCCCAGTGCTGTGACCTTGGTGTGTAAGGGGATGTTTTAGAGCCAACCGAGTTTACCCTCCCCCACACCAGGGGGTCTTGCCCTTGGGTTCACCCTCCTCCTCTTCTGCTGATCTAACAATTCACCCTCGAAGTTTTCATATCTCAGCTCCAGTCTGAAATGTCACCATCTTCCTGCAGACCCGGGCTCTCTGTCCTCTGTCCCACCCATGCCACTTACTCGTCCCCCACACTCTTTTCCCCAGGAAAACACCCGTTTATCTCCTGGGCAGGTTGGCCCGGCCCTGTACCACAGCTCGACAAAACCTCTGGGCCCTCGGCCCAAGGGAAAGTGGGGTTCCCTTCAAATGACGGGGACCCATGGGCTTTGAGGGGCCAGGGGCTCCTAATACCAGACTTTGGGAAGCCCATGTGCCTGAGTGATCAGAGGAAAATAAAAATGGGACTTGCCCCTGAGTATCTGACGCTCCTCACGCTGGCAGAAGCAGCCAGTGGACGCTTTGCCAGGAGAGCAACTGGCGATGTCCCCTGTTCTATGTCGGTTTCAGACTTTGTCCAGCGAGGCAAAGACCTGGTCAAGGCCTCCCTGGTTCACCAGGCGGAGAGGACAGAAAAGCTCATGCTGGCTCAAGAGGAGGAACGGAGGTGCTTCCTGGCCGAGTCTCCGCGGACCGCCGACCCTGAGGAGTTCCTGCAGGTGACCCTGTTCCCGATCACCCCCACGTCCTCAGGCGCGGCCGTCCTGGGAGAGCCGTGCGGGCAGAGCGGGGTGGTCTGGTCCCCCTTACTGCGCTTGAGAAGCCAGGGGCTTCAGCATCCAGCAAACAGGAGGTGTCTCCTCACCTCCCATCTGTCAGCCCAGTGACCTTAGACAAGTGCCTTGAGCTCTGCGTCCCGTCCTGCTGCTGACAAAAGCAGCACGTCCTCACCGGGCTGCTGGAGAGATGAGCGGGAGGGGCCAGTGAGGCGCGCCACAGGGTCCCTACCTACCATGGGAGCCAGTAGGGAATGTGGACCCGAAGGGACTGGCATGTCCCAGGTGTGAGGCAGGCTCTCACAAGGGGGTGGGGCCCCTCGCTGGGACAGGTGCCGAGTCAGGGGAGGAGCCAGCTTGTGGAGCCGAGTGGGCAGGACCAGAGAGGACCAGCTGGACAGCCGTCCCGGTCTGGAGACCCGCAGGAGGACAGGAAGCAAGATGTCAGCCTGCTTGAGGGGAGAGAATGCGCTGGCGCCAGCACAGGCTGGAAGGCCCGGGCCTTGCAGTTGTCAGGGCGAGAGGACAGAACCCTGCCCCTGCCTGGCCTGCGGGGAGGCGGGGAGGCGGGGGGAGGGGCGGCAGGACCTGGGCTTGGACGTGAGTCTGCCGCTGTGAGTGACTCTGGGCACATGGCTAACCCTCTAGCTTTCTCATCTGGGTGATACAGGGTTATCAGGACTCGGCCAAACCCAGTAAGGGGCAGCCACAACCCGACTGTTTCTCTGGGTCCCTCTGCTCTGAGTTAGCCTTTGGAACACGTTGTCTCAGCTCTGCCGAGGGGATGGCAGGACAGAATCTGGGTCCAGGCTCAGCCCAGAGCACAGGCACAGGTGCTCCCTGGGGGCAGGCGTGGTGGTGACGGCAGCAACACCCCAGTGACGAGCCAGCAGGGGGTCCCCCAAGAAGAGGAGAGGCATTTACGTCCCTGGGTCCCTGGTCCAGTGCCCTTCCCCCACCCCACCCGCAGAGCCTCCCTGCACGGCCCTCGCCTGGGGGTTCTGGGGTTTGTCATAAAGTGGGGTGGGGGCTGTTTCTGTCTAGGGAAGATACATCTGAAATAAGAGTGGAAAGATATGATTATACAGCTCTCCGTGAGATTTCCAGGCCCTTCTCCCTGATGTCACATTGCTCAGCGCAAATCCTGAGTGTGGAGAACGTGACAGCGTCAGCTCTGTGACCCAGGACCTCAGCACAGCCCGGCACACACTGGTGCTCAGGAGACATGGGACCAAGGAAGGAAGGGTTGAGCCAAGCATGCGTGAATGAATGAATGAATGAGCAGCAGATGACTGCATGAGAGCCAAAAGAATGAATGAACAGATGGGTGGATGGATGGTGGACACAAAAGGATGAATAATTGAATGATTAAATGAAGAACGAACGAACAACAAATAAACGGCCGAATGAACAAAGAACGAGCGGGTGGTGCTCGCCTCGGCTGCAGGTGTACTAAAACGGGAACGATGCAGAGGTTAGCGTGGCCCCTGCGCGGGGAGGACACGCAAATTCATGAAGGTTCTGTGTTAAAGAAAGAAAAAACAGAACGAGTGAATAAACACGGACTTTGGCCCTGCACCAGCCCCTCCCTCTCTGGTCCCTGCACCCCACCCCCTCGCTTACCTCCCGCCCGGCCCCCACCGAGGCCAGAGGGTTCTAACTGCCTGGTCCCGCTGCTGTTGCTCCATGAGCCTGGAAGGAGAGTGTGTTGGCCCTTCTGCCCTCCAGGGACCCCTCCTTGTCCTTCAGAACTTGGCTTACACGCTTCCCCAGCGACGGGGATGCTGCCCCTAAGGGAAGTCCGCCCCAGGGGGTTGTGCTCTCGGCCTCTCTGACTGTGTCTGGGGCGTCAGGTGCATGCCTCCCTGTCACTCTGCTGGGCTCCTCAGGGTAGGGCCTCGCCATGTGATCACAGAGGCCTGGTGGCCACTGACCACACTGACCCTTAGTGGCCCCTGCCAGGCTCGGGCTCCACTGGGCGGGCCTCCCATGGCCTGGGTGGTGGTCCCCCACAGCTGAAGTCAGAGAATGAGGTCTGGGTGGCTTGTGGTCAAGAAAGACGGGTGACAGGGGGCCAGTGGCACCTCTTCATGACGGGTGGACAACGGAATAGTCTGGCTTTCCTGGAGGTCAGGTTCACTGGTCCTGGCCTTGGCTGCAATTTGCAAGTGGAGGTCATGTGGCACCCCCCGCACCCCATTTTCCTTGTGTACAAATCAAGGGTGAATGTCCCTCCGGTGTGAGAGGCAGAGTCAGTGGAGGAGGTGTTTCTGGGGAAAGAATAAGTCAGTATTTTTCTACCAGATTCAGCGTCCTGTTTTGCTCCCAGGCTTTTCACGAGGTCCTGGAGAGGCAGAGGCTGGAGTGGAGTGGCCTGGAGGAGGACGAGAACGTCAGAGCTACGGAGGCCGCGGCCGCGCTCTGCCAGGTACGTGGCCTCCAGGCGGGACCGGCTGAGAAACCCCAGGATCTGGGCATGCGTGAGAACCTCACATCCTCCTGGGCTGGGGACCCCGAGACCCTGGCACACTTTGTCTGAGTGACCCAGGCAGAAACCAGGTCGTATCTGAGGCCTCTTCCATTTCTGAGATGCTCGGGACCGTCATCTTCAAATGTCCCTAGAGGCAAAAATACACCTGTGTAACCACTATCCAGATTGAGAAAGAGATCATGGCAGAACCTCGGGAGCCCCCTCACATCTCCTCCCAACCCCCCTCCCCTCGCTGCTCATAGGAGCCGTATCCTGGCTTATGTGGAACTCAAGTCCCTGCTTTTATATGAATGGAATCATATAGCATGTGCTCTCGTAGGTCAGGTGTCCGTCTCTCAATTTTATATGTACTTGTGAGATTCCTGTGTTGTGTGAGGCAGTGGTCTGTAGGATCTCCCTGCATAGCATGCCACCATTTACCCTTTATGCTGATAGGAGCTTTCTTGCAGATGGTGTTTCATACACACGCATACGTGTCCCTCTCGGGCACATACCAAGGGGCAGAATTGCTGGGTTAAAGGGTATGTATACCTTCAGTCCGTATCCTCCATCACTGTTACTGTAAACACCAATTTGGTTAGTATTTTAAATTTATAAGGATGGACACCTTTACAATATCAAATCTTCCAATCCAGAAACATGGTATATCTCTACATTTACTTAGGTCTTACTAATTTTTCTTACTATTGTTTCATAGTTTCCGCCCTTAGGTATAATGTTTGCTATAGTTTTTTGGGTTTTTGTTTGTTTGTTTGTTTTTTCAGATTAAGGAAGTTTCCTTCCATTCCTGTTTGGCCAGGAGTGTGTCTTATGCATGGCAATTAAATTTTGTAAAAGACTTTTTTCTTCATTTATTCACAAAATCATCAGATATTTTTCTGCTTTGTTCTATTGACGTAACAGATTGCATCAGTTTGGGTAATGCCATGAGGTGCCTACAGTTGAGAACCTTTGCATCTTTCTGGTGAATTAAACCTTTTGGTACCATGAACTGATTCCCTTAATACCTAAAAGTGCTTTCTTCATTAGAGACTTCTATCTGCTATTAATGTAACACAGAATGAGCTTGCGTTTATTAGGGCCTGGTTATACTCTCATTCATTTGTTCTTTGTTTAAAAAAAAAAATTACCAGAGAGCATCCTGGTGACATCATGAGATCCGGAGCCTGACCGCCAGGGCCCCGTGTGTGAGCTGACTTACCTCTCTTCTCCACGTCCAGGTGCAGCCTCACTTTCCTTATCTCTATATTTCTTTCATCAGTTTTGATAAATTTCTGTCTTATCACTTCCAATATTACTCTGCCTGGACTCTGCCTTCTTTCCTCCTGGGAATCCAGTTAAACTTGTCGAACTTGCTCACTGTATCTTAGCTTTATCTTCTCCATATTTTCCATCCTTCAGTGTCTCCTGACTTTGTTCTGGATTTTCTCCTGATCTATCTCCCAGCAATAATTCTCTCTTCAGCTGCATCTCTAAACTGCAATGAAACTACATTAGGTTCTTATTATTGGACAATGTCCTTCAATTCCAGAAGTTCTAATTATTTTTTTAACTAAGTAGTGTTACTTTTTTTATAATTACCAGCTTTTTGCGTTAAGGGTTAAGAGTGGCTTTTAACTTCTTGAGCACAGTAAGCATCAATACTTCAAAGTCCATGTCTTGTAACTGCACTCTCTGGACCACCGGTGGGCATGTTTTTCACGCCTGTTGTTTGTGTTCTTGTCTCCTCATGTACCTGTCTATTTCTTATTGTATGCCTTATCTCACATTTGTATTTTCCTTTGTAAAATCATTTTCAGATGTAGAATTATGTTCTCTTCCTCCAAAGAGAATTTTCCTTTGCTTCTGCTAGATGACTGGGTCTCTCATGATCCAGAGTCACCTTAATTCAAGGTCAGGACTTGAAATATCATGGATCTCCCACATGAACAGACTCCAAGTTGCAGTCCATTTAAACCAATCTGAACTAGTTTTCTTCCATTTCACTCATGTTTCTCTGCTGCAGCTTTTTGAGCTCCAGCCGTGGGCTCCCCAACCCACGGGGAGCCATGAGCTCCACCTTCTGTCCCTTCAGCTGCTGGAGGCGGTCAGAAGTCCACTCGGCTGTGCGGCTGTCCTCTGGATTGACCCCACCCCCACCCCTTCACGCAGCCCAAGGGCTGGACTCATTTCTGTCTTTGTGTCTTCTCTGAGACCTTGGCCCCTGCACTCTGCACTACTGTTACCAAGTCCAGACTCATTCTGCTTGCCGCCCAACAGGCCAGTAAATCAGGAGGCAAGGTGTTGGGGCAAGGAATGCGACACTATTCAGAAAGACCGGCAGACTGGGAAGGTGGGGGACTAATGTCCTGGAGAACAGTCTTCCCCAAGTCAGAATTCAGGCTCCTTTTATTCTAAAAAAGGGAGGGGATGTGGTTGGTTGGTGCAAACTTCTTGGTGTCAGAATCCTTGGTTCTTGCAGCCGTCCACGTGGGTCAGGTCATAGTGTCCCTATAAACCTCTAACAAGGCAAATGTTATTTTCTATTCTGCAACTTTTTATCTTTATATGAATAGGAAAGTGTTAATACCCTTAAAGGTCAGAGCCTTGAGAATGGGCTTGCCTGTATATTTCAAGCTCTAGGCAAGATTCTTCTACCAAAGCTACCAAATCAGCTTGACTGAGCCCAGGAAACAGAGCACGGGGTTAGAGCCAAAGGAACAGAGCTAATAATGGAGTCAGATTTGTTCTTCCCTATTACACTACCTTGTTAGCTCTTTGGGACTTTTGTGATGATTTAATAAACATTTGTTCTAGCTTTAAGAAAAAAAAAATTCATCCTCAGTGGGAAGAATGAGTTCAAATGACCTGGTTGGCCACTATCAAAAGTGGGATCTCTAAACCCTTTAAAAGGGGGTGTGTCCTTGTGCCCCATCATGATCACTTTACCCTGAGAAAACTTCAGCTTGGCCGTGAGCTTTTTAAAGCCTGGCATCCACTGGGTTTAATTAACATTGATTTGAGTTTAACTTACATCCATTGAGCACACCAGCTCTGACCTAGGTATGCCAAGCTAAAGGCTGAGAATTTTTTTCCTCCAAGAAAACTGTTATCCTTGGAGCATACAGGTTAAGAGCAAGAGTCCAATATAGTCTAACAGCCAGGACCCACCCTCTACAAGTGTCCAGTTACTGATCTTCTCTGGGTCTTAGCTTCTTCATCTGTAGAACAATGATAATTATAATAGAACATCTTCATTGGACTATTAGAAGGATGAATGAGATTATACAAGAAAAGTGCTTATCACACTCCCTGACGCACAGTAAGGATTTGTAATTATTAACAATTATAATGTTATTACCTGATATTTGCCAGGTGCTTTTCTAGGCCCTACAGATGCTAATGTAATAAGACTTTGTTTTTAAGAAACCTCATGGTCTAGTCCATGAAAAGGACAATCAGACAGCCAGTGACCACAAAAATATATGTGGTCAGGAGGCCTTCCCAGAAGGGGAGACCTCAAATTGAGTTTGTAACATGTATGGGGAGTTCCTTGATGGAGAAGGGGGAGTGGGCATTCTGTATCATGTTGGTGCATGATGCTTTCAGAAACTGCCGCCAGGTGCTTGGTCTAGGAGGAGACATGGGTGCAGATCTGAGTATGATGCAGCTTCTGCTCTGGGTTAGTTGTGGTCCAGAAGGGATGACAGATAAATTGTAGTTTTGATGCCCTGGTGGGGTGAACCAAAAAGCTGTGGAAGCCTTGGTCAGAAATGCCCATGTTAGTCTGAGCAGCCCTGGCAGGACTTCACAGAGAAGGGATTATTTTGCAGGGGTTTTGCAGGGTGAAGAGGAGTCCATTTAAGGTGTGAAGGTGCCTGGAGGTGGGGCCAGGGAGAGGCTTGAAAAAGCATCTCTATAATGAAATGTGCAGTGAGATGCCATTTATGTGAATTAACACAAACACGGAAAACCACATTTATGGACAAAAAATACGGTGAAAGTATAGAAATCCAAATTGGAAACAGAGATGATGAATTCATGGAGATGGCTGTCTCTGAGGAGGCTCTGAGGGAAGAGAAAAGATTTGCAGAGGGAAAACAAAGGATTCCAACTTAACCTATAAGGTTTACTGTTTTAATCTGAAAAAGAAATGGAAAACTGAGTGGTGGATTCAGAGTTGTTATAGGTTTTTGGTTTTCATGATTTAAAAAGATACAATTTTAGAAAGAGAATGGAGTGGGAGAGATGGGCTGAAGGGAAAAGAATGGAGAGAAGTGAGGCAGGACCACCTGGAAACCCTGGGAGGCACTCTGACTGTGATGGAAAGAGAGACCTTCCAAGTTGCTGAGCTGGAATCCAAAGCTCTGTCCTTGTGCAGATAACTCGCCTAAGTGGAGGGGGCAGAGGGAGGCGGAGGAACCAGTGAGGGGTTGTGAAAATAACCTGGGTGGAGGTTTAGAGGAGACTCCAGTGATGGAGGTCTCATTGGGGCAGGAGGGCAGATCTGGGGCTGGGGCTTGACTGGGTGGGGGTTCCGAGGGCTGAAAGACAGCAACTCCGTGTGTGTGTGTGCACGCGCGCACGTGCGTGTGTGCGTGTGTGTGTGATTTGAGAATTTCCTTCCCTGGATTTCCTCTGTGTCTTGCTGGAAGCCCACGGCCCTGCCCCGGGGTGAGGACGTGACTTATAACTCCATCCTTCAGGAGCTGTACCGCAGCACCATGGAAACTTTCCAGAAGTTCATGGACGCCCTGTTCCTTCAGACGCTCCCCCATGTGACCAACCTCTCCCAGGCGGAGTGTGAATACCTGAGGCAGGAGGCCCAGGAGAACGCCGCCCGGCAGCTGGGGAAGTCGGATCGCTTCCGGAATCAGCAGTGGAAACTCTTCCAGGACCTCCTGGAGCAAGAGAAGCAGGTGCGGCATTTTGTAAACCTGGGTCTTGAGTCTGCATTTTTTTTTAAATTAGGAAGAATAATGAGAGGTTTCCTCTCTGAGCATCCCCTAGTGCCTGTGCTAGGGGCTTTGCCAAGATTCTGGTAGCCAACTTTTCACAACCGCCCACCAAGGCTGGTGGGATAGGAAGTCAGTAGATAATGCCTTCAGCTGATCCAACAAAGGCAGCAGAGTCTGTGCTTGAGAACAACAGAAATAAATGACAGAAGGTGTTTCTCAGGGGAGTGGACTCGGGGAGGAGCTGCACACACAGGACTCCTGTTTTTCAGTGAAAGTCTATTCCGTTATTAAAACCATGTACATACGTGGTAGGTAGAATAATGCTTCCAAAAGAATGATGCCCCCATCCTAGTCCCCGGAACCTGTGAATATGTTACCTACCAGGGCAAGAGGGGCCTTGCAGGTGCCATTACATTAAGGATCTGGAGATGCGGAGAGTGTTCTGGATTATGTGAATAAGCCCACTGTAATCACAAAGGTCCTTTTAAGAGGGAAGGAGGAGGGTCAGAGTCAGAAAAGGAGGTGTGATGGCCTAAGCCGAGGCTGGAGTGATGCGGACATTAGCCCAGGATCGCAGACAGCCTTGAGAAGCTGGAATAGGCAAGGAATGGATCCCCCCCAGAGCCTCCAGAAGGAGCACAGCCTGTTCCATTTCACTTCAGACGTCCGACCTCCAGAACTTACATGTAAGATAATAAATGTGTGTTAAGTCACAGTTTGCGGCAATGTATTACAGGAAACTAATGCACGTCAGTTTTATTCTTAAAATCCTGAAACCTGTCAAAATTGCAAATGTGACACACAGAAGTGCCCACATTTCCCATCTCTCTTGCTTTCCTGCACGCTAGAGGCTTTGGAAGTGACGTGGTCAGTATCCTGGTATCTGTCGGTGTTTGAGTGATGCAGTTCTGGCTGTGAGACAAGGTGTGGTACCTGCAGAGGGCTTCTCTCCCCTGTTACAAGGGCCGGGTGCTGCTAGGAGAAATCCTCTTCACCAGCATTCCCGTTCTTCCTGCCTAGAGCACGTACAGGAGGCCGGGAGGTGCACCCGCCTTCCTTTGACTTACAGGCAGAACAGGATGCAGAACAGAGGCTGATGTGCCCGGGGCGGGGGTGCAGAGAGGCAGACTGTCCCAGCCCTGGACTGCCCAGCCCTGGGTGCTTGTTATAAGAAACACCCTGTCTCTTTACGCTGAGTGTTCAATTAGTTGCAAAAGATACACAACGGATGCATGGAACAGAACTGATGGGAGCTGTCCAAAGTACCAATAAATAAAGGAAAGCCTCGTGCAAACACTGGGCTATTCCCAGCCGCGGGGCAGGCGCAGGGCCTAGTTTCCTGCCTGTCTGATTTGTTAGACCTCCTTCTAGTTAATTCCAGTCCTCCGTTGGAGGCATCGTGTTGCTCTGTCATCGGTAGCCCGTGGTCCCCTGCGTTTGGCTGTACGTTCTGGAGGACAACAGCCCTGCTTCTCTTATTTTCACTTCCTCACTCAAAGCCCAGTAACTGGGTTACAGCAAATGCTCAGAAAAACTTGGCTGCCTTTCCAGCAACAATGGTGCAGATTTGGAAATTATTGCAGGATTACCTTGACCCTGTATTCTACCCAGGGATGTAAATGAAGGTGATTCATACCAATCCTGGGCCCCAGACCATACAATTTAGTTTCTGGGAACAGAGGCGGAACCTGGGCCTTGGTGATTTGGAAGATTCACCAAGTAAGTCTGATATTAGCTCCCCAAACGGGGTGAGGTCTTTTAGAGACAGCTGTGGTTTGCAGACGGGCTTCTAGCCTTCAAAACTGATCACCTGGGTTTGAACCAGAGCAACTCCATTAAAGGACTGGGTGACTTTAGCCAGTCCACTGACCCACAACTTTGATTTTGCACAACTTGCTAAATTTCTCAGAACCTCAGCTTTCATGTGAAAAATAGAGATTAAAATACCCAACGGGGGCTGTGGGATAATGCAGGTTAAGACCGATTGCACAGTATCTGTTTAATCGCTTAATGATATTGACATTGAAAAACTCCAGGGTTTCATTTCTGATAAATTATTAGGCAAACACCCATGATTCATCTAAAACCCTCTAGTTATGAGTCTTATTTTAAGCGGATATCAGACAATTCATAACTTCTAGGTTTTTTATTCATTTATTTACTTTATGAGTGTATGCATGCGGGTTAATTTTCCTTTGCTGGTGCAGAAGTGTTTCCAGGGGAGTTCTGCATGCAAGAAGCAAGCAGGGAAGTTAATGACCTCATCAACTGATTAAATAAGTATGACCCAAGACTGTTTTCTCAGAGTGTGTATGTCATAATTAATTTACTGATTGATTGTTTAATTGCCTTAAATTACCACAAGATATTTAGAGATCCATATTCTCTCTTACTTTCCATATTTTCTCATTGATAGTACAAATGAGAGATGAACTTTCTGTGGGCCAGAGGAATATTTAGTCATGAGAAGAAAAGCACCAACAAAACTGTTCACAGAAAATCAAACACACAGTCAATGAATTGCATTTTCCATGTATTTTCTATCCAAAAGGCCTTGATGATTTCATATCCTGTTACTCAGGAAAGTTGTTAAATTTTGTGAAATTTATCAGTCACACAATTAGAATAAGTTGTAGAATGCTGATTCTCAAAGTGTGATCAGTTCTAACGCAGGTTTCTGGGCTTCTCCCCAGTCTGCTGAGTTAGGCAGAAGGATGCTCAGTGTCCCCTCAAAGACATCCGCATCCTCATTCCCAGAAGCTGTGAATATGTTACCTTACGTGGCAGAAGGGACTTTGCAGATGTGAAGTAAGTTAAGAGTCTTGAGATGGCTAGATTGTCCTGATGATGCAGGTGGGCCCAGGGTCATTACAGGGGATGCAGGAGAAGTGGTGTCAGAATGATGTGATGTGAGAAAGACTCAGCCAGACATCGCTGGATCTGAAGATGGAAGAAAGGGCCACAAGCCAAGGAATGCAGGTGGCCTCTCGAAGCTGGAAAGGCAAGGAGAGGGATTTTGCCCTGGAGCTTCCACGGGAATGTAGACCCACTGAGACCTGGATTTTACCCGCCTTGAGCACCATTTTGGACTTCTGACCTCCGGAACTCTAAGATAATACGTTTGCATTGTTTTCAGCTACTTAGTTTGTGGTCATGTGTTACAATAACAATAGGAAACTCACGCACCACCACACAAAAGTCTGCATTTGTAGCAAGGAGTGCAGCAAGTGATGCAGCCTGTGGCATGAAGGTGCAGAACGCCAACGCTAGAGTCCATCCAGCAGGTTTTGAAGCCTGGCTCCCCTCCTCACACTCCTCCCGCGCTCTCTGGAGCCCACTCCAGGCAGCTTGCCCTCCCCTGGCCTCATCTCACCTGTGCTGAGCCCTCAGCAGCAGCGTTGGCAGACTGGGCTCCCCTCCTCCTTGAAACCCTCGCTTGACTGTCTTGCTTGTCCTACCTCCTCAGTGGTGGCTTCTTCTCAGTTTCCTTTGCTGATTACTTCTCATGCCCTCATGTCCAGACACCAGAGCCCTGGATGCAATCTGTGGTCCTCTTCTCTGCCTATGTGCAGTCTCTTGGTGATCTCACCCAGTTGCATACTCTCTGCATAACAACCTGCCAAGCTAGCAGCTTAAAACAAACAACACATACTTCTTCTGTCCCAGTTTCCGTGGGTCAGAAATCCAGGCACAGCTCAGCTGAGTTCTCTCCTAGGGGAATCTCACAGGCTGCAGTCAGGGCTGCAGCTGGGGTCTCATCCAAAGGCTGGACCAGGGAAGAGTGGCTTCCAAGCCTACTCCGTGGTTCTTGGCAGGATTCAGTTCCTCCAGGGTTGTTGGACCAAGGACCATCGATGCCCACATTTATATCCCCAGCTCAGAATCCGTTCCTGAACTCAGCTCTCTAATGTGGTCTCCATCTAAGTGACTGATAGGCAGGCAAATTGAGTGTGTCTGAAACACAGCTGTTGACCTTCCTGCTCTGCCCACAGTCTTTCTCCATCTTTCCATTCGGCTGGGCAGACAACCTCAGGTATCCTTGACTCCTGTTTCTTACACAGCTTCTATCCGGTTGGCAGGGAATTGCATGATTCTACCTTCAGTCTGATCCAGACTGTAACCTCTTTCCATTGCCTCCAGTCTGAGCATCCTGGTCAACACCACCACACCTCTCGTCTGTATCTCTACGACAGCTGGCCCTTTGGTGTCTCTGAATCCGCTGACCCCTTGAAGTCTATTCCTAACCCCTAGCCAGAGTGATGTTTTCACTAAAATTTTTTTTTCCGGTTTCATTGAGATATAATCTACACACAGCACTGTGTAAGGCATACAGCATAATGATTTGACTTACATACGTCATGAAACGATTACCACAGTAAGTTCAGTGACATCCATCATCTTTGTAGATACAAATTTAAAGAAATGGAAAAAAAATTGTTTTCCTTGTGATGAGAACTCTTAGGATTTACTCTTCTAACAGCTTTCATACATAACATGCAGTGGTGCGAATTACATTTATCGTGTTGCGCATTACATCCCTAGCGTTACTTACCTTACAGCTGGCAGCTTGTACCCTTTGACTGCTTTCATCCAGTTCCTCCTTCCCCCATCCTCACCTCTGGTGACCGCAATCTGGTGTCTTTTTATTATAAGTTGGTTTGCTTCTTTGTTTTTGAAGTGTAATTGACCTACAACACTGTTATTTCCTGTTATATAATACAGTGATTCGATATTTTTGTACCTTTCAAAATGATTGCCATGGTAAGTCTAGTTACAACCTGTCACCGTACAAAGACATTAATTATTGACTATATTCCCCACACTGTACATTTCATACCTGTGACTCATTTATTTTGCAGCTGAAGTTTGTACCTCTTAATCTCCCTCACCTGTCACCTCTGTCAGCCACCTGTTTGTTCTCTGAATCTATCACTGTTTCAGTTTCATTACATTTGATCATTTGTTTTGTTTTGGGGTTCCACATATAAGTGAAATCATACCATATTTGTCTTTCTCTGTCTCTTTCTTCACTTAGTGTAATACCCTCTAGGTCTGTCCATGTTGTCACGAATGGCAAGATTTCATTTCTTTTTAATGGCTGTGTAGTATTCCACTGTGTATATATATGTGTGTGTGTGTGTGTGTGTGTATGCATATATCACATCTTTTTTATCGGTTCTTCTATAGATGGGCACTGAGTTTACTTCCATATCATGGCTATTGTAAATAAGATTGCAGTGAACATAGGGATGCAGATAGTTTTTCAAATCAGTGTTTTCATTTTGCGTGGATAAACACCCAGGAGTGGAATTGCTGGATTGCAGAGGTAGTTCTACTTTTAATATTTTGAGCAATCGCCATAGTGTTTTCCACAGTTTCTGCACTAAGTTACATCTCCACCAATAATGCATGAGGGTTCCCTTTTCTCCACATCCTCACCAACACTTGTTATTTGTTGTCTTTTTGATGATGGCCACTCTGCCAGGTGCGAGGTGACACTTCGCTGTGGGTTTGATTTGGCATTCCCCTGAAGATTAGCGGTGCTGAGCATCTCTTCACGTGCCTGTTGGTCATCTGTATTTCTTCTTTGGAAAAATGTCTTTTCAGATCCTCCGCCCATTTTTTAATTAGGTTGTTTGTTTTTCTGATGTTGACTTACGTTAGTTCTTTGTATATTTTAGATATGAACCCCTTTATGGGACATATCCTTTGCAAATGTCTTCCCCCATTCAGTAGGCAGCCTTTTCATTTCATTGATAGTTTCCTTCACTGTGCAAAAGCTTTTTAGTTTGATTTAGTCCCATTTGTTTATTTTTGCTTTTGTATTCCTTGCCTGAGGAGACATATCCAAAAAATTATCTAAGACCACTGGTGGGCAGAGCCAGGTCCTGTCCTGGGGTCTCTGGCTGCAGGCCCCCGGGGGTCCCTGAGTGGGTGTTGGCCTGCTGGTGGGCGAGGCAGGGTCCTGAGTGCTTAGGTGGCCGGGTCCTGGGCCAGCTGGAGCTCAGGGAGTCCTCAGCCAGTTGGCCTGCTGGTAGGTGGGGCTGTGTCACTGCTGCTTGGCCCAAAGTGTCCCAGTCCTAGTGCTGACAAGCTGGTGGGCTGGAGGGAGGACTCCAGAATGGCGCTTACCCACACCAGTCCGCCTGGTAGAATGAGCTCCCAAAGTGGCTTCTGCCAGTGTCTGTGTCCCAGGGTGCACTCCAGTTGCCTGCTGTCTCTCTGGGAAGCTCTCCAAGATTAACAGGTGGGTCTTTTCAAATTATTGCTTCTGGGGGAGGGTATAGCTTGGTGGTAGAGTGTGTGCTTGGTACACACAAGGTCCTGGGTTCAATCCCCAGTACCTCCACTTAAAAAATAAATAAACCTAATTACGTCTCCCCCCAAAAACAAAAACAGAAAAAAAAATCTTAAAAAAAAAATTCCTGCTTCTGCCCGGGGTCCTGGAATGTGTGAGATTTGGTGTGCGCACTGTAAGGGCAGAGTTTCTATTTCCCACCGCCCTCTGGGTCTCCTGAAAGTAAACCCTGCTGGCCTTCAGATCCAAACACCTGGTGGCTCATCTTCCTGGTGCAGGACCCCTCGGCGAGGGAGCCCAGTGTGGGCCTCGGATCCCTCGCTCCTTGGGGAGAGCCTCTGGAATTGTAATCACCCTCCTGCTCATGGGTCTCCCACCTGCAGGTATGGGACTTGACTAACTGTGACGCTCCCCGCTCCCAATTTCGTTGTGGTTCCTTCTTTTTACCTGTAGCTGTAGATGCTTTCTGCTAGTCTTCTGGTCTTCCTCATCAGTGGGTACAGCTCTGTAAGTCGCTGTAATGTGATGTGCCTGTGGGAAGAGTGAGCCCGGGGCCTTCCTCTTCTGCCGTCTTGGCCAATCCCTGCTCCAGAGTGATAACTTCTAAAACATATTCTGTATCATTCATTTTTAAGATGCAGATTTTAATAACATTTTAACTTCTCTGAAACTGAGCTGAGTCTTAATTTAATTGGCAGTGATTTCTGTCTCTAGTTGGTACCCAGAATAACTGCATCTCATAATCACTGGCACATTAGATTCGGTAAAAGACACTGTCACATTGTGACATTTCTCTGCTCAAAACTCCCTCCTCATTTCATGCAGCGTGGAAGTCAGCGTCCTCGCCGTGCCCTACACGGTCCCGCGTGTCAGGACCTGGTTGTCCTCTGGCCTCCGAGCTCGCTCCCCGAGCTCGCTCCACGCCAGCCTCCCCGGCGTCCTTGTGCTCTGCCAGCTCCCTGGGCGCCCCTGCCTCGCTCTTTCTGCTTCTGGTCTTTCTGCTGTCCCGCCTTCACCATGAAGCCTGCTCTGACCATGCTTTTAAATCTGCAGTGCCTCCCTCCCCCAGCCCTCCAGCGTTTGCCTTGGGTGTCGGCTGTACCGCCTGCCCCACCTGTAAATCCACACTGTTAGTGGGAAGGTGCTCGAAAACTCTTAGCGTGTAGCAGCCATGCACCGACCACTGGTTCCTTCCCCCTTCCTCTCCTTAGTAAATGAAAATTTGAAACAGAGAGTAAACATACTGGAAACCACAAAATGACCCGGTAGCGCTGAACAGGGGCAGCACTCTGGCCCACTGAAGCAGCTTCTTGCCTCTGAATTTAAGCGTTCACAAACCTGCCTTCTTTAATGTTGAAGAAGGTGGTGACAGTGGCAGGTGCCCTCCAGTCTGACGATCTCTGTCCTCTTCACCATCTTTGGATCCTGTTGCTAGTTTTTTAACTGTGTTCTCAAAATGCACACCGAAGACCCTCATGGCCCTTAGTGACAATGTTGATTTACCTTGTAAAAAAATCTAGATTGTGTAGAATTTTCTAGAATGTTCCGGTTTTCAAGCACTTTGACAGATGATTGAGACTCCTCCCAAGAGGAGTCAGAGACTGACTTTAATGAGAAGTTCTGGGTAGCACAGTGTGATTCTGTGAGACTCAGTGTAAGTGCTACGATCACGAGGCCCAGGGAGCTGAAGTCCAGGCTTCTGACTTCCACCCGGGCGGCTGTGCCTCGTCCCTGTCCCGCACGCAGCACGGCCATCTCCAGGCTGCTGGAGGGAGAGCCCTTTGAAAAGCCACACACATGGGAAGGTGAGAGGTCCTCTTGGTGACTGAGTCCTTGGTGTAACACAAGCCAGCTACATGTTTCCAGGTGCCTGCTTCTCCTCGTGGTGCAAGATAGGCAGGGAGGAGCTTTAGAGACAGACAGACTTAAATTTGAGTCTCTGCCCCACGTTTTCATGTATTAGCTGTGTGGCCTTGGACCTCACAGCATTTTCACAGGTGAAGTCTCCTGACGATGAGCTAACATCCAAAATTACAAAACACACAAGGAACAACACACCACAGGCGAGAGCCAGCATGGCCAGCGCACGCCAAGCTTAGACCACAACCAGCACCGAGGAATTCAGATGAAGAGACTGTTAGAGCTTATAAAGGAATTATGTTTAAAACATTAAAAAAACAACAGAAGGAATGATTAGCGTGAAAACGAGACATGCTGAAAAAGCAGACAAATAACCATATGCTTTTATAAACGAAAATTATAGTTGTTACAAATACACACTACTATATATAAAACAGATTGAACAACAAGGACCTATCGTACCACACAGGGTACTATATTCACTACGTTATAATAACCTATAATGGAAAAGAATCTGAAAAAAGAATCTACACATATGTTTATGTACAACTGGATCACTTTGCTGTACACATGAAACTAACACAACACTGTAGATCAACTACACTTCAGTAAAAGTAAATTAATTCTTAAAAACAGAAAATTATAGTTGAGAAAACAGAAATGTAATGAATGAGTTAAACAGCAGATTAAATATGGCTGAAGACGCAGTGTGTGAACTAGAAGCTACATGTGAGAAAGTGGCCCAGAATACAGCATGGAGAGCTAAAGAGATGGAGAGTGGTGAAGGGACAGGAACAGAATGAGAAGGTCCTGGAGGGACCTCCTCAATCTTTCAGGAATTCTAGGAAGAAAGGATGGAGAGAGTGGAGGAGAGATAATATTCAAAGGGATAAGGGATAAGGAATTTTCGGACGTGCTGACAGTCATAAACCCTAAGGTAAAAGAAATGCTGATTAACTTTGGATTTGTGGAGACAGGAATATACGTCAAAAATGTAAAACTATGGAAGGAATAGAAATAGAATAGAAGGTAACTTTCAAAGCAGTAGAGGACAATGGCGAAACAAAGATTTTCTTCAGTATAAAAGCTACATGGTGACCAATAAAATAAGTCTGACTGATGTTTATAAGAGCCTGATGGAGCTTAATTATAAAATGTTATTGAAGGGATAAAGAAAGAATTGAGAGAAATGCCTGACCCTTGGATAGGAAAACTCAGTTCTGGAAAGACAGTGATTCTCTACACATTAATCTAGCAATTCAGTCAAATTACAAGGAAATCCAAGAGTTGTTTACCCAAACTGGATAAACTGATTCTAAAATTCACATGTATAGAAAAACAACCAAGAACAGCCAAGACAGTTTTGTACAAGAGAACCTGGGAAGACTCGCCCTAGCAGTGGTGAAGTCCTGCGATAAACTACAGGAATTAAAGCAGGGAGTTATTGGTACGGAAATGAACAGACAGACCCACAGAATAAAAGAGTCTGGAATGAGATTCATGTACATATGGAAACTATCAGACAAGGTGGCGTCAACAGGCCAGTCATAAAAAAGATAAATGGTGCTGGGACAATTAGCATCCATTTATCCAGAGACAATTAAATCCCTTCCTCATGCCACAGAAAATATATATTAAATGGCTTTAAGATGTACATGCAAATAGGAAATTTTTTAAAACTTTAGAGGGAAGTATAAGAGAATTTAATTAAATCAAAGGAGAAGGGGATTTTTAAAATTAAGAAACAAAAATTTGATCCAACAAAGTAATGATGAATGAAATGAGCTTGAGTTGACCCCTGTCCCTCTGTCCTGGGGTCTAGGTGTGGATGGAGGAGCACACACTGTCCACTGTGCTGCAGGCACACCTGCGGGACGACCATGAGAGCATCATCCACCGAGTCTTGGGCCACCTTGGCGGCCTCAGTGAAGAGTGAGTGTGGCTTTCTGGAGGGTGGGGGCCTTGTGTCCTGTGTGAGACTCCATGCTAGCCTCAGTGTCCTCATCTGTAAGGTGGATGTTGTAACTACCTTCCTGCCTCCCTGACAGCATGGTTTGAGACCAACCAGATTGTAACTGTAGCTGTGAAACAGAGTGACAACAGAAGGCCGTGGATGAAAGTTTGCAGTCAGAATTGATGTGGGCACATGACTTAGTTCTTACCCCCAATTTCTTCAACCATAAAATGGGACTACTAATACCTACCTCATAGAGTTGTCTTTTGTAAAAACTCTTTAGACATATTTTTTGAGGTACAATTTACATACATAAAGTGTACAATTCAATGCTTTTCAGTAAATTTACAGAGTTCTACACCCATCACCGTGATCCAAATTTAGAACATTTCCATCACCCCTAAAAAGACCTCTTGTGCTCATTTCAATCATTCTCCATTTATTAATACATTTAATATATTTTAAATGTTTTATATGGTTATTAGCTTGCTGAAAAATACTTATTTTCCTTATTTCATAGGAGAAAAATTATTTTGATACAACTAATTTTCTAGTTGCCTAGCCTTTTCCAGGAAACTATTTTTTGCATACGTCAAGAAGCAGATGGATAGCTATATTATTGGATAATACAGGGAGAGCACCAGAAGGAGATGAAAACAAGTGAATAAAAACTGGTGAGCAGTGTTGAGGACAGTAGTGAGCAATCAAAAGATTTGTCTAGCCTCAAAACCTGTGTCTTTTCATTGTAGTAATATTTAATCCATTTATATTTAATGTAAAACTTCTTGGTAATGTATTTGGATTTTTAATTTATCATTTTACTAATTGTTTTATGTTTGTCCCACCTGCTCTATATCCCTTTTTCTCATCTCTCTTGCCTTCTTTTGGATTAGTTATTTTATTATTTCCTATTTTATCTCTCTTTTGGCTTGTTATTTATATGATTTTAATGGTTCAGAGATTCTGAACTGCATCCCTGATGTGTCGCAATCTAATGTACGTTAATATATCCCTTCTTCCAGGACAGTGCAGAATGTAGACACCGAAGAATGCCTTAACTCCATTTATTCCTCCCTCGCAGATTATGCTTTTCTTATTGGGTGTTTTACATCTCTCCATATTTTCAACTCACTGAGATATTATTTTTGGTTTATGCCATCAGTATTTGTTTAGATTTACCCCTTCTGTTGCTCTTGATTCTTTGCTCTATCTTTAAGTTTCCTTCTGGCATTATTTTCCTTTGCATGGAGGATCTCTTTGTTTTAGATTTGCTAGTGACAAATTCTCTTGGGCTCTGCTGTCTGAAAATGTCTGTCTCATCTTCATTTTTAAGGAATGTTTTCATTGGGCATAGAATCCTAGTTTAGCTGTTATCTTTTAAATACTTTTAAAGATAATCTTTCATCTTCTGATTTCAATTGTTTCTGGCTACTTTAAAATTTTTCTTTTGTTCTTTGGTTTTCATCAGTTTATGATGATATGCTTAAACCCGGAGGTGGGTTATTTTGTGTGTGCATATCTTGCTTGCTTGTTTTGAATAAATCTGCAGTGCTTCTCGAATCTATGATTTGCTGTCTTCTATTAGTTTTTGAAAATTCTGAGCCATTATCTCTTTAAATATTCCTTCTGTCCATGCTCTTCCTACTTTTCCTGGGCTTCAATTACACATTTATGAGAACTTTCCACCTTATGTCATTTGTCTCTTACATGCTGTTCTGTATTTTTCATTCTTTTGTTCCCTGTGGTTCAGTCTAGATGGTTATTTTGAGCTGTCTTCCTCGTTCTCTCTCTCTTTAGCTATGTCTTATCTGCTGTTAAGCCATTTACTGAATTCTTAATGTTGGTTACTGTGTTTTCAGTTCTAGAATTTCTGTTTTAGTTTTTTCATCATTTTCAGTTATCTGCTAAAATTCATCTTATCATTCAATTTCCTAAACGTGTTCATCATAGCTGATTATCCAATATCTTGTGGGTATGTTTCTGTTGTCTGTTTTTTCTGTTTATTTTTGGTCAGGTCTTACTTGTTTGCACGTCTAATCATTTTTATTGAATGCTGCACACTCTTACTAAAAATTGTAGAGATAATTTAAGACTTTGAATGATGGAATCTTTCTCCAGAGAGAATTACTTCTAGTAGGGATTTCAGACAGTGGCAGATCAACCACTCCATTTGTGAATTATCTGTTTCAAAGTTAGGTCTTTGCAAGGGGTGATTCCTTATTCCTAGGATGCGGGCCCCCAGCTGGAAGCCTGGGGTGTTTGCCAGGTCTCTCCTCCCTGGGAAGCAGACTGCCAGGGCTCTGTTCAGCTTTCTGGGCTGTCAGAAAGGACTGCAATTATAAAACCAAAAGCTGAGCTTCTCTGGTGGACCAAGGTTTTCTACTTGACTCATGGAGATGGGAATTCAAAAATACCTCATGATTTCAGTTTTGGAAGTATTAATTTTGAGATTTATGTAAAAAATTTGAGTGGAGATGTACTGAAGGCAGCTTCATATACGCATCTGAACCTTGGGACAGATGTGATAAGGTTGAAAAGATTAATAAAAGAACAGATTGCTGAATATAACCGAGGTAAGCACCCGTGTCTGAGAGGATGGTCAGCAGAGGACAGGGTGATTCCAGCTTAATCACTTCTGGAAAGGCTCCCTGTGGGCTGTGACTATTTGGGGTGTTTCTTGGTAGGTATTAGTCAGGATTCTCCAAAGAAAAAGAACCAGTAAGTGTAGGTAGAGATAGAGATTTAGAAGCTGAGAGGTCCCAAGATCTGCAGATGGAGACTCAGTAGAACCAATATATAGTTTCACTCCCAAGTCTGAAGACGTGACAAATGAAGAGGGCTGATGGTGCGAGCTCCAGTCTGAAGGCCAGCAGACTCAAGATCCAAGAAGAGCCAGTGTTTCAGTTTAAGTCCAAAGACAGGAGAAACCCACGACCCACTCAAGGCAGTCGGGCAGGAGGAGTTCCCTCTTACTTGTGAGTGAGAAGGCTTTTCTTCTCGTCAGACCATCAACTGATTGGATGAGGCCCACCCACATTAGGGAGGACAGTCTGCACAGTCTACCAATTCAAATGTTAATCTCTAGAAAAACCCTCACAGAATCTCTCAGAATGACGTTTGATCAGATGTCAGGCGCCCCGGAGCCCAGTCAAGTTAACGCATAAAATTAACCGTCACACTCAGTGAAGCCAAGAGCAATGACCAACCCCCGGCTCCCCCACCCACTTTCTCCAAAGGTCCACGCAGTGCATCCTGCAGGGGCATGAGCTGCTCCTGCGCTCAGCAATCCGGCGGCTGGCTCTCCGTGGCAGCACCATCACCACCCTGACCCAGATGAGACTGTCCGGGAAGAAGACCCTTCTCCAGGAGCTGCGTGAACAGCACGCCCTGGAGCAGGGCTCCTCCCAGTGTCTGGACGAGCATCAGTGGCAGCTGCTCAGAGCTTTGGTAAGATGTGCACCAGCCCCCCGCCCATCCCAGGCAGGAGCGCTGCATCCCCAGCTTCCAGGTTCCAGCCCGGTCAGCCAGAAACTCAGCTCTGCCCTGCCCCCCACCCGCCCCCCGTTGTGTGGTGGGGACAAGGGCAGCCCCCGTCAGGGGACAACCTGTGCCCAAAGCTTCTAGTGTACACTATCATGAGAGTTACACTAAAAAAGCGTATGAAGTCAGAGCACAGACAGGTACAGTCATCATTGGGGGTTGGGAGAAAAGGGCTCCGTAGTCTGTTTTAAGGTCTTAACAAACTGAAAGAAAGACTGCAAATTGCACAGCTGGGATTTTAACCCAAGCAGGCTGACTCCAGGTCTCACGTAGCCGCTGAGCTGTAGGAGCAGCTGATGTCTTTGACCCACTGGGGAGGGACAAGCTCACAGCCTCTGTTGCCCTGCCCAGGAGGGCTTGGGGGGATGCAGGCAGGACTTCCTGCCCTGCCTCTGACTCCCCTCACCGCCTTCTCCGACTCATTCCTACAATGAAAGGAAACCTCTGGGCCCCAGTTTCCCTGCCTTGGCTTCCATGATGTACCAGATTACTCTCAGACTCAGATGTGACTTCAAAACCCAGCTCTTCTGTGTGACTTTTAGAAAGTTACTTAATGTCTCTGAGCCTCTATGTCCTCATCATTCCTGGTGTTCAGGCCTCACTGTGTTCTGGAAGAATGAGGAAGTTCTTGTACATATGAGAAGCCGCAGATGGCACTGGGCACACAATTGATGCCCAATAAATGCGTTGGGGGGGTCTTCAAGATACCCAGGCTCATCCACTATGTATTGGCTTTTGCCAGCCTAGGGTCTCCACTTTCCTCCACTTCTCCATCCCTTTCCCAATCTCCCTGGAACCCCAGGCAAGGCTGACCCCGCATCCTGGTCCTGGTCCTGGTCCTGGCCAGAGCATCTCTGCAGGGCCGCAGCCTGGGCGCCCACCTCTCCCTGCCCTGTACTTTCTAGGAGGCGCGCATCCTGGAGGAGGCCAGCCGGCTGGAGGAGGAGGCGCAGCAGGTGCGGCTGCAGCTTCAGCAGCAGCTCGTGGCCGAGGCCCAGGGGGTCGGGCAACTCCTGCAGCAGCACACAGAGCAAGCCATCGGGCAGGCGCTGCTGGGGCACGCGAGGACCACGGCATCCAGGAGCCGGGCCAAGGACACGGATGGCTTCAAGGTGCGAACCAGCCTGGCCTGGGGAACCCGAGGGACAAGAGGCACTGGGGCGGGGTGGGTGGGCAGGCGTGCACGAGAGGCAAGCTTAGGGCTGAGCAGCAGCCTGGGGTCGGCGTGGGAGCTCCTGGCTGGCAGTGCAAGGCCACAGCTCAGAGTCCTTGGCGGGTGGAGTCAGACTTGGATGTGGACAGAGCAGGAAGGAGAACCGGCCACAGTCAGGGAGGAGCAGGGGAGCGAGAAGACACGCTCACACCTTCTCTGCATCCTGGGCCTCCACCCTCTTCGCCTCCACAGCTTCTGTCCACACCTGCAAATGAGGGCCCATTTCTCCGCGCTGGGACATAACCAGCCACTCAGGCACCGCCACTCGATAACCAGTGGGTGTTTTCCTTGCCCAAAGCCTGGAGCCATTCAGTATGTGTTTGTTGAAATGAGGGCTCCTGAACCTGCCTTTTGCTCATCACTTTATGAAGTAAAAGATGGTGACTTGGCCCATGCACAGCCCACATGTCCCCGATGATGGGGCGTCTCCACATTTCCTCGCTTTGGGCCTGAAGGTGTATCGTTGAGGAATGCCTATAACTGCAAGTAACAGAAATTTGTACTCAAATAAATAGAAGTTACTGATCTCACATTACAAGAAATGGGGAAGTAGGTGGTTCCAGGCTGGCGCAGAGGCTCTGTCATGTGACCAAGGACCAGGTGATGTCTTTCTGATCCCTCATTCTGGGTGTTGGTTTGTTGCCTAATGATCTCAAAATGGCCACTGCCACTCCAGACATCAAGTCTGCGTTCCAGGCAGGAAGAGAGAAGCAGCAAAGTCTTTCATCCACACCAAAGCTTTGCCTTAATGTTCAGGAAGGGCAGGTCCTCAGCAGGCTTTTTGTAGTACTGCGTCTCATTGGCCAGCACTGTCACACAGCCAGCCTCAGACCATCCCTCCCAAGGAAATGAGAGCATCGACACTAGCCGTGCATCCTGCGCCCGACCAGCCAAGGTTGGGAGTGGGTAGGATACGGCAGCCAGAGCCAGGGGCAGCAGGGGGCCGTGTCAGCCGCGGCCAGCTCTGCGTGCGTCTTCCCTGCTGAGTCCTCCTCCTGCCCGCAGGGAACACTGATGGAGGCGGCGGCCGAGAGCGTCTACGTGACCAGCGCGGGCGTCGGCCAGCTCGTGCACGCATATTACCAGCAGATTGGGAGGGCCATGCAGGACCACGAGGAGAGGAAGCTGCAGCATCTGAAGACCCTACAGGGTATGGTACCCCCGGCGGGGGCCCTGCCCACAACCAGCCAGACGTGCTCTTAGTTCGGGACAGAATGAAGCATCAGGTGTTTCAAATTTTACCTGAGGGAATTCAATTTTTTAACTGTTTTATGTACGTAGTTATCCTCTGCCTTGGCCCCGAAAGGCTTTTGAAGAAGCACTTACAGGAACATGTCCCTGGAGTAAATAGGGTTTTTTCAAAGTAGATGAATCAGGACAAGGACGGGACAGTGGGATGGAGTTAGGGATAGGCCATCGTCTGGGACAGACGTCATCAGATCCCTGCTTAGAGGTGACAGGGCTCTGGGCTTTCTGGTGGCCAAAGAGATAGAGACGCCCTCAATTAAAGCTGTCACAGTGACTGTGAGTAAGGACAGCCTGGTGGCCCACAATGTGCCTGAGACCCAGATGGTTTTCCCCTGTGGGCTCTGGCAAGGAGCCACCGGGGAGAAGGAGCGGATGACATCCCCAGGCCAGCAAGGACATCATGTAGTAACAGACAAAGGCCAGTTTCTTAACGCCTCTTCTTGTGACATCCCTCCCCACGTCTGGGGCTTTGGAACAGGGTGGGGTCCCACGTTCTCTGCTGGGCTTTGTCTGGGTTGTCCGAGGTCTCTGGACGGAGGACGGGCCGTGGGTCCTGGGGCCGGTCTTCCGTGAGTATTACATCTCAGTGAGCGCAGCTGTCTGCCACTGTTACTTTCCCCTTGGCTGGGAAGGTAAGCCCTGCATTCAAATAAAATCTGGGGCGTACCCAGAGATACGCCAGCTGGCCACAGATCCTTCATGCTGGTTTTCCAACATAAGGCCTCGTTCAGCAGGGGACAGACGAGATTGATCGCCTCTGCAGAACATTCAGGAACTGGGGTGTTCACGTCCCCTCTCTGGGCCTCAGTTTCCCCATCTGTGAGGCTCGGGGTGGGCTCTCCCTTAGTGCATCCTCCCAGCTCTGACTTCCTGCTTCTTGATCCCCCAACTCCAGGGAGGGGGTTTCTCACCAAATGCATTGAAGTGACATAACTTAATCACACGAGCTCTTTTTTTTTTTTTTTTTTAAATTCAGGCAACTCTTTTTTACTTAAGAGTTATAGACGGCCATGCCCTGGGGACCCTCAGGTGAAACCTCTCTGTTAGCTCTAGAAGGCTCAGGTTCAGGGAGGTCAGCGGCCTGCTGACACCGCACTACTCGCACCTGGGTCAGTGGGACAACTAGTTAAATGCAACTTGGTAAGTGTAGCAGCTAGTTGAGTATAAGCATGTTCTGAGATGCAGGCCAGTGCACCTCGGACGTGGGAGGCCCAACATCCCAGCTCCTTGGAAAGCACCCGTTTCAGCACCTACGGCTGCGGGGCTCACCACACGCCTCAGCTCTGCGTGGTGAGTGGCTTTTCCTCTCTGGTGTGGAGATTGAGGGGTTTGTGGTGGCCTCTCAGTGTTAACTCTTATTCAGCTCCCTTTTCTCTTGATACTTACAAGAGAGCCAGGGCTGAGCCGTTGCAGGGAGAGGCGTGTGGTGTGTGGAAGCCGCAGCACCTTCACGCACACGAAGCCCTTCCCTGGGTGAACCACGGGGGCTGGTAACCATTTGTCCTGCTGATCCTCACACCCCAGCACCCGGCCCAGACCTGGCACTGCATCCATCCTCCAAACACGCACCTTGATCATTGTGTGTTTCATGGTCTAGGGGAGAGGATGGAAAATTACAAGCTGCAGAAGAAGCAAGAACTCGGCAACGCTTCCTCAGGGGGCCAGATGGCAGGTGGAGCTCAGGGAGCCTCTGGAGCCGTGCATCGGAGGTGAGGTCTCCCTGCTGTCTGTGGGCCCCCGGATGGGCATCCCTGGCCCCTGTGCACCTCATGTTTCTCTGTCACACTCTGACCTCACATGCATTCGGCCGTTGATCTGGGTATCATCTGCCTACCCAACCCGCATGGAAGCCCCCGAGCCTCTGTCCGGCTCCCCCTCTACACGCAGCCCCCAGAAGGGACCAGGCACAAGGGCACAAGTCCAGACGCAGTGGAGGCTTTGTTTCCAGGTCTTGGTCTTCTTCGTGGCCCTGACAGGGTACCTCCCTCCCATCTGTACTTCAGGTTCCCCCAGAGGCAGACCCTGAGCTGAGGACAGAGGGGAAGATCGTTTACTGGGGAGGCGACCCCAGGAAGCACAGTGAGGGAGCAGGGAAGGGAGAAGGGAAAGGAGGAGGAAGGGGGGAGGGAAGGGAGGAGGAAGGCAGTTACCTGCTGCTGCCCTGACAAGGGCCAGCCTTGAACCACACAGTGTGTTATCTCCCGGATCTGCAGTCCAGGTGTCAGCTGTCTCGACTCTCACTGGAGGCTCTGGAGGAATCCCTTCCAGGCTTGTTCAGGTTGTCAGCAGAATCCAGAGGTCCTGTTTCCTTGTGGCTGTCACCTGGGCCTGCCTGACCTCCTAGAGGCCTCTCTCTGGTCCTTGCATGCGGCCCCTGCATCTCGCTGCATTAAGTCCTGCCCACACTTAGAATGTCTTCTGCTGCATCTCTCTGACCCCAGCTGGAGAAACTTCTCTGCTTTTATGGTCTTCGGTGATTGAGACCCATCCAGATGACCCAGGATAATCTTGAATTTAAATCAATAACCTTAATCACACCTGCAAAGTCCTGATTGCCATGTAACGTAACATCTTCACATGGTCCAGGGGTTAGGGCGTGCACACCTGTGGGGGGCGCTGTGTGGCCTACCACAATGGGAGAAAAGCCTGTAAGGCCTGTGATAATGAGGGGTTTCCATGGCAGCTGAGGCCCAACCCCAGTCTGGATGTTCTGTGTAGAACAACTTCCAATTACACCAGCAAGGGGCGAGGGAAATAGGAGATTTGTCTAGCAGCCCTCATTCCACCCTGGCTAAGAGTCTGCCCTGGGGGTGTTAGCTCGCCAGCCCTCCTAGCCATCCTTGAGCCAAGCCCCTGTCTGCCTCCCTGTGGCCAGAAGAAGCCCTGAGACCTGGTTGCAGGTGCTTGTAAGAAACCATTGGTGTACGTGGAATCTGTCCTCCGAAGGGCAGACGGCCACCAGTGGGCTGAGGGGATGTGGGCTCATTACCAGCGTGTCCCTGTAAGCACACACCCAGATCCTGAGCTAGGCAGGGACAGCACCTCCCAGCCAGGAGCTCACAGCCCGCAGGGAGAAATGGACAAGCAGAGACAGTGGGAAGCCCCCGCCGGGGCTGTGATGGGGGAGGGGCGCTGCAGGACCACGGCTGCAGGGGCGGGGGGTGGTCCCCTGCTTAAGTAGAGCATCCCACCATCTAGAAGCAGCAGCGGGGCCGCCGCCCCACGAGGGGGGAGGGGAGGGGCCCGCACCGCAGCGCAGGCCCCGCCCTCATCTGATGCTCATTTAGGAAGCAGGAACCGCGGCATCCTCCAGGTCAGGCCGAGTCCAGCATCCCCCCCCCATAGACCCTCTGCCGTTAACAGCGTCAGCAAACGCCCTGCCTGTGGCTTGAGGCAGAGACTTGCTCTGACTGTCATACACCCATCAGACTACGGTCCAGTGGTTCTCAGATTTGGGGGCATCCGTCTCACTTGACTTCCCTGCTGAACATGCGGATCCTGGGCCCCAGGACAGGACAGCCACGCTCTGACAGTCCTCACAGAGGACAGAGGCTGTGCTGGGGCCGCCCTGTGGTGCCCCGGCTCAGGGCTGCTGCCCTCCGGGCACCCTGTGGAGGGAGGGACTGGCTGTAGACCTGGCTGTGGGGTCTGAGTCACCTAGACGGGTGCCTAAGCTCATGGACGCCTTATGTTCGAAGTTGAATTTAACTATGAAAGGGAGTAATTGGGGGAGTAATTGAGCTTTTCTATTTATTTATCTATTATTTATTTATTTTAATGGAGGTACCGGGATTGAACCCAGGACCTTGTGCACACTAAGCACACACTCTACCACTGAGCTGTACCTCCCTGCTTCTGGAAATGGATATTTTTAAAATACCTATTTTGAAAGACTTTTTTTTAATGATGGCTACTAGATTTTGTTTTTTAAATTGAAGTAGAGTTGATTTACAATGTTGCGTGTGTCTGTGCAACTTTGGAAGCGAGTCCTTGTCACTCCCCTCCTGGCTTAGAACTGCAGCCTCCAGCCAGACTCCTGTGTGGTCCCATCCTGTGGTCCCATCCTTTCTGCTCCCTGCGCTGCAGCCAGGCATTGTGTGAAACATGAAGCAGCCAGTGTCTGAGACTCTCCTGGACCCTCCCAGGGCTCCCCCGGCCTTGAGGGTGAAGCCCAGCCCCTGACCCCCAGGCCCTTCCCGTGCAGTCCTGTCACCTCCCAGAATATCCAAGAGCCAAATCCAATGGGGGAAGCCAGACCAGCCAGCAGGATGACAGCCGAGAGTGACCAGGACTGGTGACAGAGCAGGTAGTGGGTGGAGGCTGCTCACAGCAAGAAGCCACCAGGCAGCCTCGGTAGTGGGCTGAAAGGGGGCCCCAAAGGCTACGTCCACATCCTAATCCCTGGAACGTATACCTGTGACCTTGTTTGGAAGAAAGGGTCTTTGCAGATGTCGTTTATGTTGAAGATCTTGAGGAAAGGACCCAATCATGCTGGGCTGTCCCATTGGGCCCTGGACCCAATGACCAAGTAAGCAGAGGGACATTTGATCACACACAGAGAAGATGATGTGAAGAAGGAGGCAGAGATTGGAGAGATGCAGCCACAAGCCAAGGGCTGCCTGCAGCCGCCAGAAGAGGCAAGGAGCAGTTTCACCTCTAGAGCTTCCCTAGGGAGCATGGCCCTGTCCACACCTTGACTGAAGGTTTCTAGGCTGTTCATCAGAGAATCAATTTCTATTGTTCTCAGCCCCCAAGTTTGTGATCATTGTTAGAGCCACCCCAGGAAAGTAACGCCACCTCCCTGAGGGTGTGAGAGAGACCACGCTGCTGAGCACTGACCTCAGCTGTGTTTGTTCAATATCTATCCCCACCCAGCTCTGAGTGGGGCCCCAGGAAGCCAGGGACTGAGTCTCTTATTCACAGCTGTGTCTTCAAAACCCAGCATAGCACCTAGAAGCCCAGAAATACTTTTATGAATAAGTGGATGGGTGGATGGATGGATGGATGATGGATGATGGGGTCTTGTAGGATGAATAGGAGTTTGCCAGACGATAAAGAAGAAGGGAATGGTACTACTGGTAGAAGGAAGAAGATGAAGCAAAAGCAAGTGGAATTTTGTGCCTTCAGGTTCACTCCGTGGACAGCTGCCTGTTGATGCTAAAAGTGGCTTCTGCCTTCAGGTCTAGACAGTCAGCCCCTTTCAGAAAATCAGTCACAAAAGATTGAAAAGAATGGAGATGGAGTGGGTGGTATTGAATGTTTCTGTTTGCTGAGGACCAGAGGAAGGTTGGCTGGGGAGAAGAGGGTATTCAAAGCAGGAGGGGAGGAGTCCCTGCTCCTGAGAGGGAGGTGGGGCTCTCTGTAGGTCGAGGTCCCAGCTTCAGCCCCAGCTCCGTCCTCCGTGACACGCAGTAATGAGGTTGCCGTGTTCAGGATTTCTCAGACTCTGCATCCTAGGGAGGGGCTGAGGCAATTCTGACATTTTAAGTGAAGATGGGTCCTTTCAGGAAACTATCCCCCAGCCACCACCCAGGGTTAAAATTATTTTCTCATACGAAGCTGCCACTTGCTGCTCAACTATTCTGCAGCTGGAGGACCTCAGGGATACCCCGTCCCCCTGAGCTTCTCCCTAGCTTTTCTCCTCTCGGTCCTGCTGGGGTCAGCAAGCCAGCCCAGGAGCAAGTGAAAACGTGTGTGTGAGATTCTGTAAACTCCCAGGTGTTAACCAGACGGCGTCTGCTTTTGTGAGTCGGCCGCTAGTGGGGGAACTCAGGCTGTGTCCCGCAAATCGTGCCTGCAGTGGCCAGCCTTCCTCCCGGCTCCAAGGGCTCAAGGATGGCTGTCAGTCGCCGATTCCTGCGACGCGGCGGGCCCTGGGGAGAGGTGCGGCAAGGGCCACGCGGACGCCCTGCGCTCCTTCCTCCAGGATGCTGGCGCAGCAGAAAGGGTTCCTGGCCCAGTTCACGGTGCACCAGCGGATCCGCCTGGACGCCCGGAAGCAGGAGGCGAGGCTTTTGGACCGTCTGGAAGCCCAGCTTGAGACCCAGCTACAGGTACGGCTCTCAGAAACGGGCCCTCGCAAAGCGGGCCGTGGTGTACGGAGTTTTCTTCCACTGGGAAAGGGCCAAGCTCGTGGTCACAGGTCAGCACCGGAGCCTGTGCGAGGACCACCCGCCCCGGGTCGGGACCCCCTCGGCCCCCACTGGCTGAGGATGCGTCAGCCTCGCCGCTGGGCTGTGAAGTTGGGTCGCCCCCCTGCCCGTCTGCGGTGCCCAGCTCGGGGCCAGGCCCCGACCACTGCTCGGCACGTCTGTGGGGCTGGAGGAGGGAGCGTCGTCCTGGGTGGGAATCGCCGCCACGTGGGCCCCTCGGGGCTGAGGCCGACGTCAGGCAGGGCTGCTGGGACCGAGGTTCCCACTGTCACCCAGAACGTACAGGAAGCCCAGCTTTCCTCACAGGAAAGGCTCATCTATATGAGATTAGATGTGGCTGTGACGCAAAGTGCCTGCCTTTAAGAAAAACAAAATTCCAGAATGGAAGCACTGAGCAGAGCGTTGGCCCCTTGCGAGGCTTCACCACCAGTGTGGCAGTAACAGCTGGGAGATCAGACAGTAATGGTGGCTGACGTTTATTTACCGAGAGTCTGCTGTAGTCAGTCACTGAGCCGAGAGCTCTACATGCACCATCAATGTCCCCCCACCCCAACTGCCAAGGAGCAGGTTACTCTCAGGGTCCCAGTTACAGATGAGGAACCTGAGGGTCCCGGAGATGTGTCACTGCCCGGTGTCATATGGTTAGTGAGTCGTGGAATAAGGTCTGTCTGGCTGAACAACGGTGTTGACAATTGAGGACTCCAACTCCAGAGTCAGGCAAAGGTGGGTCACGTCCTGGTTCTGCAGCTGGCCCTTCCTGAGCCCCACTCACCTCAGTGATCTTACCTGTAAAATGGGCCAATGTGAGCGAGGACGGGCGGTGAGTCCCCCCCACACCTGCCCCTGCTGCTCCTGGCCCCTCCGGGTGCTGCTTGCAGGATTGTCCTCCACTCGGGACTCAGTCCTGTCAACCACTCTCAGTGTCAGCCTCATTTGGAAGGGGACTCAGGGGCGGAGCAGGACAGGGGGAGGCCCAGCTGACCCTCTGTCTCCGCATCCAGGAAGCTGAGCAGAGCTTCATCTCAGAGCTGGCGGCCTTGGCCCGGGTGCCCCTTGCCGAGAGCAAACCATTTGCAAACAAGCGCGGATTGTCAGGTGAGTCGCAGAAGGCGGTGCCCTGCAGGCTCTCTGGGCTGGGAGGGTGGGTTCTAGTCCCAGGCCTGCCGCTAACTAGCCCGTGGCCCTGGCACCGCACTTCCCCTCTCTGAGCGTCTGTGTCCTTGTCTGCAGATGAGCAGGCTTGGCTAGGATGCCCCTTGGGCCCCTGGCTCACCAACATTCAATAATTCTGATTATTCCGAATCCCTGGGTCTGCTGCTCACCAGTCAGCTCTCGTCTCTGACTCTGTTTCCCCATCTGTAAAAGGGGGTTAATTAGCCCTTCTGCCACTGCCAGCAGGAACTTCAGTGACATCACAGGGTGTCATATCCTGCTAACCGGATAGTGATAGGAAAGTGTGTGAAATCGCAGAAGGCTATTAAAATAAAAGCTACGGTACAGGAGCTGTGTTCTTAGGTTCTCAGTGCTGCGAAGGCTTCCATCTGCTGGGCGTGGTAGAAACACAGCAGGAGCCTGGCCGGCTGAGTTTGAGTCCCAGCACTGCCCCCTACCTGCCGTGCGGGCTTGGGACCACACCCCACTCACCACCCCCGCTAGCCTCAGTTTCCTCCCAAGTTAAGTGGGTGTCAGAGCAGCAAGGCACCGAGTGCACACTTGGCCCGAGAGAAGCTGTCACTTACCTAAAGTCCCAGAGCCAGTGTCTGGGTTCACGTGTCTCCTGCAGAGAAACCCCTAAAGACCAAAAGGAGGAAGCCAGCATCCCGGGAGAGAGGGGACGCTGGAGGGCCCAAGGACGAGGACCCTGCATGCACAGGACCCCACTCAGGATCACTCAGGTACGGCGGGGCCCTGGCTGGTTGTCTGGACGCTTGTTGACACCTAAGCCTGGGCAGGAAAATTGGCATCTCTGGGAGGTGCTGACTTGGGTCCAAGAAATGATGGAGGATAACGGGCAGTGTTGGCATTACTATTATCGCTATTATTACTGTCCAGTTCGGCAAGGTTGGCCACAGCCCACTTGCACAGCTGTCAGCCTCCAGCCTGAAGAGCCAGCAATTCCCAGCCTCCCCAGGGCCCCGCTGGCTACGGAGGCTTTGGGGTTTGCGGCCGGGCGGATCCGTCCGGGGGACATCCTGATATGTTTTCAGTCGTCTGAGCGTGGGTTTCTTTTTCCTCCTGGCACTCAGATGACCTCCCACCAAACAGAGGGAAGCTGGGCTCTTCATTTGTTTCTTAGCAATCTATGTCCAGATGCAAATTGTTTTGATCTCCTGTCACTGCCTTTTCATGTGATCAGAGTGGGTGAGTTGTTGCATCTGGACAGACCTGGGCTCAGAGTTCTGAACAGCTGCATTTCTCCCTTGTTTTAAGCAGCAAAAGGCTCAGCCAGCAAGAAAGTGCAGTTGGGGATGGTGAAAATTCCAAGAAGATGCTGAAGAGAAGAAGCAATTTGTAGCTCACGGCTGGTCGGGGAGTGGAACCTGGAGACTGAGTCTGAATGCCGGCTGCCCCTCCCCCAGGTGGTGAAGGCAAACCTGGCCACCCTGGGGGATGGTGGGGTCTCCCCTCTGCGCACGGGCTTGTTGTGCGGGATGGAGAATGGATATAAAAGTCCGAAAAAAGGCATAAATGAGTGTGGCGGACCCTCCCGCCTGTGTCAGTTATAAACCACCATGTTGGAAACAGGCCTTTTCCAGTTTTGTGTCTCCTTGGCTTCGTGACATGGCTCTGTCCCTTGGGGACCCCCCTCCTTCCTGGCTCTCTGTAGCACTGCCCCTCCCACTTGCACCCGAACCTGCCCCCCGAGAGCGTGACGTCGTCTCATTCCCGCCACGGGGCCTCCGCTCCCCAGCCTCCGGGTGAAGTTCTGCAGGAAGTGAAGGGGTCTCCAGGTGTTGCTGGTGTTTTCTGGGCCCAAGATCCTTTCTCTTCCATTTCCATCACCTCCTTTCTCTCTGTCCTGTGACCACTGGCTGCATGAATTCTCATCAGGACCTATTCCTTTCTTGGGCTCAGCCAGCAGCTAAGGCCTGGTCATGACGTGAGAATCTGAGTCTCAGGGCCCCACGATCCTGACCTAGACCATGGAATCCCTGACCTGCAGGCCTGTCCTCACCCACCCTGGGGACCTGAGGACCCACAGAGACGTAATGACACCTGCAGCTGTGTCTTCTGTTGGAGACAAAGTGCCAGGAAGGAGGCCCTGCCCAGCCCTTGGACTCCCCTGGAGGGATGAGTTCTTCTGCCAGACAGCAGCCCCCCGACCCCGCGGGAGAAATGCTTGTCCCCTGGATGGTGACGATATCCAGAAGCTTCCAGATCAGCCACTGTCAGGAGAGGCCCTTCCCACCTGGAAGGAAAATGACTTGTTTCACTGAAATCAAGGATTGTCATTCTCAGGGCTGAACATCTTGAGTGTGACAACTCTCTGTCTGGGGGGGGGGTGGGGCCATCCTGTGCATTATGGGATGTTCAGCAGCGTCCCTGGCCTCTCCCACCAGATGCCGGGAGCACTCCCCCCAGTGCCCCAAAATGTTGTGACAACCAAAAATGCCTCAGACACTGTCAGATGTTCCTTCAGGGGCACCACCCATGGATCTGAGTCGAAGTGTGCCGGCCCAGGGAAGGTCTGGGATGGAAGCTCAGTGTTCCCACGAATTGCTGCTCACGGAGGGGGCACCTGGTTCTGGGAGCCCCTGTTTCAGGGATTTTCTGGGCCATCTGTGATCTGCATTTTTATTTTTTAAAGCTTAGATTAAATTCTCTTTAGTCAGGAAAGAGTTGCCCCTTAACAGAAGAAGGAATCCATGCTAGTTACTTCATTTGTTAGACATGCTTAACATCATAGCATCCTCGTCCTGACTGGTCCCCAGGCAGGATTTCCAAAGTTAACCAACAGTGCCCTCTTGTGGCTAAATAAAACATTTCACTATTTTGCAGACTAGGGACAAGCTATGGCTTCCTGCAATATTTTGAGAACCTGTTTTACATAGACACTGCTTTTGTCACTTAGGTCCCCTGCACAGAGGCATTCTGGAGGGAGACAGCTGCTATGTTGGGAATGTCTGGCTTGGGGACTTAAGTTTGGTAAATGCAGACGCCCCGGCAGCACCAGGATCTCTGGAAAAACAGGCAGTTTAGATTCATTGTCCACCCATCTTGCGTGGATAGTGGCTTTACTTCCTAAGTGCAGCTTCCTTAGCCCAAGGGAGTATGTCACATGTCATATGTTACAAGCTGCTGGACTGCTTGGCACAGTGTGAGGCACGTAATTCTCTATAAAGCCTTGTGGGTTGTGTCTTCCGTGAGAGGAACGTGGAGGGGCCCCTTTCACTCCTTGGGCAAAATAAACCTGGAAGCCACAGGACACTCAGCAGACCGTCAGCACAGGCTCTGGGACACCCAGGATGAGGACTTTCAGGCCTGGGACTGAGCTGCACGCACCCAGCACACCCAGGGCCGGTGGGGGAGAAGGACCAGCAAGAAGACCCCGAGGACACATCCCAGTCGCCCTCCCTCCACTGGGGTGGTAGTGTTCCCAGTTCTCATTATGGGCTGTGAATTGTTACAGTGATGGAAGGAGGTGAAGATGGGAGGGAATCATGAGTGATGATGTAGCAAGGAGTTTAGTGGATTGATTTTAATGCAAATTTAGCCTCTGATCCGATCTGAGCTGCTAGGATGAAGTCAACGGGGCATATAAGGCCAACACGCTCCTAGGGCTTCTCCAGCCAGCCTGGGGTCTGTCTTGTCTTCATTACCTCTTGCTGCTGCTGCAGAAGCCTCCTAACTGCTGCTCCTCTCCCCTCCTGCCCTGCCCCAGCCTCCTCTAATCTGCCCGCACTTTCTAAAACACAGCTCTGACTGATGCTCTTCAGTGATGTTCCCTTGCTCTTAGGAGAAGCAGCAAAATCATTCACACAGACCGCAGGGCCCTTTGATGTCTGGTACCGGCCACTCGGCAGCCCAGCTTACGGCCTTGGCCTCTGTCACACCTGCCTACCACAGCCTTGGTATGTGACATTCTTCTGCTTGGAACACCCCCGCATCCTCCCATCCCTTTTGCCTCATTAGCTCCTGGTCCTTGTTCCTATCTCAACAACAGGGCTCACAGCTTCCAGACCCTTCCCTGCCCCCAAAACTAACTCTGACCCCCCCTCTTTTGCTCTTAGCACTATCTGTGTGTTTTGCTGCTAGAATGGGGGAGGGGATGGTAAATACCATTCCTTTATTTCCTGTCCAAGTCTGGAACCAGCTGAGATAGAGGCCAAGCAGGCAGACAGACAGAGATCTGCATATAATTTTTGTAACTGATGAGGCCCCTCTGGGGGACTGTGTCCACAAGGAGCCTGCTCATACCTTCCCCAGAGCCAAATCTGCCCGCCCCCACACAGACACAGACGTGGCCCCACTCACAAGCCTCCACAGTGGGGACGCCCCAAAACACACTGAGAGGAGCAGCAAGGGGACCGGGACCTGGAGGCTGGCGGGAGGAGTGGCCTGGGGCTTTACATCTTGGGGAGGAGAGTTTCATAAAAGACAAAATTATAAAAGGTATAAAGTGAATATGTATTTAGGATGAGAGAGGAGATCAGATCGAATTATATTTTTAAAGCCTGATGAATTTCACAAAATCTCAGCTCCTCCTCACCAAAAAATAATTTTTTAAATAGATGAATTGCCTGACCCACTTCCATGGTCATTTGTCCTAACACTGATTTCTCCCCTCACTGCTCCTTGCCTCTGACGGCTGGGAGGTTCCCCCGGACCCGCTTCTGACTGCGCACTGGCCTCAGCACGCCCCCTCCTTGGTGCTGGGCACGCTTCCGGTCTGGGAGTGCGTCCAGTGCTGGGCACCGTGGGGCACATTTGCGTCCTGTCTCCTGGCTGACTACTTGTCGCTATGTAGGGGAGTTGGCCCTGGGAGTGGCCATGTGTGCCTGGGCTGGCCAGCAGCACCTGCACCGCCCTCATACCCACCACACTAAATCCAGCTCAACCTGCCTTAACCCAGATCCCAGCAAGTCCCACGGCCTCCCAGGGCCACTCGACACTCGGGACGTGAGAGTGGAAGGTGCTGGTGCTCTTAACCCCGACTCAGGTAAATCTGACTCTCCGGACTTGTCACCAGCCCACCCCCGGGGCCCAGGGAGGGATCTGTGCAACGAGGGGCCTGAAGCTTGAGCATCATTAACTTTGGGGTAAATTCGCGACAGAGGAGATGTGTTTCCTATGGGCCAGTCATCTCTGCGGAGGGAGGGAGGGGGCCCCGTGGCACGCTCAGCTCTGAGAAATCAGGTGCTTTTCCTGGCCTGGGGAGGATGAGTGAGCGAGGGGCCAGGAGAGTCGTGGTTCTCCCCCAGAGTGTGCACGCCCCTCCCGCTATGGAGACATGAGGAGCGGAAGGTCGACATTCTCAACTCGCTGCAAGATGCTTCCTTTGTAGCCCACTTAACACGTGTGCAATTAGATGCTTTGGGTAACAGTTTGGCTACTATGTGACCTTCCTGCTGGAATGTATAGCCCTCACATTCTCCTAACTAGCAGGCAGTCTGGTACGAAACAAGCACTGCTCGGACCCTGGTGTCTGAGAAGGAAAGAGGGAGGGAGGGAGGAGGGACATTTCAACTTGGTAGAAGCCCGTTTTGTTCAGGAATTCCCTTTTCTTGCTCTCTCGCTCCATGAATTGACATCACTGGAGGAGAACATGAGGCCAGTGACACTGTGAACGCACTGGCCCTTACTGGGACACCAGGGCTGTATGGATTGCACAATCACACTGTATGGATTGCAAGCTCCCAGGCTCCATGTCGGTAGCTTGAAATTTGCTACAGTGAGAGTATTTGCACCACAGAAGTTAGCAGACACTACAAACGGCTCCCAGCCCGGTGTCCAACATTGAACAGCGCACCTCAGGACCACTGGATGAGAAGACCGCTCACTGTGGCCACCTGATCTGCAACGAAGGCTCCGCTGCAACTTAATGGGGCAAAGCTGCATTTTCTCCATAGAGCATCTAATCCCCCCAGTGCCCTTGGTTGAAAAGACGATCTGGTCTGGTCTTTTCAGTCAAGGGCACTGGGTCGATCAGATTCTGTATGGAAAAAAGTGAGCCTTGAGCCCTACTTTACATTATACACAAGGATTAATGAGAGATGGGTCAGGGACCTAAGTGTCAAAGATAAAATTTCTGGGAGGAAACTGAGGCTACTGCAGTGGCAGAGTAGCGCCCCCACCCCAGGGCACCCACATCCTGACCCCTGGGACCCATGACTGCCATGCTACACGGCAGAGGGGAAGCAAGGGTGCAGCTGAGTGAGCAAGAGGATGGAGAGCCTCCCCATGAAGTGCCATCCCACCATCTCAAGAGATGAATGAAAAGAATACTCCTCAGAAAGGATGCTGCAGCTCAGGCTTCCAGGAAAAAGTGAATCTTGTCTGTCCTGCAGCTGCCAGGACCCCTGTGACTGTGCCTCCTGGGGGTCCCAGGGAACCTGATGTAGGACGGGGGTGCCGGCCCCCTCAGCAGGTTATGCCGACTGGGCAGTGGCCCTGTGACCTGGGAGCGAGGCAAAGGCCACTTCAGCGTTGGTCTTAGAGGGAGGATGTTACGGCTGCTTCTGCTTCAGTTTCTGCCCCCGATGGGCTGGGAGTGATGCGGGAGCCAGAAAGCGCTCTCCTGAGAGCAGGGTGGGTACCTTATTGCTGCCAATCTTACTCTTCTAGGAGCTTCTGTTTTGCCCTTTGGGAGTCCCAATGGGCCAAGGCCAAACATCAAAAGCCATTACCTTCCCTTGCTGACCTTTCTCCATATTTAGCCTTGTTTCGAGAAAACCCATAACTGACCCTGAGCCAGCACCTCTTTGGGCCTTAACCAAAGTGTCCTAACCCAGTGGGGCAGGGGGAGAGGACACTGAAACCATAAAATAGACGTAGGCGCATCCAAAGCCGCGAATGACAAAGTTTGGCAGTTAGAAACAAGAAGCTTTGGATGTGTTGGTCTTGGATTCAGATACTGGCTCTGCCACTTTCTGATCTTAGAGGAATTATTCACCTCTCTAGACTCATCTGTAAATGAGGCTAATAACAGTGCCTACTATGTAGAGCATCTGGCATGCAGAGCATGCTGTACAGATAGCGTCACTACCACCACCATCACGACCACCACCACCTCCACCATCACCACCATCATCACCACCACCACCACCATCACCACCACTACCACCATCACCACCACCATCATCATCGTCACCACCCTCACTACTAACAGCTAATCAAGACAAGCAACTTTGAGCTTTTACTCCTCTGTAGAATGTATACCTCCCACCGGTCTGGAGGTTACAAATGTCAAGTTCGGGAAAGGGTGCTTCCAGCCTGAGGTCACCTGACCTACATAACACACAGGAAGAGAGAACATACCAAGGAAAGGCTGGGCAAGAAAGAATGGGCATGTGATTTCAACTTACTTCACAGAACCCCACGGCCAGCCATCATCCTTCTTCTCCTATCCTTGGTCTGAGTCTCACATTTCCTGAATCATGACCGGCTCCCTCTCCTCCCTCATCCACTCCCCCTAAGACCTAACAAGAGTGAGTCCTTGGGAAGAAAGCACCACCACCCAGTTACCACGAGGGGGAGCGCCAAGCACGGGCACCCTGGCTGCCCCCAGCCGCCGCCACTTACATGCAAACGCCGCGGTCAGGGAGCGGGCCATTTCTTTATTTTTTTTCACAAGCTTTGATTTCAGAAATAAGAGCCACAGTAAGTCAGTTGTTAAGTAAAAATGGGGGTGATTACAAAGGAAAACTATGTACAAAACTGTAAAAATCTGACCGGCCCGTCAGCCGCCTTGGAGGGACCAGGACACAGGCACAGGGGACAGCTGCCACCCCGCCTTCGCCAGCCCTTTCTGAGTGTGCACCTGGCTCGGCCTGCAGTCCCGAGCGGGCTGGAAGGACACACACAGACCGCAAAGACGTCGTGGTGAGTTACAGGGGCCACGGAGACCGGGGTTCCTGACACAGGACGTGAGTGATGCAGTGGGGGTGTGGTGGGGTGGGTTTCCTTCCCGTGTAGACCCGGGGTGGGTGGGGCGATGAGGACACATCTTCGTTGTGAGTTTTGGAGCTGCCCCCGAGGGCTTGAGGTCTCGGCAGCGTGTCCCCATCAGTCCTTGGCCACGTTCCGTCGGTCACACTCACAGACTCGCATACATAACTTAGTAACATGCATCAACTATCCTAGAACAGCTACGGGGGTGCAAGGGAGCCACTCAGAGAACCGTGGAGCCCGTGGCGTCAGAACGGGAGGGACAGTACGAGGCGATGCTAGGACCTGTGTTCACTAAGGGGGGGCCTGAAGACGCCATGCTCTGAGGTGGACTCAGATGGACACACAACTGTGGGCAAGGGGTTTCCAAGCAAACACACCACACTAGTACCACTTCTTCCTAAACAGAAAAGGAAAGAACATTTCAGTTTCCCCCCATCAGTACCAAATACAACTGTGGGTTTCCAAACACGGACAGGGAAAGGGATGCCCGTCCTTCCCAGAATCCTTCACGCGGGCTCCTCCTCTCCCGGCCTTCACCCGAGGCTGGTGATGTTGGAGCGGCCACCAGGGGGCGCCACGATGCGGTGGCCGGTGCGCCGGGGGTTGTTGTCATCTATCTGGGCACCTGGAAGAGACAGGCAGTCACTCAGGAGAGCTGTTGACACCCGTTCCACCTGCTACTCCTGCGGGGTGGGTGCCCCCACCACCACCATGTCCCCTAGCCTTCCGGACACAGAGCCCTCCTCTCAGTGTACCTCTGTCCTCTCCACCCTTCGGTCCAGGGTCACCTCCAGGAAGGCTCCCTGACTGCCACGGGGCTCACTGCTCTCCCTTCTATGCCCCCCAGGCCCTGGGGTCACCCTCCTGCAGCCCTGACCACTCACGCGCTTCCTGTCCGGCTTCACGTTCCTGAGACGGGTGGGCCGACACTTGAGCGCCTGCTGTGTGCAGCACAGCCTCGGGGCTGTAGCATATGTTGCTGAGGTTAGGGCACACAGCAAGACTATGAAAGAGGTGTTGTCGTTCTACCCCCAATTTACAGATGAGGAATTTGAGGCTCAGGTCTTGCACTCTGGGGGGCACACGCGAGGGCAGGGAAGCCAGGATTCCAGCCCCAGCTGGCTTGTCCCCAAAGCCTCAGCTCCGACAGCTCACTCAGGACAATACTCGGCACGGCGCCTGGTGGTCCCAAGGTGTTCAGTGTGCTACGCATGGGAGCACACGGGCGTACAATTGCATACTGTGCTCACATGTGTGTATTTGTGCATGCGTGTGCCTGTGTGTGAACTACTCAGAGCTGGATTTACCCACCTTGTTGGCAATGTGCAGATCTGCATGAGGGCAGGGGCAGCCTTCTGTTTTAAATCTGCAAAGTCAGCCATCCATCCTAATCTCCTGTGTTCCCTAGCACTTAAATAAAGATTTAAAATTCTAGCACTGGGGTGGGAGGGTATAGTTCAGTGGTAGAGTGCATAGTTAGCATGCATGAGGTCCTGGGTTCAATCCCCAGTACCTCCATTAAAAAATTAATTTAATTAATAAATCTAATTACCTCCCCTCCGCCAAGTAAAAAAATTAATTAAAATTTAAAAATTCTAGTGCCTGGCCCTCAATAAACATGTATTAAACGGCTAAACGACGGATAATGCTGAAGGAGGGGTATGGGGGAGGTCCTAGGATCTGGCCAGGAGACTTAGCTTCCACTACAAATGCTGCCAGTAATTTGGAATCAGACACTCCCCTCTTTTGGCCCCATTTCCCTTTTTGTAAAATCAGAGCAGACGACTACCCTCCAAGTGTTCTGTACCCCAACATCTCAAAGCCCGGGATTTATGGCAAAGGAGGTGTCACAACGCGCACAGGATGGCATTCGCTGGATTCGCCATGCACCTCGCTGCTCGGGGGAAGCTGACCTGATGGGACGGTCTGTTAAAGCGCTGCCAGGGCGTCTGCTCAGGCTGAGAGCCTGAGGTCGATACGCGGTGTGCACTGACCCAATGTCCCCAGAAACCAGGGGGTGGAAACAGGACTATCCACTGTCATCATCGCCCCATCGCCAAAGAGGGGTAAGCCCAACAACAAGACAAAGTGCTGAACCCCGGAAGTCATCAGGATTTACAAATTCAGACTCCAATGAAATCACCCTTAAAAAAAAAACCAGACGAGGCCCTCCCACCTCTGACGTCGTATGGTCTCTGGACGCCACTAAGAGCTGGTTTAGAGAACGGACCTCTGTCTTCTCGCACTGTCCTTGGTAGCCAGGGTGTCGCCCTGGTAATTCAGGAACCTCCTGACGACCCAGAATCAGCCTAGTGCTTGATCACCCTGGTTTCCCCTCATGATACCTGTACCTTGCTAGTCACATGTCGGGTGCCTTGAAAATCCCTGGTGGGCGAAAGGACACCGGCCACACGTCTATGACGTGACCCCACACAGGTGTTTAAGGGACACATGGAAGTCGCTCCTGACACTGGGCGGCGGTGATGCTGCTGGTGTCTGATGAAGGCGCCCGTGAGGCTGCTGCGGGGCTGCCCAGCAGTACTGGGCACTCAGGGGGACCTGGGGGCTGAACGGGGGACCAAGGGTGGTCGGGGGGGCCCTACCTGCAAACTTTGTTCCATTGTTTTTCTTGTTCTAAAAGGGAGGGAATGTCACTCCGTGTTTAATTGCAATCAGGAATCGTATAACACGAGAGCAGAGATCCAGCTGGCAAACTCCCTGAGAGGTGCTATGTCTTCCCGGCTGCGCAAACAGTCCCTGTTGTGTTGGGTCCCCAGCCTCCAACAGGCAGTCCCAAGCAAGGTCCCAGCGTGTGCCCGCCTGCCCTCGTGTGGTGACCGGATGAAACTGCAGGCACGTGTCCCAAGGGCCTTCAGAAAGGCTGAGGTTTTGGTCCACACACATTTGTCCAGCACCAAGTACTGGCGTTTTGACATGGAATGTCTTGGGGGCATCCATTTCCTCCTTACAGAAATAGGGGTAACACCGCTCTCCACACAGGGTTGTGAGAAGATGAAACAGTCATGAGTTACGAGTGTGCAGGATAAACAGCCTGCAGACCCACCTCTCCACGTTTAGCCTCACAGGAAAGAGCGCAGACGTGTCCCCAGATGTGCTTAAGGACGAACACGTGGGTAGTTTTCATGCGGACTCTTCATAAACGAGGGTCAGGTGTCTCTGTGCTGCCCCCACGGACCCCCTCTGCTTTCTGACCCTTCCAGCCCCCTCTGCCAAGCCCGGGAGGAGGGGCGGAGGGGACCCAACACTCCCCCCTTGGCTCTTCATCCCGTGCCTGAGGCCATGGGTCCATTTCTGCAGGTTTCGGGCTCTCGGCACCACCATGGCCCGGGGAGCCTTGGCCGCTGTACCTTCCTACCTGATAAACTGAAGTTGGACTGGTGGAGGTTTCTGATGGGCGGAGGCTGGTGTTTGGAAGGCGAGGACTTGGCGGAAGGAGCCGGCGTTGCGTACTTGGGTGTGGCCGGCACCTCGTACACGGGACCGTCATACATGCCCCTGGGGACCCCTTGCAACCCAGAAACCTAAACAGGGAACAGGAGAGCACATGACTGACAGAACGCACGCCTGCAGTCCCCTGTGCAGGAGAGCGAGCCGTCTCCTCGGGGACACGCACACTCACGAACGTGTGCATGCACACGCATATACATGCTTGTACACACATCACACACGCGCCCACTTACACACACGTACAAGGCACATACATGCACACACACACTGGCACACACACGTGCGTGCATACACACAGGCGTACACATATAGCCACACACATACACACACAGAGCTGGGCTTTGTGCAAACATCAGCCGTTTTAATGTGGGAAGCAGCAGTCTGTCATGGTGATGGGAGGGACTTGATTAGGGAAGACGAGGGACCACCGATGGGGGACTATCTAAAGCAGGAGCAGGCGTCCTCCTCTGAGCTGACTGGAGATGGGACATGCCCTGCTCCACGCCCTTTGACCTCCGGAGTCCATGCTAAGATTCCTCAAGAGGAAAGGAAGATGCTGAATGGAAGGTGGTACAAGGGGAAGGAGAAAAGAGGGCAGATCTGAAGGGAGGCCAGATGCAGTGTGCCGTCCCTCGACTGTGCTAGGGGTGAGTTCTTTCTAGCAAGCGGCAATGCCCAAGGGGCCCAGAGCTCTCCTAGCTGTGTGATGCTGGTCAGTCCAGCACCGCTTTGAGCACCAGGGTTCTGATCTGCAGAAGGGGGGCTAGACATCTCAAAGAGGAGGTAGTGAGGACTCCCTCCGAGATGATGCAGGAGGGGCACCCTGGTCAGTGGGCTCCCAGGAGTCCTCCCATTCGCACATGTGCACAGCCCTTTACAGTTTGCAAAGCCCTGGAACCTCCTTGGTTTCGTCTGGTCCTGAGATGCAGGCAGGTCCCATCATAGCTCAGGGAACCCGAGAGGAAAGGGAGGCCCACGCAGCTGTGGCATCTGTCAGCCCTGCACGCGGCAGACCCCGGCCCCACGCACCTTGTTCCTGATCCTGACGCGCTGGTAGAGGTACTCGGGGAAGGGCTTCCGCGGGATGAAGCGGCCCATGCCCTTGTTGACGTTGACACTGCCGTCCTCGAAGACGACCTTGCCCTGGCTGATGACCACCAGCGGGGCGCCGTGGCACTCCATGCCTTCGAAGATGTTGTACTCCACCGCCTGCAGGGGGACAACCCCAGGCTTTCGTCCCGCTCCCAAGCGCTTTCCCCGCACGAGCCCCGTCATGCTCATGGTGAATCTGCTACGCAGCACATCGCAGGTGGTTTCCAGGGTTTTTTCTCTCTGAAAACACCCTCTTTGGGACCGTGTAACACTCCTCTGTCCGCTCGTTCATTTGCATCATCAGACCCTCACAGTCGGGCGCTTATGGGGCTCGTGGTTTCATGGAATCTAACTAAGACGGTCTGGGTGACATGAACGTGAGTGGGGCACCCTGGAATTAGGCCGTGTGGCCACTCTGACTGTAATGGACCTTTCCGGGTCTTCTTTTAAAACCATTTTCTTTAGGATAGTTTCCTAAAACTCAACTACTGGGTCAAAAGCTATGAGCTTCTTCAAGTTGCCCATTGCCAAGTTACTTTCTGAAGACAACAGACCAATTGACATCAGTCATGGGGGACAGAAGTACTTCGTGACTTCGTGTCTATGGAATCTGCTCCAGTGCTGGGTAAGTCATTTTTAATTTTTTCTTTTTCTTTCTTTCTTTTTATTTTTTTACTAATTTGAAAGACAAAACATTTTCTTAAAAATACACATTCCTTCCATCACTTCTAAAGTGAATATAATCACCAACAGCAACAGTGGTTACTTTGATTATTTAAAAAGGGGTAAACTGGGAGTTCGGGGTTGGCAGATACTAACCACTATATATAAAACAGATAAACAACAGAGTCCTACTGTAGGGCACAGGGAGCTATACTCAATACCTTGTAATGGCCTATAATGAAAAAGAATATGAGAAGGAATATACGTACGTGTGTAAGTGAATGACTAAGCTGCACACCAGAAATTAACACATTGTAAATTGCCTGTAAGTCAACTTAAAAAAAAAAGTAGGTTGTGTATATGGTATAAATTCAAACGGTACAAAAGATACGTGGTTTTCAAAAAACAAGTCCCTCACTGACCACAGACTGAGATGCTTGCCTCCAACAGACCCTCCTGGGCCCCCAGATCTTTTCTGTGTGAATAACTGTCTCACGTTGCACGTGTTCCGTACAGGCTCACCCTAGTTTTTCTCCTTACCTCAAAGAATGGTCCCCAACAGCACGAGTCCCTGCATTAAAAATGTTTCTGATGTTCCTTAAACCGTTTTGATTCCACAGGGACGTACTGTCATTTACTAATCCAGTTCCCAGGGGCGAACACGTGGGTCGTTGCCCTGCTTTTGCTGAAAACCACGCTGAACACACTAGTGTGTCCACACCGGCACGTGTGAACATCGTCCTAGACGAGGGGGTTGAGCCAAAGCCTAAATGGCTTTTGACTTTGACAGACTTGGCCGCCAAAAGGCGGCACTGGTTTCCATTCCCGACAAAACCCCATGAGCTCGTCAGCCCCCACAGTCCGACCGCATCCGCGTGCCCCTGCATCTCAGTCACCGGCTCGGGTGACAACAGCGCGATCTGCGGTGATTCGCATTTGGTTATTTATACGTGAGATCTGGTCTGTTTTTAAATGTGTAGAAACCATTTGTATATTTCTCCTCGTGTCCCTGTGTTCTTGAGCCCTGGCCTCTTAAGTTCTTGGCTTTCTCCTCACTGGTTTCTAAGCACATGTTCAGCGTTAAGGAATTTATTCCTCTGTCCTGTTGTATCGCCAGTACGTCGTCCCCTGACTATCCCCTGCCTTCTGACCTCATATAAAGTAATAAATATTAATTGTTGCCATGCAGAAGGGTCTTTTTTTTTTCTGGTTTAATTTGTATATAGTCAGTGATCAAACAGACTAATTTCCTTTTTATTTTCTAAGTGTTGTGTCTTGCTAAGAAAGGTCTCCCCTCTAAAAGGATCATTTTTTTAAATGTATTTTATTCTGGTCCTTTCATAGCTTTATTTGAATCTTTGACCCATTTTGAATTAGTTTTGTGGTGAAAAGGACAGCAGAGGTCTTAGCCCTGCGAGCCCAGTGTTTGAACACAACAGGTTGAGTACCTGTCTGTCTAATTTTAACTGACTCCTTCATTGTAAATCAAACGCTCGTATGCAGTGGGCCTGCTGCCTGGCTGCTTCTCTTGTGCCAATAGCCGACTGTCTCGATGTTTGTAGCTTTATAACACAATTTAATAAATGAGGCGACTAGCACTCTCCCTTAGTTTTCCACTGTTGTCAGAAATGTTCAGCTATTCTCAGATTTTCCATCTAGAAACTCTGCTCTTTTACCTAAAAAACAAGTCCAGTAAATTTTCTGAGGGGCTTACTTCAACTCCATAAGTTAAATTAGGAAGAATGGATATGTTCACTCTATTGAATCCTTTTAGCATAAAAGAACTTGCATTCATGTGTCTTTAGTTTTTATTGTTCTTAGAAACAGGATTTTGATTTCCATTTGTTTCTCAGAGTGTTTTTTTCCATTTTTTAAATGGAGGGATGGGGGATTGAACCCAGAATCTCATGCCTGCTAAGCACACGTTCTGCCACTGAGCTGCACCCTCCCCACTCAAAGTGCTTTTTAATTATTTCACAGAAAAAAATTATTTCATAGAAAATTCTTTATATTAATTTGTAATCAGCCAGCGGATTCTCTTATTGTTTTTGATGGCATTTATCTGGGATTTCAAGGCAACAATCAGATTTTCCACTAACAGCTGCTAATACTGTGCCTTAGAATCTTTGTAGCCGCTGCCTCCCAGGACCCAAGCAATTTGTTTTCAGTTTTAACACTTGCTAATCTAACACTTCCTGAGTCACCCTAAAGTGACCTTGCTTTGCAGTAATTTATAATTTTACTCAAACTAAAATGTGGGCTGTAAATGCTGAAAAGCGTTGAAGAGGCAAATCACCCACCTCCCTCCCAGCCCACACTGACCAGCCGGGTGGACTGAGCCGCTCAGCCCTGACCAGCCTGTTCTCTTCTCTTCTCGGGGGGAGGACACGTTACGTGCCCCAGGGGCGCTCCCCCAGGGGCGAATCTTACCAGCCGCCGGTTATATTGCCCACAAATGTCCCGTTCCATGTTCCACAACTACCTAGAGTTTTCAAAGCTAATTGTTCCCTTTCTTAAAGGTAATAGAAACAATGTAAAAATTCAAACAGTATAAAAGATCATGATTTTAAAAACTGTCTTCTCATCTGAGCCCCAGTTCCCTAGTCCCCCTCCCAGGAAGCAGTTACTATTCCTCAGTCTTTTATAAAGACAGCCTGACACTGATGAATGCATAAGCATGGTATATGTTTATGTCAAAAAATGGACGAATGTGGTCGATCCAAGCAATGGAATATTATTCAGCCATAAACAGGAATGAATTGATACCTGCTATAGTGTGCATGAGCTTCTGAAACAAGATACTAAGTGAAAGAAGCCAGATACAAAAGCCACATATTGTGTGAACCCATTTCTATGAAATGTACAGAATAAGCAAATCCATAAAGAGACCAGATGCGTGGTTGACAGGCTGGGGGAGGGAGGAGTGGGGAGTAGCTGCTAATGACTACTGCGTTTCTTTCTGAGGGGATGAAAATGGAATGAGTACTGGTGATGGTACAACCTTCTCAATTTTAAAATGGTGAAATTCATGGCATGTGAATTACATCTCAACAAAAGAATGTAAAAACCTAAGTCGTCTATGCCATACAATCCTATATGTTACCTGTGCTGCGACACTTTGAAGCAAATACTTTTCGCACTAAGATATGAAAGAATAAAAGTTGTGTTCTTTTTACAGAAAAGGAGATTTAAATTTTTAATCATGGATCAACCTATAAGAAATGATTTCTTTACAGTTGTTAAAAGGAAAGTAATATTTTTAAACTTAAAAAAAGTGAAACTAACCCCTAAAACTGCACTTCCCAATCCCTGTTCCGCAATACACTCGTTTCCTCACTGTGGGGATGGTACTGCTTTGAACAGAAAAGAATGGAACAGACAAAAACCGGTCGGTCTCATGGCGTCCTGAACTGTCCCTTTCTGGCTAAGAAAATCACTCAAACCTGGCTTGGCACAGAGAGGGGATACGTCCCAAGTGTAACTCACCTGGAACAATCACCTCCCACGTGGGCAACCTCAGGTACCTGACTGATTATTATGGGTTGAAATATGTCCCCCAAAAAGGTCTGTTGAAGGCAACTGTATTTCGAAAGGGATCGTCGCAGACGTCGGTAGTTAAGATGAGGTCACTGGAGCAGAGTGGGCCCTAAGCCCGATGACTGGTGTCCTTATAAGATGGCAAGACACAGGAAGATGGCCAGAGATTGGAATGATGCAACCACAAGCCAAGGAACGTCAAGGATGGCCAATGGCGCCAAAGGGCAGGAGGAAGAGCCCCCGGGGGAGCACGGCCCTGCTGACGCTGATTTCAGGGCCCTGGCCTCCAGAACTGTGAGAAAACACATTCCTGTCGTTTCAGCCCACCAGCCTGTGGTCCTTTGTGACAGAAGCCCCAGGGAATTAACAGGCATCCTCTCTCTGTCCATTTTCTCACTTAGTAATAACAACATACCTAACTGAGCTTATTGTATTAAGTGAGATGAGGCATGGAAAAAGTAAACACAGAGTAACTACAAAGCAAGATTTGACTGGGGTTTGATAATAATCGAAACCCTGGCTCCCAAGTGTGGAACGTGCATGTCCACTGATTATGTACCAAAACAACAGGAGATGGGGGTTCCGTGCGTGCCCAGCTCAGCCTCTCTCCCACCACCCTGTCTCCCTAGCTGGCCAGGAACCCTCTTCCTCCCTGGACCATGACGGCCCTGAGAGCCGAGGGGCAGCTCCAGTGGCTGGACGGCGGTGGTGACGCACGCCCGCTCACCTGCACGGCCTTCTCACGGGACACCTTGCTGACACCACGGGGGAGCAGCGTGCGTCTCCTGTGTTCCCAGACCCCACTCCCTGTGTGCACATCACCGCATCCCTAGTAATTAAAATGGAACCGTGTGCTTCGGGGGTGGTGAGTGTGGAGAAGAGTGTCCATCTTTCTCCGGGGGAGGTGACCTCAGGCTTGATTCCTCCTGAGCTGTTCCCAGGGATGGGGGTGAGGGAAGAAGGCGTGTCACCAGGGAGCCCTGGTGAATTTAAGAATGACGGCTGGTTGATGAGCTGGACAGATCTCTCTGTCCCCATGCCATGGCTCTTGTGGCCAAGTGGTTCTTGTCACAATCTCATGAGGCTTCCTTGTGCCTGGGGTCCTGTCCCCATGCACATGGTCTCGCCCCTCAACAGGGACTGACCTCTGGGCTGGGAAGCGGCACCCATCGTAGGGTGATGCTCTGTGCACACACTCTGCCTCCTGGCCCACGTCCTGCAACAGACTTTGGTGAGTCAGGAACCAGGCCATGGCCTCTGTGTCTTGTGAGTGTATGTGTTAATCTGGTCCTTACACTACTGCTGGCCATGCAGAGCGGGCTGAAGCAAACACGCAGGGAGGGGAAGATGTCTTCTATCTCTGCATCCTTAGAGGTTTGCTGGGTGAGTGAAGAAGTCAAGGGCACGTAAGATACAAAGGGCAGAGGAAACCCACACGCACAGGCTTGAGGCCTGGATCCAGGGAGAGCACACCCTTGGTGTGAGCTCAAACAGTACGAGGCAGTCCACCCTCCTCCTCTGCTGACGGCCAGCAGTTGGCCCCCAGCTGAAGTAGGGGGTTCCTGAGACACCAGACCAAACCCTCTCCAGCTTGATAACTAAACTGGAGAAAGGATCTTGCACCTAATACTTCCCCTCTCTGAGCCTGCTGGCTCACTCCACGGAGTCACGAGCAGAGTCAGCTAGCTGAGAATAAAATACATCACGCATCGGGGGAAGAGCCCCCGAGAGAGGGGGGGGGGAATTAATAAATCGCTTTAACCAGAGGCTTCTAAAATGATCACAAAGCGAGAACCGCTTACCCACGCCAGGAGTGGTGCTGATAAACCAGGACTCACCGACTTGTGACTCTTGGCTGTGATGGTCTTCACCTTGTCAGGGTCCCAGATGACCACGTCAGCGTCCGAGCCCACGGCAATCCGCCCTTTTCTGGGGTACAGGTTAAAGATCTTGGCTGCATTGGTGCTGGTGACAGCAACAAACTGGTTCTCATCCATTTTGCCAGTAGCCTGGAGGCAAGACCCACGGATGAGAAAAGCATCCCCTAACAGGGCCAGAAGGGGCAGACAGGCACAGAGCTCAACCTGCCAACAGAGCCCCGACGAAGAGTCTGGAATTTTCTCCACTCCCTGCTGAAACCAGGCCATCCTGAGAGAGTCCCAGGGGCCTGGCCTCATCAGATCAGATCAGACACGTAATTAACTCCTCAGAGGTGTCTCGATGTTTTCACAACAGCCCCCCCTGGCATCTGGTCAGTTTCACTGGGTCCCCATTTGGTAGAAAATTAAAATTTCCTGTTTCAAGTCAGTGATCAGGGTGTGACCTGGGACTTCCTTATGCAACAGGAATCCTCTGTGCCCACTCTCAACCCCAAACCTGAACACACACACACACACACACACACAGTTTACAAAGTCATCTTTACATGGACTGAAATGTCGTTAAAACAAAACAAAACTGTCCCATCCGTAAAGACTGCAGGATGGTTGTTGTATCTGCAAACGCAGAGGACGTCAAAGGACTCGTGCTGTTTTCTTAAGGGTCACACGTGTGCCCTCCTGGTGCATGCTGCTTCTGCCTCAAAGCAAGAAAGGGAATTTAAGAACCAGAAGTGCATGACACGTGGCTTCAGTGGGCCTGGAGGGCGCTTCTAGGCTGTTCTCGGGGTTGGGAGTGGGGAGATGGTGCCGCCTTACCACTGCCTTGTCCCAGACCACGGTCATCCGCTCCTCTATCCCGTTGACACCCTCGGGGATGAGAGTGAAGTTGTCCTTGCCCACTGCCTTCTGGGCAGTGCTGTAGGGACAGTGTCCGCTGCCCGTGACCTGCAGGTCTCCACTGGCAAAGACAAAACAAGGTGGGATTCAGACCCGAGTTCACATGGTGGAGCAGACCCCAACCTCAGACACCCAATCAGGCTGTAAAACTCAAACCCGAAACGAGACAGGAGGGCAGAGGGCAGGGCACAGCCATCAGCACCAAGATGGGGGAGATTCAGCTCCCAGTGGGCCCTGAGTGTCATTATAGGCTCACTGCAACACAGCAGCTGCTAAGTGGCCTCCCACAGACATCATGACAGACCCCAGGCTGACCACAAAAGGTCAAAAAGTGGGCGGCGGCCCACTTCCTGGGAATCCCCGCCCCTTCCCCAAAGTAGCTGGAATAAGCCTCCCACTTTTAGCATGAGGAGCTACCGCGCCCATAAAAGCTAACAACCCGCCACCCCAGGCCTCTCCCTCTCTCAGCCTCTCTTGCCTTCCGAGGGGCCCACACGCTATGGAGTGCACACCTCTCTGAATAAATCTACCCCCGCTCTCCTGTGGCTCGCTCTTGAATTCTTCCCTGCGCGAAGCCAAGGACCTTCACTTGGTGGGGCACGTCCCAGGGACTCCCCTGGGACCTGGGACATGGCCATCCTCTTGCGCCCCACTGCCCTGCATCACAAAGAGATTCTGGGGACAGGATTTTGGGACATCACGGGCCTTACTTAGTGACACTGGAAGGCCCTTCGGCCTTTGATATCTTGCTGAAGACTGCAAAGAGGCCCGGGCATCAGGAGGAGGTTCTGTGTGACTGTGGGCGCTGGCTGGATGCACACCCCCGCCCCTTCCTGGTTCCTTCTGATTAGAAGCCCCGAATTATCCTCGCCCATCAGGCAAACTCTTACTCATCCCCTGTGTCCAGACCTGATGTCACCTCCTCCATGCAGCCTTCGGAGGGTGCACCTCTGCTTCCAGAGCAGCCTGCACACCTCATCACTGAGCCTTCTCTCGCGGCCCTAAGTGTTCTTCCCTCGCACTGGCCGACAGCAGAGAGGGGTAAAACTGCTGTGCTCCTGCTGTGTGCAGGCAGCAGAGCACAGCCCCGCGGCCACCGTGAACCCCGAATTCCAGGCCTTCTACCTGTGCTGGCTCACACCCAGCTCCGCGGCGGGGGCTGCGCTCGCCCCACGTCGCTGGTGAGTCAACGGAGACAGAGACACCACAGGGTAGGGGACCCGCCAGGGGCACAGCCAACCCGTGTTGAGGGAGGACGAGGGTGTTGATCTCACATTCTTAACTCTGTGTTTCCCAATGTCCCACAGTGCCAGGCACACAGAAGGTGCTTAAATGCTGCAGTATAAATGGGAAAAAACCTAGAAAAGTGACTGGAATGGTAATTGAATGAAACAGACCCTGGGGCCCCTGAAGGCCTGCTGTAAGCAACCTGGAGCTTTGTTCCGAGTTGTCCCAGAGCACCCAGCCCAAGGCCCCCTCACTGAGCCAGCTGCGGCTTCCTGCCCTTCAACCCCCCACCCCACCGGCCCAGCCCCCCCACCCCGCCGGCCCCCGGGCTCTCACCAGGCCAGCAGGGAGGTCAAGTAGTCAGGTGTGGTGGGGTCCGGGCTCAGGGGAGGGGAGGTCACAAAGGCCGCCGCCTTGGCCCAGTTCTTGCTCCAGTAATGGGTGCCATCGGTCCCCAGACTGGCAGCGATGGGCTCGCCAAAAACGAGGGGGCCTTGGGAGACAAACACAAACACTCATAGTTGAGAGCGCTCTCTTGGGAGATGCTGACGCACGGAAATAGAAGATCCCAGAGGCCGGAGAATGAGACGGTCCGTCCTTCCCCCAGCTCCATCACACGCGCCCCAGTGACCCCACACCGCCAGGCACTCAGCACCCCGCTGTCCCGCTCAACGACCTTTTGGGTTATTGATGCTTTTAGCATTTGGAATTGACTTTTATCTCCTCTGACAGACGGTCAGCCGAGGCACAGAGACGTGACTGCTGTCTTAGTCTGGATTCTGCCGGAAGCAGATTTTCAAATGGAAAATTGAGTGTAAGAGTTTTATTTGAGATTCCCAGAAATAATCTGGAGGGAAACTGAGGAAGTGATATAATGCTGGGTGAGAAGCCAAGGAAAGGTGACTTATCACCGAGGCAGCCACGGCCATGGGCGCCTGCACCCTCGCCCCTCCCCCGGCAGCCGCAGAGCCGTCCCAGCCCGGGGCGTGCAGCCAGTAACCCACTGCTGCGGGGCTGCTTCCCGAGCATTCGCTTTCCGAAAGTCCAGCTTGCCTTCCAGGGAGTGAGTCAGATGTGCTTCTGCAAGAATCAAAGCCTTTAGGCAGAGGTGCAGGCTTTCCCAGCATAACAGGGAGGAACACATCTGACCCCTTATTAGCTCTGTTCCCCTGGCTCTAACCCCGTGCTCTGTTTCCTGGGCTCCGTCGTGCTGGTTCGGCACCTCTTGTAAAAGAATCTTGCCCAGAGCCTGAAATACACAGGGGAGCCCCTTCTCAAGCTCTTCCACTCATACAGAGAGAAAAAGCCGCAGAGCAGGGCAGAACGTTTGTCTCGCTGGAGGTTCACAGGCACACCGTGACCGGACCCACGTGATCAGCTGCAAGAACAAAGGATTCTGACACCGAGAGGTCTGCCACACCCCTTCCCCATTCTAGTATAAAATGGGCCTGAATTCTGCCTTGGACGAGACGGTTCTCCAGGACCTTAGTCCCCCATCTTCTTAGTCTGCTGACTTTCTGAATAAAATCATTATTCACTGCCCCAACACCTCGTCTCCCAATTTATCGGCCTGTCGTGCGGCGAGCATTACGAGTCTGGACTCAGTAACAGCAGGAAGCAGCTCTGCAGTAGCGACGAGTCCCGAGCGGACGTGGGCCGGCAGCTCTGTGGCCCGGCCCGCGGCCACCCAGCTGGCGAGCGGGAGGCAGGCTTTGGACACCAGGAGCCTGGCTCTGGAGCCACGCGCCCAACAGCATGCGCAGCGGCCGTGCAGCTCTGCTCGGGGCTGCCGAGACATCAGCCATCAGCCACACGTGGCTCTCGAGCGCGAGAAATACGACCCCCTTCATTCTCAATCTGGTGGTTGCCGGGGACCGCGGGCCTCAGTCAGAAGACCTGGGGATCACACTTGGCGCCTCCCCTAAGTCTCTGGGGAACCGGCTGGTTTGAGCCTTTAAGAGCCGCTCAGCACACCAGCTGCGCCTGCGCCCCACCGTCCTCAGGAGCCCTCGGGACCCGCCAAGGACTCGGCAGGCACTTCACATCTGTGAGTGCCTCAGGTCCGTTTAGAGATGAGACGACGGAAGTTCAGAGAAGTTGAGTAGTGCGCCCAAGTCTTAGGGCTGGCAGGTGACTCCCTGCCCCACCCCCCGATGTCCAGGTCGGGGCTGTCCCCAGACCCTGTGCTCTGGAAAGCACCGTCCTCCTTCCGCACCTGCAGCTGAGACTCTGTGCAGGCCCGAGGGTGGAGCCTGGGTGCAGGCACCAACAAGGGGCCCCAGACGGGGGATCCAGGACGAAGTGCCCAGAAAGGGGAACGGAAAGAGGGCGGGTGGGCTCCAGGCGCCGCTGGGGCCTGCGCACTGTCGCTGGCTTGATGTGAGACCCAAGGAGAACTTGGAACTCTGCACAGATCTTTAAAATACGTGGTCTCACGTGACCCACGAGGAGATAATTACCTTACAAGTAGGGAAACTGAGGCTCAGAACACCACTCACCAAGGTCACACGCGGGCACATGGCACCCCAGGAATCAAACCTAAAACTGACTGCACATCTTGTGTTCCACCCACCACCCTCAGCTCCCTCTTCAGCCTGGCCCACGGGGTTCAGGCTGCTGGCAACGAGCTGGTGTCTCTGCCCTGGGCAGTGGCTCCGACAGCGAACCTGAGCCCTGGACACACCCCTTCCTCACCCCCAGCTCCCACAGGAGCCAGGGCACTGGGCTGTGTACCTTTCTTTCTGGCCAAGGTGATGATGTCGGCCGCGCTCCTGCTCATCACCTTGGTGATGTACACGGGGCAGTTGATCCGGCCCGCGATGGTGATGGCCCGGAACACAGCCTCGGCCTCCAGCTGCGGACACAGCAAATACACGGGTCACGGGAGGGTGGGGTGGGGGACCACCCATCCTGAGTTCCCAGGGCTCTCCCTTATCAGCCTCCTTCAATTTTCCTTAATTAAATGTGGTCAGAGGGAAATCTACTGCATCAGAGGAGGAAAACTGCAGATTTTATTTATTTTTTATTTTGGGGGAAGGAGAGGTAATTAGGTTTTTATTGAGCTATACCCATCCCCTCGGTTTTAAAATTTTTATTATTATTATTTTTTGATGGAGGGACTGGGGATTGAACCCAGGACCTCGTGTGTGCTACGCACGTGCTCTACCACTGAGCTATATTCTCCCCCCAATTAAATGTGGTGGTCAGAGGAAAGTCTACTGCATCCAAGGAGGAAAAGAGTGTAGATTTTTTTAAAGGAAAGAAAAAAATTAGACAAAATGTATTTGGCTGGAGGGTTGGAAGGCAGAATCAAGACACTTGCTTGGAAGTATGCTGCACGTTCTGTTAGAAGGTTGAGAGGAAGGTACAGCTCAGTGGCAGAGCGCGGGCTTAGCGCGCGCAGGGTCCTGGGCTCAACCCCCAGTACCTCCATTTAAAAAAATAAATAATAGATAAATAAATAAAAATAAAATTAAAAACCACCTTGCATGTACTGTCTTTTACAAAAAGAAGGGAGACTGACTAGGCAGAGCGGGCATCAAAAGGCCAGTAAAATGGCCCGCTACTCATAAAACGCCTGAGGTTAGGAACGCGAGCCCGCCCTGCGCGCCCCCTCCACGTGCCACAACCAGGCGAAGCCGCCTGCTGTGGGCTCTGGTCTCAGTCCCCACTAGACCAGCACTTCCCACACAGAAGGACCAGCTAGATGTTGTTTTTAATTTCCAGTCTGGTGGTGCCCCAAACGTGGCCCTGCGGCCGGTGACTGACTCACAGTCACGGGGGTCCGACCACACCCAGCAGGGTCTCCACCCTGTTTACATGCCTGGAGGCTGTGGCAAAGTCCTGGGGCTATAAAGGTTTGTAAACCCCATCTTTGGGTCTGTCCTGGTCTCATCAGGGACCGGGCACCCAGCTTGTGGGCATGGAGCTGGTGTGTGGAGCCCTGGGTAAGTCAGGAGCCCGCCGGGTAAGGCGTCTGTGTGCTCATGTGCTGCGCCCCCGTGTCTGGCACCGGCCGGCCCAGAGCGCAGGTCCGGGGACGCGGCTAATGATCTGACGGGACACCAGGAAATACTGGGCATCCCTCCTGCTCCATGCCCAGTCCGCCTGCCTGCCTGCCTTCTGCGCCCCCGACACACGCGCGCGCACACACACGCACACAAACAGGTGCACGCACACACAGGTACACACACACTACACACACATACACACACTATGCACACACACTACACACATACACAGATGCACACACAGGTGTACACACACAAACACACGTGCACACACACAACACACACACACGCACACAGGTGCACACATGCACTCTGCCACTCCCAGTGGAATTCGTCCCTTGTCAAGTCTTAGAGCACAGTGAACAGGAGGTCTGTGTTGGGGTGGCTGTCTTGATGTCACTGTGCCTGGGACATGTGGCTCCATTTTCCTGTCATCAAATACACAAAGTCCTCAGTAAGGATTCTGCACCCTGACGTGTCCATGGGGACTTGGTGTGAAGTGCCCGGGCCCTGCCTTTCCCGGCTCCCCTGATGGACCTGAATCCTCAGGGCTCCTGAGCCTGAGGGCAGACAGACCCCGAGAGGGCCGCGTGTGCTGGGATGCTCACGTAGGGGGGAAATGGGACAGAGACGGGGGCTCTAGCCGGGCTGTTCCAGCTGGAACAGCACTGGAGTGAGCTCTCAGCAGTGTCACAGTCACACCCGGTGGAGGCGCCTTTACCTCTTCGGGTCTGCTCAGAGCATGGCCCTCAGGACCCGTGATGCCCATCTCTAAGATCCGCTTTTGTTCCTGTAAGACAAGAACAAGTGAGTCAGTGATAACACGAGGTCACAGTGGGACAGGCCGATCCTCCAACCCCGGTTAGATAGATGGGGCAGCCGAGGGGTCTAGGGGCTGGGCGTGTGATCCAGAGCGTCTTTGCTCCCTCCGCGACACCTGCCCACCTTCCCCCTCTGCAACCCTGGAGAGCCACCTCCACACCTGCTCCATTCAACCCCCTGGGACCAGTGAGAGGAAGCAGGGTTATAAGAAATGAGCTTCAAAGACAACCCACCACTCTTCCAATTCCCAAGTCTCTGCTGCAGAGCAAGAGAGAGGGAAGACAGGTGGGACTTGGGTATCACATGGATGCGAAAATCAAACAGCCCTGCACTGGGAGTTCAGCTCCAGAACTGACCATCTCTGCGACTTTGGGCGAGTTGGCCAAACTCTGGGCCTCAATCTTCTCTCTGTCACACTAACAGCAGAGCCCACATGCCAGAATGGCTGTAACGAATCACTGAGGTGGCGGATGTGGGATGCTCACGCGATACCAGGGGGATCGCTAACCGTCAGCCAGCTCTCATCTTCTCGACAGTCGCTTCCTCTTCCTTGCACCTGTCTGTCTAGTAGGAAACCGCTACCTTCAGCTTTTCACATAAATGAAATGGTTCCCTGAGCCCATGGCCTAGATTCAATCTATTCGCTCCAAGGCTCCAAGGGGGTCCCCTCCCCAGGAGAACATTCATGTCTCCAAAATAATCTTTTCACGTTGCCCAGATGTCAGCTGTGTTGCTGCTAATTTTAACTTCTGCCGTTTCGGTAGCATCATTCTTGAACACATCCCTACGAGGAGCCCCAGGCACTATCAGCCGTGAAAAGGAATTGTAATTTCCACTGTGCGTTTATGGTTATGAAGCTTGAGTTTATTCTAAGAACGTAAGCTAGAAACGATTTCAAGATCTAACAGCTGGGGTGGATTTAAGTAAAGAATGGAATCATGTCAGCTATTGAAGACGGTGTTTACAAAGCATTTTTGTAAACTGTTTACAAAAAGATTTATGATATGGAGACAACCCTGTGAAAGACTGTTCAAGTGGCAGTTACTATTTCTGTCAGAAGGAAAAGAAGGAGAAGCATGGAGAGAGGACGAACGATGATACAGTGAGGAAAACCCACAGCACAAAGACTAAAACAGGCTTTGGCGTGAAAGGTGCACTGCCTCACGCCTTCTGAAACTCAACGAAACTGACAGAAATGGTACAAAAGAACCAACAGAAACACAGCTTTGGAAGCTGGGAAGCAGATCACAACAGGAACAGCTTTACTGGAGCTGAGAAAGCTCAATCTTAGGCTGGCAGCCAGGAAGCTACGAGGTCCCTGAACGCTTAAGAACTGGGGGCTCCGAACTCAACCTCCCAGACACTGCTGGTGGGACCCAGGCCGGTACACCCTGGAAAAGTGTGTGGCACTGACTGCGAAAACGGAATATACGCACACCCACAACCCAGGAGTCCCGCTCCCAGGAATTTACTAACGGAGATGCTCGAGGAAGCTCCACACACAACAGTCCCAAATCTGAAACTATCCAAACGTCTGTCAGCTGGAGAATAAGTTGTGACATCACCGACACCACTATGAGAAAGGAAAACACTATTGTTCCATGTAGCAATGGGGATGACTCTCACAGACCTAGGTTTTGTTTTTTTAAATAATTTGCCCTTTATTTTCATTTATTTGGGGGGGTTAATTAGGTCTATTTATTTATTTATTTTTAGTGGAGGTACTGGGGATTGAACCCAGGACCTCGTGCATGCTAAGCACACGCTCTGTCGTTGAGCTATGCCCTCCCCGAGACCTAGTTTTGAACAAAAGAAGCCAGACGTAAAAGAGTGCATATCGTATGGTTCTGGGTTTATGAAGTTCAAAACCAAGCAAACCTAAGGTATGTGTGGAAGGCAGCTTCTAAGAGGCTCCCAGCAAGCCAGCCTTTCCTTGCATATGGGCTGGACCCAGCACCTTGCTTCCAGTGATCAACACGAGGAAAGAGATGGGTGCCATCTCTGAGGTTAGGTTACAAAAAGACTCTCGCGTCCCCTCGCCCACCCTCTCTTGCTCTCTCACTTTGTCCTTTGGAGGGAAGCCAGCTGCCAGCTGCCCACATGGCAGGGGACCAAGGGAGCCACTGCCCAACAGCCAGCGAAGAACAGAAGCTGTCAGTCTGATGGCTTGCAAGGAACTGAATCCAGAAAGCCACCATCTGAGGGAGGCTGGGAAGGAATCCTGCCCTGGTCCAGCCTGACACCTTCACTGCAGCCATGAGAGTCCCTGAGCCCAAAGACCCAGCCGAGCCACACCTGGACCCCCAACCCACAGGCCCATGATGTAGTAAACATGTATCATTTTAAGATGCTACGTTTGGGGGCTAACTTGTTACACAGCCATGGAGAACTAATACAGATTTTGGTGTTCAGAAGTAGGGTGCTACCATAGCAACTTCTTAAAAATGTGGGAATGGCTTTGGCACCAGGCAGTGGAAGGAGGCTGGAAGAATTTCAAGGAGCGTGTTAGAGAAAGCCTAACAGAGCCTGGAATGGACAGTTAGTAGAAATACAGACTTTGAGGACATGGCTAGTGAGAGCTCCAACAGAAATGAGGAGTATGTTGCTGAAAACTGGAGGAAGGGGACCTCTGCTACACAGTAGCAGAAGGCCTAACCACACAGCCATTTGCAGGGATGCGGAAATGGGGAAACACGTCTAATGAACTGGGGGATCAAGCTGAGGGGAGTCACCAGAAGACTGTCAAGACACTGCCTGGTTTCTTCTTGCTGCGCAGAGTAAAATGTGAGAGGGACAGATAATTGAGGGTGTGCCCACAGAGCCTCTCAATCAAAAGTAAAGCCCCCAGGAACCCGAGCATGTACCTCTCGGCTGTCTGAACAGGAAGAAGGGGGCTTATTGGGAAGAAATTTGTGGGTGTCTTTTGTCTCATGGAGTGAACCGCAGTGAGATTCATAGGAGACCCACAAAGGTTTTGGGAGAATTATTTTAGCAAAACACAGGCAGCCTGGACTGAGTGGGGCAAGACACACAAAAAGGAAGGAGGCAGTTGGACTCCACAGTACAGGAAGCAGGCTGAGAAAATGACTCAGCTTCAAGCACGTGCTGCCTTTCATGAAAAGAAAAGATGAAACCGAGAGCCCAGAGGTTGGAGCCAAGAGTCATGGAAAATTACTCTCAGGCTTTAAGTTCTAATCAAGGAACAGCCAACACTTACCCAACTGGATTTCAGAACTGCTATGGGCCAGCGAATTCTGATGCCTTCCATTTCCCCTTTTCAATAGGAATGGCAACACCGTCATTGTTGTGTGTTGAATGTTGGGGGTGAGGAGGGACAGGTAACTTTCTTCTTTACTTTCACAGACCTACAGATTACAGGAACTACACCCAAGAAGCCTCATCCAGACCTAGACCTGACTTAGATGACTCCAGACTTTGATGCTGTAATGAGATGAGAGTTTGGAGGACTTTGGAAGGGGATGAATGTGTTTTGCATGTGAGAGGGTCACCAATCATTGGCAGCCAGAGGACAGACTGGCAGATAACTTCTGACCTGGCTCCCAGGGACCCTCACTTCCAGCATTCACACCCTTGTGAACCCCATCTTTTGGGGTGTGGGTTGGATTTAGTGTCCTGTTACAAGGACCAGAATATTGCTGCATAATAGAACTGAGGCACTGTTCTTTTTTACTTGGAATTTGAAATAATTTCAACCTGACAGGAAAACTGCAAGAACACAAATAATAGGAAGTAAAGACAAGAGCTAACCTAACGGCGAAGCTTCAGAGAGCAGGCACTTACCCGTCGTGCTGCAGTTCCACTGGGCTTTGGAGCCAGATGGAAGTGCATTAACACCCTGGCTCTGCTGCCCCGTGTAACAGCGAGCGAGTTGCTAATGTCTGAGCCTCAGTTTCCCTGTCTATAAAATAAGGATATTATACACACACACACACACACACACACATACATACATACATCTATTCCTTAGCATCGCGCCTGGCATTAATTACTTTCACTGGAAGCACCCACATCCTCTGTGTGCCTGAACTTGATGTGTGGCATATGATGTACCGAAGCCCCCACACTGGGGTGCCCCCGGGAAACCCACCCTCTTGACCTCCTCCTCTGCTTCCTCCATCTATTCAGTGAGTCCTGTAAATTGTGCCCCTTTCCCGTCACATTCTCACCTCTCCGCTCCTTTCTTCATTTCCTAGGAGAATTACTAGAGTAAAACCTAGCTGGTCAACCTGACCTCATTCTGTTCTCATTAAATTCTCCACCCTCTGGTCAGAATGATCGAAATGCGTTCATGTCTCACTCTCTCTGAAACTTCTGCATGGCCACAGCCTGTTACATGTTGGACACTGAACTTCACACACTTAATCCTCACAAGGCTGCAAGGCAGGTGCTTCCACATGAGGAATAGGAGCCTTCACGGGGTGGAGTTCCTTGCCCGGTGTCAGATGGAGGAGGCTGGGCTGGAACACCTGCTCCAAGCCTGAATTCTATCCATTATCCCTGCTCCCAAGCCGTGTAGGACGATGAGCAGCACCAGCTTTCATGTGAGTTGCCTCTGGCATCCCCAAGATGTGCAAAAACCATCTTCACTCAGGTCTTTATTTGTCCCTCATGCAAATCCTCCAAAGGTTACAGGGCAGTTGTTAGCCCCATTGTATTGGTGAGAAAACTGAGATTCAACAGACAATGTGGCCTGCCAAAGACCACACTGCAGACAGTGTGTGCATGACCCACATGTCGAGAGTCTCCCATGGCATCCAGTTCTTGGCTTGACCCTTCCTTGCCTAATCACTAGGCTGAACCATGCCTCCACCCCCTTTTCTCATACCCTTTACAACAAGGAGAAGCAGATCGAGCTGGAAGGAATGGAAACTCACACCACTCACCTGAGCTATCAAATCTCCATTTTCTGCGTGGACCAAGATCACAGCTCCCAGCCCCTTAAGGAAGGTGAAGGCTTCGTAGAGCTAAGGAGGGATAAACAGGGATTGGGGTGAGATAAAAATATCACAGCAGGAGCATTTGCAAAGACCATTTTTCTGCTCCCACGCGGTCATCCACCTGCCAGGTGCTCCATTCCTATCAATGGACTGTGCTGCTCAACAGGTAACCTTGGAAAGGATCTTCCCGTGCCCCCGACATCCTCCAGTTCCAAAAGCAGAAGGCTGCAGGTGGGGCACAACTGAGCAAAGACACACATGGCATGATCACACCCCGCATCTCAGTGCCTATTTGTGCCTTTGGCTTTCTCTGTGGTTTTGTTTCGTTGGAACACCTGTAGTTGCTGATGGTGACAACTGCTGCTAAGAAACTGTTTACAGTTTTATTGAAATTATGTAACTAAACCTGCTAAGCCTGTACCGTGGCCACCACATACCATAGGAGATGTATACATCTTTACAAGATTTCCAACCCATATCGTTTTGTAGACCAACTAGAGTTAGGGGGACGAAGTTCACTAACAATGCTAATACTCAGATAACACATACCCTGCCCAGTGCCTTCTTCTCACCCGCAAAGTACCCGCAATTGGGTATTTCTGTCTGATGAGGACCAAAGCCTCATGCTCCCTCCTCAGAGATTCCTGAATCTCAACCTCCTCCTCCTTGCAGACAAGACAACACCCTCGCCCGGGATATGTACTTTCAGATGTAGACAGCAGGGGGCGGAGGCGCCCAGAGGCATGAAGCACTTTTGAGGACCTACACCCAAAGTCTGCTCAAGTCACCTATAACCAGGGCTTCAGCGAAACACACAATTAGAATGAAACAGGGGAAAATGTCAATTCTGCCAAAGACACATGCTGTTTTTCCCCATGAAACTGAACAAACCTTCAGCCTTTTGGATGCCTCTGATGATTGCATCAAAGGTTTCCAGGGCATCCAGGGGTAAGTTACATGCTGCAACTCCAGGTGTCTGTTTTGAAAGGCAAGACATGGAATGCTTCCCCCACTGCACATCAGACCCCTTGGTGATCATGAAAAGCAGCTATGAACACTTGCATGGCACCAGCTGTGTGCCAGGCACTGCCCTAGACCTTTACTTGTATTAAATCATTTAATCCTCTGACAACTTCTCTGAGGCAGGTGCTATTATGAACCTAAAGCACAGAGAGGTTAGCCAGGCTACACAGTGAACCAGGGTTTGCTGCCAAGCAGTCTGGCTCCAGAATCCATGCCCTTTGCTGCTGCACTGTCCCACCTTTGTAACAAGCGGAGGGCAGAGCAATGATAACAAAACCAAACCAGGAGTTCTAGTGACGTGAGAAGGCCAGGTGGCTGATAAACTGGAACTCCCGACACCTGTTCCCCTGAGATCACCATCTTCCTTGGTTCTCCTCATCCACATAACAACTGTCTGCAGTTGGCAGGGCCAGAGGTGATCACCTTGTATAGATGACAAAACTGAGAAAGGAAGGGACTTGTGATTGGCCGGAGGGACAGCCAGGGCTCTCCTCCAGGGCAGAGCTAAGGAAACAGTCCCCAAATTCACATGAGCCCCAGAGCTCCGCAGAGCTTTTCAGAAGTACAATTCTTGAGCCCTACCTCCAAGCATCTGTGATGGAATCTAAGGGTCTGTGTTTTTAGTGAGCTGTTTAGATGAGGCTGAGGATGAGCTGAGTTTGGGAACCACCATGCAGAGGACCATCTGCTTCACGCCCCCTCTAATGGCCAGAAAGGAATGCAGGTCCAGGAAGGGGTGATGACTGACACAGGTCACGAGGCAGCTGAGGGTCAGAACTAGGACTGGAACCCAGAGATCTCCCTGTCCTGCTCCGACACCTCCCCTGCCCTGTGCTGCCTTGCCTACAAAGCTGGACCATTCCTGCCCAGATGATGGGTGAGGGGAACGGGGCTATGCAAGGACCTACCTGGCTATCAGACATCTGGTAGAGATCCTTATAGGCCATGTAGACTTGGAAGGAATTGACGCCTGTTTCAAGATAAAAGAGAGTAGAAAAATGCAATTAAGAAAAAAGAACATGCCTTTCCAGTAAATTGACAATCACAGTACAAATTGGTAACAACCAAGACAGAAGGGCATCATCAGAATTCACAGTGGGGGCACCCAAGCCAACCTGGGGGCGTGGGTGAGGGTCCAAGGAGGGCTCGAGGAAGGTCACGTGTAAGCTGAGTCTGAAAGGGAAGGAAGAGGAAGGGGTGGAGGGGAGGGGGAGGAGGGGGAAGGGAACTACCCGCGCTGAGAGGGAGGGATGTGCGTGGCATGGACATTAAGGAAGATGAAAAGACAGCAGGTGTACAGCTACTGGGAAGTGCTTTGTGGCTGAAGCCAAAGGAACATGTGCTTTTTAAAAAATCCCTTATATTTTTTATTATGATGAAATACACAAAGTTCACCATCATACCTATTTTAAAGCATACAGTTCAGAGGCATTCATTGCCCATTGCACAGCCATCACTACTGTCTAGTAGAACATATGCTTTTAAAGCAAAGGAATAACAGACTTTTTTGTCTCAGAAGGACTGTTCTGGAAGGTGGCTGGGTGTGCAGAAATGGAGATAAGTTGGAGGATGCTAAAGACAAAAGCGACAGGTGGTCAGAGGCCCTGAGCGTGCAGGGAGCTCCAGGGATGGGGAGGGATGAGGATGTGAAAAGGTTGAAATGACAGGACTCATTGTGCAGCCAGAGGGGAGCAGGGGAGGTGGGGGGAGGGCTGCTCCCTAATATGACTTCAAGTGGCTTGAGGACAGGGACCACATCTCATATATTATTTCACCTTGCATGTTCACAGCAGGTGCTTTGCAATTAATGTTTGTTGATGGAATCAGGAATCGTTTGGGTAAGAAAAAGAAAAAATTAAGGCAAAAGTACTAAACGGGACTGAGACTACTTTTATACTAAATAATAGTGAACACCAGCCCAAAATTGCTTCTTGTCTAGAAAACCTTGGCACCAAATATTTCTTTTCCCAAAATATTAGGGAAAATTAAAAGAAAAAATAATATTCCAAGATTACCATTAAAGTATCAGCCTCTATGTACTCAAGCATACTTATATACAAAAAAACCTCAGTGTATACAGACAGAAGAAGTATCAACGAGTGAACAGGTAAAACCATAGTGAGAGGAAAATTCATAGCCTTACACGCTTCATTAATTTTTCAAGGGGAAGGGAAGCATGTATCAGCTGAGTAAGCTTCTACAATAAGAATTTTTAAAAGAAGAAAATGGAAATTTATCAGAAGTTAAAAGTAAACAATACAAATGAAAGCAGAAATAATGAAATGGCAGATTGATAAATATGCCTTAGAACTGGCCCTTCTGGGTGGGTGGGTGGATGGGGTAAAGCTATCTCAGATTAGAAGCTTATCAAAATTATGAAAAAGTTGACTTGTTATAAATGGAAAACTTCTGTAAGTTAATTCTTAAAAACTCAAAAAGCAAGCAACCAACATGGTAAACAAATCTGAAATAAATTTAACAAAGGTTTTTTTAAAAAAAAACCCAAAAACCTCTTATTTAAAAAATACTAGATGCAATGGAGCCCATGAGGGGTCTGCTGGGGGGGTCTCTGTTTGGGGCAAAGTTTTTCCATTTCTTACCTGGGGAGAGTAATCTCATAATTCCTAAAGCCACATTTTTCACTTGTGTAATTTTCTGTATCTGTCTGATTTTGTATTTAAAAGATTAAAATAAAAGCAAAGAAGCAAAAAAGGCACACAGAATCTTTAGACAAATTTTTTTAAATGGCTAACAAATAAAAAGAACAAGATTAAGTCTTATTTGTAATCAAATGATTCAGATGAAAACCTCAGTATGGTACCAAATTTTAGAGTATGTTGCTCAGTGCTAGTGAATGTGCATTAAAATGAGTCCCTCTTATGCAGCAAGTGACAGTGAAAACTGGCACAGCCAATTTGCACCTGCTTGGAAAACCAATTAAGCATTTAAGCATTCACTATCAAGAGTTGTACATGCTTCCACGTCCTTGGCCTGATAATTCTACTACTGACAGTAGAGCCTTGGGAAATACAATAGATCCTGATGCTCACAAAACCTCCCAAATTCATAAAAGCCATCATCACAGTGTTTCTACAAGGAGGCTGCATGGAATGCCAATTCTAAAGGATTGTGCTGAACGCCCATCGGGTTGCCAGCCCACTCCTAGTACCCCCCAGTTCTCAGAACTTCCTTACATCAGCTAGCAAATGCCATCTTCCCCATCCATCCAGTAACCTCGGAAACAGCCACGTTCAGACCACGTGGCCACAGATCACAGATGGTTAGTCTAGGGCTGGGCGCCTAACAGATGCTAAGCTGAGCCAGGAGGAGGGACCGAGTCCAAGTGATACCAAAGGACACCTGACTAATCTATGAAGCAGATGTCCACCCAGCCCCAGACAAAGCGTGGGCTGCTGCATTCCACCATGGGAGAGTGAGAATGCAGGTCAAGGGGGAAGGGAGGGCAGAGCTGGCTGAAAGAGGGAAGTAGGGCTGAGCACAGGGGACCCCCTGGCATGGGGTCCTTGGACACACGCCTCTACCACTAAAGCAAATCTGCATTATTTGCCAGACTCTGGGGTGAGTCTCTTGTTTGTAATCAAAATAGGGATGTTGATATCTGTATTGGTGAAGGAAAACTGGATTCATCAGCAACCAACACTTTTCTTGACTCCAGGGCTTCTTGCAGATTTTAACATGATAATGCGCGTTAAGAATATTCAAGAAGGGACTAAACAGGAAGCTTTTGCAAAGTTATTAGACCCCATAAGCCCTTCTTCATGGAATATTTATTTTCCCACTCATCAAATATTTACTGAGAACTTAACGTGCGAGCACCGTTATGTAATAGGGAAGAACCAATCTGACTCCATGTTAGCTCTGTTCCCCTGGCTCTAACCCTGTGCTCAGTCTCCTGGGCTCTGTCGTGCTGGTTTGGCACCTTTTGTAAAAGAATCTTGCCCAGAGCCTGAAATACACAGGAGAGCTCCTTCTCAAGGCTCTGATCTTTAAAGGTGTAACACTTTCCCACTCATGGAGATAAAAAGTCACAGAACAGAGAACACTTGTCTTGTTGGAGGTTTACAGAAACATCGTGACCTGACCCACGTGGACAGCTGCAAGAACAAAGGATTCTGACACCAAGAAGTTTGCACCAACCAACCACAACCCCTCTCCTTTTTAGTATAAAAGGAGCCTGAATTCTGACTTGGGGGAGACGGTTCTCCAGGACGTTAGTTTCCCATCTTCTCAGTCGGCTGGCTATCTGAAAAAAGTCATTATTCCTTGTCCCAACACCTCATCTCCTGATTTACTGGCCTATCATGCAGCGAGCAGAAAGAATTTGGACTCGGTAACAATTCTAGAAGCTAGAGATAAAGCTGTGAAGAAGGTGGGGTGGATCCCCGTCTACATTCTAGTGGGAATGAGCAACGAACAAACAAAAAATAAGAAAACTTCCCAGAGAAACAGGAGGCAGTAAGAAGTTAAGCAGGGGTAAATATTTTTAGTTTCACAAAACTTTTGCAGCAACTCCCACCAAGAGCCAGAGTCTCTTTCCCCTCTCCCTGAACGTGGGCTGGTCTCGAGACTGGCTCCAGTCAGCAGAACAAAGCAAAAGTGTCAGCGGACACTTCCAAGCCTGGGCCTCGGGGTGCCTGCAGCTCCAGCCTCCCCCTCGTGGGGCCAGCAGGGAGAAGCAGCCCACGAGAGCTGCTGGGAAGGGGCGGTGGATAGAGCTGCCCCAGCTGGGGCCCAAGGCACGAGAGCCTCGGTGTGGCCCGCAGAGCCGCCCAGCTGAGCCCACACCAGAGTGCCCATCCAATGTAGGGAGCAAATGAGGAACCGCTGATTTCTCTCAGTTGTGGTAAAACACACCTTATGTAAAATTGGCCATCTTAGCCATTTGTAAGTGTACAGTGCATTTGAGAGAGGTGATTAGACAGGTGTACTGACCCTGGCTAGCTATCCACAAGGGGAGAAATTGCCAGGCTGGTGAAAAACAGGACATTTTGTTTCATCCTGCAGCTGGCTACTTGGTTCCAAGGACACAGCCAAAAAATAAGACATTTTATGTCCCATAACTGCTGCATTGATCCCAAGGACATATCCCGGTATCTCTTTCTTTGTTCTTTCTCCCACCAAAGTTTCTCTTTTAGGGCTGAGCTCCACGGGAGGAAGGAGCCAGTAACAGAAGGTGACTGACACCACCACAGTGAAGACAACGTTGGCAGAGGCTTCCAGTAAAAGATCCCGGGGCCAGATCAGGGGCTGAAGCTGTCTCAACGGCTACCTGGCCGACGGCTCCCCTACTCAAGTGTTCTCTTTCTTTCTTTCTTTCTTTCATTTTTCTTCCTCCCTCTGATCAGTAAAGCAGCTTTCCTTCCACTCTGTCCCTCTGCCTCTATTGAGAATTCTTTCTCAGTCGGCAGCCAAGGACCAACACGTCTAGGGGCGGTCGAGGGGCAGGGGTTTGCCCTCACGTCTGGCAGGCTTTCCAGTTTGGGGTCCCTCCATCTGCGAACACAGTGGCATTAAATGCGTTCACACTGTGGGGTTTCCATGTCCAGAACTCTTCATCTTGGCAAAACTGAAGCTCTGTCCCCAGAAACATTAACTCCCCATTCCCCCTCCCCCAGCCCCGGCACCCACCCTTCCACTCTCTCTCTGTGAACTGGACGGCTCTAGGCACCTCATATGAATGCAGTCCAGCATTTGTCTTTTGTGACTGGCTTATTTTCACATGACATAATGTCCTCCAGGTTCATCTACACCGCAGCCTGTGTCAGAAATCCCTTCCTTTCCAAGGCTGAGTAACATTCCATTGTACAGATGGACCATGTTTGTTTATTCTGTGATGCATATTTGGGTTGTTTCCTTCTTTTGACTCAAAAATTAACTCCAAGCTCAGACTGGGGGTCTCACACCTGGTACCAAAGCTCTGACACTATGGATGAGGGGCCACCGGGTGAGCTGCAGAGAGGTCAGCTTGGTGACTTGCCCAGTGTCACACGGTCAAGATGGCAGCCCGACTGCTGGGATCTTTCTACAACCTGCTGCTTCCTGCAAGGCCCCTGACAAGTCGTTTCACTGTGCACCTGTGTGAGCGAGAGAACAGCAAAGCTTCCCGGTCCCAGAAGACAAAACCAAGTCAGAGACAGACCAGCCCAGGACTCGCCCGCCTGGTGCACGTCAGTGGAGCCAGCCGAGCTCACTCCCACCAGGCGGTGCTCCTGGAAGCCATCACTGCACCAGCAAACATGGGCATCTTTACAAAGACGCTCCCCTACAACAAGTTAGAAATAGCAAACAGTGGGAAACAGCCTGTTGTAAGTGCTGGGATGAACCCCAAGATCCCCCGTCAGGAAGGAAGGACTTCTCCCCAGCTCCCTCCTCCCGCAGCTGGGAGAGAGGCCAGCGGATAGCCCACAGCCATATGAGTCACCTTCCATGAAGAGAGCCACCCAACTCAAGGTCACGCCTCTTCCCAGAGGGGCCACACCCAACGCCTGGTCCCCGCAGGGTGTGAAGTCCCTGTCCCCTTGCCCTTCCTCAGAATAAACCTGAAGGTCACCCAGGTTTCAGAGCGCCCTGCAGCCAATCCCACTGCCTTTGTCTCGCTCATAAGGGTTGATTCTGAGGCAGAATAATGGTGCCCTAAAGATGTCCATGCCCTGAATCCCCAGGACCTGTGAATACGTCCCTCCCAGGCAAAGAGGCTCTGCAGGTAGAATTAGGTTAAGGACCCTGAGATGGGAGATCACCCTGGATTATGTGGGTGGGATCAATGTAACCACCAGGATCAGAGATGTGATGACAGAAGCAGAAGCTGGAATATGAAAACAGATATATGTATGTACAAGCATGACTGGGACACTGTGCTGTACGCCGGAAACTGACACATTATAACTGACTGTACATCAATTTAATATATATATAAAGCAGAGGCTGGAATGACGTGGGGCCGCGGGCCAAGGAATGCGGGCAGCCTGCGCCCTGGAGCCTCTAGAAGAAACGTGTCCTGCCGACACCTTGATTTTAGCCTATGAGATTCATTTCAGATTCCTGACGTCCAGAATGGTCATCTGCATGGTTTTAAACCATCCCCTGGTGGGTTTATTACAGTAACAATAGGACGCTGATACACACTCACTCCCTGCAGGCCAAGCTCTGCCTCAGAATTTGTTCCCTGGGAGCCCTGACAACACAATTTTTTAAAGTTCACCAATAGGAGACAGATCAACTCAGTATCTCCTTAAAAACTGAAAATTCTGGAGGTCTTATGAGAAACGAGATTCGTAATCGATACTGAGCAGGACCCTGTGGGAGCCTTCCTGGCACAAATCTCCCCTTGTTCCCTGTTTCTTGTTTGTAGGAAATAGGCTTCATTCGGGCTCCTTGACCTTCCCTGAGTTCCAAAGGGCAGATTCAAACAGCTGCTAACCAGGGAAGGGAGGGAAGGCAGAAACGGGGCGGAACGACCAAGACACCATAGTGCAGCCTTGGGGCAAGGTCCTGGTTACCAAAGCTGTCGTCTCAGGATCATACCCCTGCCCCTCCTTCAAATAGAAACCAACTGCTCTTAGAAACCAGTCAAGTCTCAGGAGTCAAAGAGAAGAAACAAGATTGGTTGGAACCTGCGAAGCCCAAGAGGGCAGAGGATTTGACTTCCAGGGGACCTTGAGCCTCGTTACACGGTCAGTGTGATGCATGCTAAGTGACACCCCACCAGCGCCATGACAGTTGACAATCGCCATGACAACAACCGGAAAAGCCCACATACGAGGCCAGAAAAGAAAGGCGATTGGCTCCAGCACACCCAGAACGAGGACATGACGGCGGAAACCTCCCATAGAAGTCCACGTGGCCCGACCCGGGCCGGAGCTGCGTCTACCGGCAGCCTGGGCTGACAGCTCCTCCTGCGAGCGCCTCTCTTTCCTTCTCCGGCTTGAGCGCCTTTCCTTCCTTTCCCTCTTCTGAGCAATGAAACGGCTCTTCACTTCATCCCTCTGCTCCTGCTGCTCAGATTCCTTCACAGCTCGTGGCAAGGACCCACCCTTTGGGGGGCTTCCTAATTTAGGGGACCCTCTGTCTGACACAGGAAGAGGGCAGGGCACAGCCACTCCAGGACGGCCACAGTAGTTAACATCAAAATGGTGAAAGACTCAACCCCCAGGAGGCCTGAGGCTCAAGATGAAGAGATTTATTTAACTTCTAGCAGATCTTGAGCTTCATTCTACGCCCCCTTGTAATACATTAACATGGTGAATAACACGCCCCCAGGCGCCATGGCAGTCCCAGGGCTAGCAACCAAAGGTCAAAGGGTGGGAAATGGCCAACTTCCCGGGAATCCCAGCCCCTTCCCCTTAGACTGGTCCTTCCACTTATTAGCATATGAAGCCACCAAGCGCGTAAAAACCAGCAACACGATGCCTCGCGGCCGCCGCTCTCTCCCTCTTGGGAGACGGCCCGCACTCTGTCTGTGGAGTGTGTACCTACTTTCATCTGAGCACCCAACCCCCACACCTCGTGGCCTTTCTCTTGCCTTTCAACGTATCTCTCTGTGTAAACCTACCTTCACTCAACTGTGGCTCGCTCTTGAATACTTTCCTGCGCAAAGCCAAGGACCCACACTTGGCGGGCATGTCCCAGGGGCTCAACCGAAGCCTGGGACACGGCCCTGCTCACGCCCCACATCTGTTTTCCTGCATCACATCCACTAACATACTGACGTGAAATAATAACAAATTAATAGCTTGTAATACAGAATCCTGACCACAGGCCAGCAGTGTTCTATAAGCATTTTACATGTATCTACTCATTTGACCTGTGAAACAACCTTTTTTATTATCTTCATTTTCCAGTTGGGAAAACGGAGGCACAGAGAGGTTGAGTGAATGGCCCAAGGTCACACAGCTGCTACGTGGAGGGAGTCTGATTGTCTATGACATTTTATTGAGTAAGAAAAAGGCATACTGCAGCGTATTATGTGTATTATAATTTCATTTACGTAAAACTTAGGAATACCTGAGTGCGTATACAGAATATGTATATACATATTCCAAGTGTTTATATATGCATGTACAAAGTGGAAAAATGCCTGGAAATACAGACACCAATGAATCACTGTTTAGTGTAAACACTTCCATATTGTTTTAATAAACAGGTACTAATTCTGAAACTTACACCAATAAAAAGCATTTTACAATGCTAGTTAGACTCTCAAAACCCAGGAGTGCACATAAAAACTTCCCCAAGTCTTCCCCTGGTAAGTTTCTAGCCAAGGGAAGAAAACAGCTCGATGCAATGAACATGACCCACAAAGCCCCACCCAGAGGAGACAGGGCTGCGGGGCTCTCTGCGACCGTTCTGTAATCCTGCATTCCTCCCAGCCCCTCTCCACGTTCCCATCCTTAGTCAGGCTGTTAAAACTGGTGTGATGCAGCTGCAGGGGCAGCATGCAAACCTGCTCAGGATTTCACGTTAGGTGTGGAAGGCAAGGCACAAAACTGTCAATTCCCTTTGGCTATGATTCTGTGCAAAACAAGAGCGTGATTTGCAGCAACTTCAATGGAAGGAGAGAGCCTTCGGGCTGCAGAAGCTCAAACTTAATGAAATCCGAGCTGGTAAATGGACAAGGAACACACTGGCCATTCCCATAAAGGAGAAACGGATGTAAAACGGTTAACGTCACCAGCAGCTAAAGAATGGCAGTGCACCACGGGAGACCGGCTTTTACCCATCAAATTAGCAAGGCTTCATAGAAGCAATAACACCCAATGGTGCAAACATGCAGGGAACGAGAGACGCGGGGCTGTGGGCATGCACGTAGGCGCGTCTTTTGGGAAAGCAATTTGGCAGTAAATGTCACAATCTTGAAAAATGTTAAAACCTTGACCCTGTAACTCCATTTCTGGAAATCTAAGAAAATTATTAGAAATGCTAACAAATGTTTATATACAGAGATGTTCACCAAACACGACTCACAATAAAGCACACAGAAAACCTAAGTGCCCAATAAAAAGAGGAATTGGCTAAGCAAATTAACCATTACACTGTATATAACGAGCCATTAGAAAGTTTTTAATGAAGAGTAATGATTACTCATAACATGGTAGGTAAATAAAGAAGGATTCCAGAGAACTGCTAACATATAACTATATGAGGAGAAAGTCGTCCAAATAGATGGGGAATGGAGAGCAATAATCCTTCACATTAATGGTAAGTGGTGACTGGGGGTAGGGTCAGAGGAAAAAAAATTATCTTCTCTTGCTTTTCTCACTATTTTGTAATTTGGGGATGATACTTTGATAATGAGAAAACACAGCATATATAGTTTAAAAACTGAAAACACCTTCCCTGTCTCTCCTTGAAGCATCTCATTCGTTTGAGGTTTCCTCCTCAGACAGCCTCAGAACTGCCCCTTTCCAGACAGACCACTCACACCTGGTTCATTCTGTCTTCTTCGTGTTTGCTTCCACGTGTCTTCCATTCAACTCACCTCCATCTGGTGTAATGCACACTGTAAAGTACCCACACTGTGCAGAGACACCTGGCGCAAGCCCACACAGAAGGGTGGGACACAGAGAGGCACAGACGTAGTCCCCTCCCTCCTAAGCTAAGGGTTTAACAGAAGAGCCAGGCGGACAACGGGTGTCCTGTCATCCAAGAGCAGTGGAAAAGGTGCCCCAAAGAGGCCAAAGTAACCTGCCACGGGTACTCAGGGGACAAAGTAGCTCTGACTGGGGCAACTGCAGGGGGTGACAGTTTAGCAGGGTAGCAGGGCAGATGAAAGGGCACCCCTGCTAGTGGGTGCGGAGACAGCAAGAGCAAAGGCCAGAGGCACAGGAGGTTGCAGGGGGTGGCTCCAGGATAATAAGCAGCCAGGTGAGTTTACAGCAGAGACAGAAAAGTAAGGCGAGATCAGGGAGGGCTTGTGTGCCAGGCTACGGAAACTGGGCTTTCTTCTGCGAACGGGGGAACCGCCGAAGGGCCTGAAGGCAAAGAAGACAGATTCCTGAAAGAGAGTCCTGTCTTCCCACTGTTTGTGCAGAAGAGCACAGCTCACGGCTGGGCTCACGGCAGACGCAGATACAGGGATTTTTAGCTCCACACGATCAGACCCGCTGAAGAAACACGTGTTCCAGAACTGTGCCCCCATCCTGGAGCTGCCACTGACCTTTGTCCTGCACCAGCACTTCCAGCTCCTCCCGAACGCCGTCGCACCAGCTGGTGATGTCCACGTGCAGGGAGTAGTCGCAACAGGATTTGGTGTCAGCTGCTTCGTGCCATTTCTCAAAGGAGGTCAGCAGGCTGGACCCCGGTTCAGGGACAACATGGTCAACTGGGACAGAAAAACATGTGTCATTCTAGGACGCTTAGGGCCCAAGTTGTTTCAATGGCAGTCTCTTCATCACCATGACCCCCATCACCACCATCACCTCCAATATCAGCGTAGTCATCATAACCATCGCTGTCACCCCATCACTGTCATCAGCACGATCATCACCATCATCACCACTGACATCATCCAAATCAACACCCTCTCATCACCACCCTCCCGTCATCACTCCCACCACCACCAGCATCAACATCGCCATCACGGTCACCAAGATTACCACAACCATCAGCAGTGACATGCCACCACCACCTTCAGTCTTCATTCCCACCATCGTCACCACCATTGTTACTGTCATTTTCACCATCATCATGACAACTACTTATCGAATGCTTTCTGTGTGTCAGATACTGCCACAAAGGTTTCACATAAAGATCTCGTCAAATCCTCACTACTATCCTGTGTAGTGAATACTAATATCCCCATTGTGCAGATGAAGAAACTGAGGCTCAAAGAGGGTAGAAAAATTTGCCCGAGGTCACACAACTCGTAAGCAGTAGAAGATTCCCAGAGTCCCGTCAGCTGCACGATGTGACTTCGGGGACACAGACCAGCAAGGTGAAAAGGAGCTTAGAGACTGAAGGAATATTAACGTCATCATCCTTTTCTCAAATAAAAATCTCAGCTGTAAAGCAGATCAAAGGGAGGCACCTGTCTTTTAAACCTCACTGAGCTTCGCAAATCTCTCTGGCTACTGCCCTGTTTCTCTAACACCCACCCTTCACAGTCAGACGTCTATAAAGACCAGTCTCTGCTCTCGCCCTCCCTCTCACGCCGCCCACCGGAAGCATCAGCCTTTGCTAATTCGACCCTCCAGTCCTCATCCTACTTGACCTCTCAGGGCAGAGTGAATCGCTCCCTCCTTTAAACTCACTCCTCCCTGGCTTCCGTGGCAACACAGCTTTCTGGCTTTTTGTCCTGCTTCTGTGGTCATTTTTCCTTCAGTTTCCTTGGAGACTTCCTCCTCTCCTTGGCCACTAAGTGATCCAACTCCTTATGACTTGGTCCTAGAACTGTTCTTTCTATGCGGCTGCTCACTAAAATGCATCACCCCGCCTCGGCCACAGAACTCTGAACTCAGCTGTTTCCCTGACCTCTCTACCAGGACGGCTCAAAGGCTCCTCGAAAATAAAGTGTCCAAAACCTCATGTAACATCGTCCCCTCCTCCCCCTCACTGGCAAACCTGGTCCCCCACCCCCACCCCAGCTGTCAAGGGTGCCCTGCAGTTCCACCAGCTCGGAGCCCAGGGGTCAACAAGTGCTGTCCACTTGCCTCTGACACACCCCTGGAGCTCCCCACGTCTGTCTGCTTCCATGGCTACACCTTCATCTCACAGCTGAACTACTGTAATCGCCTCCCACTGGTCTTGTCACGTGCAGCCTAGGCTACTATTCTGGTCTCTTTAAAACAGATCATCTTACCCTCTGCTTAACATCCCTCAGTGGCTGCTCACCACCCTTAAGAAAAAGACCCAAATTCTCACCTGGGCCATTGAGGCCCAGTACCATCCTCTCCTCCCAGCCTTATCTCACAGGATGCCTGCCCTCAGTCTCTGCACCCTTGCCTCATGGGCTTCCTTTAAGTCTCTTAAATGCAAGATGTGTTTCATACCACAGGGCCTTTACACATGCTGTTCCCGCTTCCCAGAGCTCTCTTCCTTCCCACCCTCTACACCCAGTCAACGCCTACTCATCTTTCAGATCGATGCACAAATGCCACTTCATCAGGGAAGCCTCCCCTGAGCCCTCTGTCCTGCAGTTCAAAGCACTGTGCACCACTAATCCACTTACAATCAATCGTGGGGGTGATTAGTGACTCCCCAGGGACTGTGAGCCCCTGGAGAACAAGCATCGTGTCTGCTTTGTTCCTTTTCTCCGCCACCACCTAGCACAGTGCCTGGGGCAGAGCAGCCCTCAATAAATGTCTGCTGGAAGAAGAAATGGGGCAGGGACTCAGAATCTTCCTGCCCCCTCTCACATGCCTCCTAACTGTGGTCCTCAGAGTGCTTTCATAGGCTCTCGGTGTTCCAGGAAACACACTTTGAAAACCACCCTTTTAGAGATGGGGAGAATGAGGCCCACGGGGTTGGTGGAGGGGTCTCCTGGTGGTCTCGCAGCTGGCGATGGGAAGAGAGCAAAAGAGAACTCCAGGATCATGATTTGTCATCCAGGGATCTGTCCTCTACCCCACAGAGGTCCTCTGAGCCTGGAACTTCCATCTCCACCTCTCAGACTGTCCCAGTTCGTATTTCCCAAGCACGTACACTGTACGCCATGCGCTGTGCCAAGGAGCTGCATGTACAGGGAGGGGTGGGGGTCACCTTACAAAGCCCACGTTCCTGCTGAGGAAGCTGAGGCTCACAGAGGCTAAATACTGCCCGGTGGTGCCCTGTTGAGTGGTGGTGATAGGTACAGAGCCTGGTGACTGCGATCCAGGTCTGCCCTGGTCCAAAACCTGGGCTCCTCTCAACTTCCCAACCAGCAGACACAAGGCTACTTTTTAGAAAAGTGACCAGGAGGGTGCTTGTCCCCAGAGCTCGTCATACCCTCCCGGCTCAGAGGGACAGGGAGCTCTGACACGTGAGCTCTGCCCATGGTGGCCAGCTCCAGCCAGGCGGCGCTTCCAGAAGAACTCCTCGATGTGGGGAGACGGGCAGGGTTGTGGTCAGTGCAGGGACAAGCCACCTAGACGTGGAGCCCAACTGTTGACTGAACATTTCAAAAACATGCTGCCTCTTTAGTCAAAATTGCTTACTAATAAACAACAAGATCTTATTGGGTAGCACAGGAACTATATTCAGTATCATGTAGTAACCTAAAATGAAAAAGAATATGAAAAAGAATATATATATATATATATATCTGTGTAACTGGATCACTATGCTATAAACGAAAAATGAATACAACACTGTAAATTGACTATACTTCATTTTTAAAAGTTGCTAATTAATATGGAACCCAAACAAAAGCAGCTATTAAAAAAATGCAACAAGCTGGCTACAAAGGGCAGTAGAGGAAGAGTCCAGCATCCCAGACAGACCACTGTGGTAGACGGCATTATCTGTCCACAGTTCCTCCTTCCCTCCCTACCCTCACCATGGTTCACGGTGGCCAGGATGCGATTTTAGGGACTTTGGGCTTGGCCGTGCGACTTGCTTTGGCCAACAGAATGAAGGCAGAAGTCACAGTGTGTAGGTGAAGACATGAGGTGCTAAGAGGAGTAGCAAGTTTCTGCCAGACCCTCTTACACTTGTGCCATCCACTGGGAGCAGAGCATAGCTGCACTGGTCATTGGTTCCAGAATGGGAGACCCGTGGTGCCCTCCCCAAACTCAACCCACAGCCTGAAGCAAACCCACTCCAGTCCTGCTCCTACCCCCGCAGACCCTTGAATAAGAAAAACAAGTGTTGCTTGAAGTTTGGGGACTGTCTGTCACGCACCATTATCACGGCATTACTGACGAATACAACCACTTCCCAGCTGTGTAGCCTTCAGCAACTTCTCTCATCTTTCTGAGCCTCTACTTCACCATCTGTCATAATAATACCTATATCACGAGTTCCCAAACTTTAGCCACTTGCACATCAGGGCCCTTAAGCAAAGTTCTTGGTGTCACTCAAGACGCTGGGGATGTGGAAGAGAAGTCACAGCCTCTGTCCTAAGGCCAGGGTATGACTCACTGATCATCGTGGTCCCACCGGCCAGTGCTGCCTTGGTCCCCTGGAAGAAGTCGTCGGCGGCCGTCATCCCCTGGGAGGGCTTCTGCAGGTACGTGTTGACATCAATACCTCCAGGAACAACCATCCGCCCATTGGCCTCGATGGTCTTCACTCCGCCAGGAACGATCAAGTTCTCCCCGATTTGTCTGGAGACAAACAACAGAGACGGTCTTTGGTTCTTAAAAGGAAAACAAAATGGCGGCCAACTCTGCAGCTTCAGTTCCATTAGATACACATTTCTGAGACGGATGCTCTGCAGGGCAGTGCATGGACAGAGATAACTCAGGCAGGGTCCCTGCCCTCCAGGGGCTCCCAGCCTAGCGAGGAGGAAAGACACGTAAGCAGACGGTTACTATCCAGTTCAGGAGGGCAGGCGGGGAGCCCAGGGTGGGCCGATCCAGCAGCCTGGTTATCTGGAAGGGCTGCCAGGGGCAGGCAGTAGGAGAGCTGAATTGAGCAGCAGCGAGACCAGCATCTGCATCAAGCAGCAAAGCTTCTTGGAACAGCCTGTCACTCAGAGTACTTCACACACATTTGGCAACTGCCCTGGGGACACAGAGGTGAGCAAGGGAAGTGAGACAGTGGGAAGTTCCCTGAGCTCGGCAAGTCTGCAGAGACAGGGCTACAGGGTGAATTCCGACTCTCCAAAATCCATATGTTGAAGTCCCAACCCCCAGCACTTCAGGATGCAACTATATTTGGAGAGAGGGCCTTCAAAGAGGTCAAAATGAGGTTGTTAGGGTGGGGCCTGATCCAACCTGACAGGTGTCCCTAGCAGAAGAAGCGATTAGGACGCAGACATGCCGAGAAAGAGCACGAGAGGACACGAGGAGAAGACGGCCGTCCACAAGGCCAGGAGGGAGGCCGCTGGAAAAGCCAGCCTGCCCGCATCCTGACCTCAGACACCCAGCCTTCAGGACTGTGAGCAATAACTCTCTCTTGTTTACACCTCCCAGTTCGGGGACTCTGTTCTGTCAGCCCTGGGAAAACGATACAGACAGGCCTCGTGAGCACCGGCCTCAGGGAAGCCGCTTACCCTCCGGCCGCGAACACCACACAGCCTGCCACGGGGGACTCACCGGCAGCCGCAGGGCTTCCCTGAACACACGGACCCGCCCTCCTGTGCTTGGCGCCTGCAAACTTCCCCTAGGAGGAGGGAAGACTCCAGAAGCTGGAGAAGCAGGAGGAGCCTAAGAATTTCAAAGCCTCACCCCTGTGGGGTCAGCTGTGTCTTATCTGTGGGAACAGGAGTCAGGGGGCGTCTCCAGGGGGCAGCGGGGGGGCTCAGCCGGCCCAGGGCAGATGCAGCCGCCTCCCTCCAGGGCCAGGGCCGGTGGAGACCAGCTGACCGTGGGCAATTTTTATGAAAATAAAAAGAAATCCAGTTCTGAACTCTTGGGTTTGGCCCCAGTATGAGTTTTTCTAAATTAGATAAAGACATCAGTAATGAAGACACAGGAAAACGCAGCTTTGGGGGGCACAGTGCCAGGCCCCAGGCAGAATCCGCACACAGGTGCAGAAGCAGAAGCTCCCCGCTCTCCTGGGCCCCGGGCTCGGCTGGTCCAGGCCGGTCGGGGCACAAAGGCACCAGGGCTCTCCTTGGGGGCACTCCCACAGACCTGGGGCATCACACACTGTCTGCCCTGAAGCCGGAAGCCAGTCTAGTCAGAGCGCAGCGCCGGGGCCCTGGGGAGCCCCCGGGAAAGTCAGCGTTCTGCCACTTTCGCCGCCAGTACACCTGCTGCCTCTGATCGCCAGTCCCCCTCCGGCCATCACTCCCATCTTCACGTACAGAATCTTGTCCAGTCCTCCCACCGTCCATCTCCAAGGTCGTGGCCGATGCCAGGAGCTGAAGGGAAGCGGTTCAGGGAAGTCACCCTCACTCAAGCTTTAAAACAAGAGCGGTGAACTGCTATAAAGCACCGACCGAAGGACACTCTCCCAAGCACTTCACGGCCTCATTTGTGCTCGCACTAGCTTTTAGGGAAGACGGGGTGATGTTCAGAACGCACAGCGCTGGCAAAGAAACGCCACTGCTCGATCGGAATGGGCGCGTGCGCAGGCACTCGGCACAGCCCTCCACACAGGAATCAGTGGAGTCACCGCCAGTCTGATCCAGGTCTGCGACTCGGTCGCCGTGCTGTGGGGACGAGTTCTCTTGTCCGGGGCCATTCTCAGCGGGCAGATCGTTGTCTCTCTTTACCCTCCTCCTCTAATCTCTTGCCAACAACCCGTGAGAGCGGAAGTGTCACATTTTGCAAAAGAGGAAATCGGAACTCAGAGTGGTGTGGTGACTTGTCCGAGGCTGCACAGCGAGTCAGTGTTGGGTCTGGATTCAAGCCCCGTCTCCCCAAGTCTGCTATCAGATTCTGCCCTCCAAGCTGAACTGCCTCCCTGCTTCCCTTCTGCAGAAGCAGCAGATTCTCCCCAAACTGGATCCCCCAGCGAACCCCCGATGAATCAGGAGGCAGACTCCCCGAACAGTTCTCAGCAGAGTGCGCGTGGAAGGAGAGGAGAGAGGGGAGCTCAGAGGATCAGCCAGGCACCTGCCCGACCCCAGCACCTCCCTCACCGCTATTCAGAGAAACGGCCCTCCGTCATCAGCACTTGACTATCCAAACTGATGGAGCCCTCAGTGGCTCACAATAGATTCTGCACAAACACGGCTCAACAGCTTTTAGGAAAACTTGACAAATGGCCTCAAAATGAGAGGATTCTGGGGGTTTAATCAAAGTGAAGGGAGGTAACCCAGCCTCCTGATGCCCAGTGGTCCCTCGGGCTCTCCCTTCTTCCACACCTACTTCTCGCCAGTGGGGATCGTGCCCCCCAGGACCATCCAAAGATCCTGCGAGGCATTCAGTCACCCTCTCTGCTAAACAGGAGGGGAAAGCAACAACACCAGGGCTTAGAAAGCTTTTCAGCAACAGGGGTAAGATTAGAGGCATCTCCCACCAGGAGGAGCTGACAAATACTCAACTTATGGAAACTGCGTATTTCCTGAATACCCTGGATAGTAAGTCCTAAGGCTCCAGGTGTTCACACATACAGCAAGCACTTAATAAACGCAGCCCAACCGATGAGGACTTGTTCCATCTGCACACATCCTGGATTGCAAGCCTTCTAACCTCCAAGCACGTGTGGCTGGTGGGAATGGTGGTCCCGTGAAAGGGGTCTCAACGTCAACTCACCCAGGACCCCAGAACGCTCAGCCCAGACTGCCTGTGCCTCATCTAAGCAGTGGTGACTTCGAACCCTCACTTCTGGATGCATCTTACCCCCAGCCCCATCATCTGCCTTTATCCACTTTCTGGTTCCAGGCTGTGCCATGGCTGAGACCGAGGTCCCCACCATCTGATGTGTCAGGGTTTGTCTGTTACGCTCACTCCATCAACACTTGGGGTTCTATACCCCACCCCTGGCACTGCGCCAGGTCCCAGGCTGGGTGGCAATAAAGCAAGACCCCTGGTCAGGAGCCTGAGGAGTGCTGTGACCAACAGTGGCACACGGCAGGGGGTCAGCACAGGGGAGGGGGGCAGCCAGGGCTCCAGAAGGCTTCCTGGAGGAGGAGCCACACAAGCTGGGTCCACAGGACAAAAAGGAGTTGCAGGGCAGAGGGACGAAGGGAGAGTAGGGGGAAGGGCAAGGCATTTTGGGGGAGGATCTCTGGTGCAAGGTTCCCAGGTGAAAGGTGCCTGGTGCCAGTTTTCAGTGCAGCTGGAGAGAAGGAGCTGGGGGAGGGGAGGGGATGAACGGAGGAGGTGTGGTCTGAGCTGGACTTGAAATGGTCAGACCCGGGACTCGGGGTGGGGAGACAGGCAGAGGGAGGCAGGGACGGGCTCCACGCTACCCTGGGTACCCTCCCTTCACAGCGCTCTCTGTGCAGATGGTCTCTTAATGCGCAGGACAATCCACAGCCCCTCTTCCTCCTCTACCTCCTCTTCCTCCTCCTCACCTTAATCATCACCATCATCAGAGCACACGTGGCCCCAGACAGTCCCACCAATAGACCCCATTCCTGTTTGAACTTGGCCTCGCTCATGCCCTCTCTGCCTTTCCTTCAAGTTCCAGCTGCCAAGCCAGATCCCGAGACGCCCTCCCACTCCACTCAGCCAGGCTGTGGGGAAGGGGCTGGGTGGCAGATGGCGACACGTGGAAGCCACGTAAAAACCGCTGTCTTGTGTTACCAACTGAATTCTGTCCCTTAAATCCACATACTGAAGCTCGAACTCCCACATCTCAGAATGTGACTGTGTTTGGAGACAAGATCTCTAAAGAGATAATTAAGTTAAAATGAGGCCGTGGGGGTGAGGGTCCTAATCCAAGAGGTCTTTATGAGAGGAACGGTGATGTCCTTATGAGAGGAAGAAAAACCAGAGCTTTCACACACACACAGAGGAAAGGCCATGCAAAGACACAGCAGGAAGACAGCTGTCTGCCAGTCAGGAAGAGAGACCTCAGGAGAAACACCCTGCCAGCACCTGATCCAGGACTTCCAGCCTCCAGAAATGTGAGAGAGAAATTTCTGTTGCATGACCTGAACAGTCTGGGGTATCGTGTTACAGTGGCCCGAGCTAACACACCTGGGATGTCACAGCAGGGCAGGAGAGGCAGCCGATGGGGAGAAGGCAATGGACAACTGCAGTCCCACTGAATGCCAAAGCTCGGCCTGGAGGCCAGGCCTTCCTCCTTTCTCTCCTGGCCCGCTCAACCCAATTCCAGAAATTGTGGGCAGGTAGGGGAAAGAGGTATGAATTCAGGCAGACATACTAGGTTGGAATCCAGGCCTTGCCCCTAACTCATTCTGCAACATGGAGCAGCCAGTGAACCTCAGCATCTCCTCTAAGAGCAGAAGAGTGGCCAGCGTGTGTACTTGACGGCCCCTGTGGGCCGGGTGGCCCGCCTGAGCACCGCGGCAGGGAGCGGGCATGGGGCACGGGGCACACGGCAAACACAAGCCCCTTCTCCACCCATGGTGTGCGCCCCCATGAATCTCCCCACCCCTGGGAGTCACAGGAGCTGTCCCATTCATTCTGGAGCAGAGTGCCAGCTTTCCATCCCCGCTAAGGGCTGGGCAGCCTAGTAGGGTGGGCTTCTTAAAAGGTCCGTTTAGTCAACCCACTTTATGAGTCCGTCTTCCAGGTAGACGTCGGCATAGAAGGACTGGTCATCGTTAATGATCCGTCCACCTTTGATGAGGAGCCGGTCACTCTGAAAAGCCAAGCAAAGTAGTAAGTGTCATTAAAGAAAAGCCAGGAAGTGTTTTTGTTCTTTCTAGCTTTTAACATAGAAAGTTTAAATTGTTTCTAAAGGGAAGATAAGGCATAAAGAGCCCCCTCACAGCCATCACCCAGATGCTTTCAATACTTCAGCATTCTTATATCACCTGCTTCCCCCCTCCAACACTTCGGCTTTTTTTTTTTTTGCTGAAATATTTTAAAGCAAATCCCAAATATCACATCATTTCACCTATACATACTTCAGTTTATAACCTCTGTTAGGGAGTTTTTAGATGAACATAATCACAATCCGTTATCCCAATAAACCCAATTAACATCAATTCTTTCATGTCAGTTAATAGTCAGACCACATTCAATTTTACTTGATTCTCTCAAATACGTCCTTTTAGAGTGGGTTGGTTGGAATCAGGATCCACCCAAAGTCCAAACTGCACCTGGTCCACAATTCTCTACAGTCTGTTAAAAATCAGTGCTGGCCCCTCCGCCCTTATTAATGTCTTTCATTTGTTGAAGAAACCAGGTCATTTGTAGACTAAGAATTTCTCTTACAGCAGTATTATTGAATAGAACAAACCCAATTTAGGGACATTTTAAAAGAGAATTAAATGACTAAAGACTAAATGCAACTCCTCCAGAAATACCTCCCATTGTTGTTCTCATGTTTTGCTCCCATTTCCCTATATTTCCATCCTTGCGCACGTATCCATTCACTTGTCTGTGCACCCATCATACTGGCCACTTGCCTCGGCTCCAAGCCCAGGGAGGAGCCTAGAGTAACCAGGGTAAAAGGTGCTTTCCTGGAGATGATCAGGGAGAGGCAGAGGTTTAACCAATCACGGGACTTGAGAGATTCCAAAAGAGGACAAGCACAGGGTGTCCACCACGGGAGCAAAATGAAAGGGCTGCCAATCGTACTGGGGGTCAGGCAAGGCAAGCTCAGATCTAGAAAATAATTCAGGCGAGTGCTGAGTGCCTGGGCAGAAAGAACAGGTGTGCCAAGGCCCAGAGGCTGCAAAGGATGCAGCAAACTCTAGGAGCGAAAAAACCACACAATTGTGTCCTTTTTGCTTTTTACCGTTTTACCGTCAGCCTATCCCAAGTTATTCCACGTTCTGCATAACCATGTGCAAATGGCTACAAGATATTCCACTTTACGGATACACAATAAATTGTCTAACTGCTCCCCCACTGTTTTTTTCACTGTTTCACAATGATACATATTGCTACAGTGAACATCTTTGTGCACAAAGTTTTCCCCTTAATTTGGGCTATTTTTTAGGCTAAATTCTCAGAAGTTTAACAACTGGTCAAACGGTATAAACCTTGTTTGTGGCCCTTGAGAAATATAACCAGATTGCTTTGCAAAAGTACGTCCCCAATTCTCCATCATGAGATGGCCAAGCATCCTTGGTTATCATTCATATTTGTTAATTTGCATTTCTGGGAGGCTGAGAATTTTTTTGCCATGTGCATGTTCACTATTTCTACTGTCTCCTAGCGAAAGATGTGGTGATGGATAGAACACAGCCTGTGCCCTTCAGCCCCACCCCTCAGGCAGGAAGAGAGACAGTGGACAGATGGTACGATTCATAGCCGCCGCTTATGAGGAGGTGTCCTGCAGGGGTTCCCCTGAAAATGGAGCCTGAGACAAGGATTTAGAGGCAGCAGTGATTCTGGGAGGTGATTCCACGAAACAGAGTGAGGAAGTGGGCAGAGGGAGGCAGGCATGGAAATCTAACACAGGGTACACTCTGATCTGGCTAATGCTCTGAGCAGCTGGATCAGGACCCTCTGAGGAAACTTCTAGAGCTAGAATGCACCTCAGATTGGTCCCAGTGGTCCCATGGTATCAGCCATGAGAGGAAGGCAGATGATGCTGCAGAAGCCCGGAAAAGAAGGGTTTCACCCAAACTAAGGATCAGGAAAGGCTTGCTGAGCAGAAACAAAGCAGGCAGCCTGCTGCTCAGAACCGTCTGGTGGCTCCGTGCATTGGTATATTTCCCTCAGAGTGATGTTCACCACGTCAGGGAGACCCTGCTTCATCTGGAACCCTACCATCCTGGAAAAGCACACTCTCTGACTTGCTTCAGGTCTCTGCTCAGTGTTACTCACCTGAGAGCCCGCACCGTGGCTGCCCCACCTGCAGACCCCACACCCCTCTGCCACTTGATGTTTCCGCAGTGCTTCATATGGTTCATCTGACCTGTCGCATATTTACGTGTCCGCCTAAAAAGTGACTTGCCCCACTGACATCAGAGCTTGGTGCGTAATCCCACAGGCACAACTCACAGCGGACCGACTACATGCACACTGATGTAGACAGATGGTGTCACCTAGAGCTGTCCCTGCAGTTCCTTAAGAGACTCAGTGCCATGGGGGTAGAGGTTTCATCTGTTTTCTTCACTGCTGTATCTCCACTACTTTGGACACAGCCTGGCCGGATGGATGGATGAATGGATGCCTGAACTGACTCTCGAAGGATAAACGGGTGAAGACGGAGAGAAAAGGCATCACCGCCAGGAGACAAGAACCATGAGCCACGAGCCAAGGAAGACGAGCCGGAACCAGCATGTCCTGTTCTCCAGGAGGAGGGTCTCTGGAGGAGGTGGCTTCAAGCTCAGTCATTTCCAGGCCCCACACCCTGCCTCTTATCCACAAGATAGAAGCCAGTCACCATTTGTGCATCCCCAGGGAGGGAACTCAGCGTGGCCTCTGGGATACTCCAGGACCCAGGGAAAGGGGCGTGGCTCTGCGTACGCAGGAGGAGAGACACGCTGGTGTGCAGGCTTCCCCGGGCACCAGAAAGCAGGGAAACAGGAGTCAGCGGCAGCTGGTGCCTGGCTTCTGGAACACGGCCTCCCGCAGGCAGCCATCACCTCATCACATCTGATAAAGGGCTTTCCAGGCTAATCCCGAAAGGTGGTATTTAATGTGCCGTGCATCAGAAGATCAGCCCCGCCCTGCTCTGCTCCTGGAATCAGATGTTCACATCCACGCATCCCGCCTCCGCCAGCTACCAGCAGATGCTGTGCACAGCTACCACAGGTCCCAGCTCTTGCTGTTCTCAGGAACCAGCATATCTCATACACACACACACACACACACACACACACACACACACACAGCCACAAGAAAGCAAGAGCTGATATGACTTTTTCCTTCTCTTCCCTAAAATTTGCACTGTTTTCCCTTTCAATGGGCACTTTCAAAACCATGTCCTTTAGAACTCCAGCCCAGAGGGGTTGTAGTAGATGTTGATCTAAGAGGCAATTCCCAGGTGTAGTGAGTTTACAAAAATCTAGGTTAAAGAGAAGCAAAGATCATTCTCATGACAGCAATTCCCAGATCCTTTACTCCACTGATGTGTAATGTGAATGAATATTCAAGAGGAAAACTGAGTTTGATCTTTTCTAAACTTAGACTCTTTCATTTTGTGGAACATTTGACAAGGACACTTTTCCTCAGAAGACATCAGAGGAAATGTGCTTTACAAGAGCAATGCTCTCCATGCCTGTTTGCATGAACAGTTCTTGTGGAATTGAGGTCTGATCTGACCTCAGGTGGATACACAGCCTGAAGATGGGATGACTTCCCAAATTCACACAACCAACAGGGACGAAGGTCAGACCCAAGGCTTCCTAACTTACAACTTCTTGTCCAGTGTTCACACCATCAAACACACTTCTGTCACATTTTTAAACATTTTCACCATCAGATTTAGAAATAACATGACAACCTAGCTCCCTAGGGCTCCCTTTCTTCATGCAGGAAATGTCGGTGAAAAATCCCAAAGAGATGTACACTAAAAACAGTGAATTTTATGGTACGTAATTTTTAAGGATTTGATAAAATGAAAGTCACAGATTTGAAAGAAAAGTAACTCTCCCCTGCCTGTCCCTGGACTGCCACAAGGGGCAGTCAGCAGAGATGAACAATGAAAAACTCTGTACAAAGATCACCGCTAAATACCTTGAAGGAAATGAAATATCCTATTAAAAATTCAACACAAATTAAGCAGCCAGAATATGTCAGAGTCTGCCCATTCATTCCACAGTGACAGCAGTGACCTAAAGCGACTTACGCTCAGCACGGCTCATGTCCTTGGATCAATACTGTGTAAGAACAAAACGTCCAGAGTCAGGTGCAGCTTCCAACCCCTGCCCGCTTGTTATCCATGTGACCTCACCTCTCGGAGCCTTAATTTCCTCATCTACAAAATGGGGATAATCGTTCTCGCCTCATAGGGCTACCAGGAGAACCCCCGGGGTACGTATATAAAATGCTTAGCCCCAGCCTGTCACTGGTGAATACTCAACAGCGTTACACATTGTTTATTCTTTGCCATTTTCTGTAGAAGGAACTACAAGCAATAAATATTTGCTTAAGGAAAGAGCATATGTGGCTAAAAGAAATAGTTCTTGTCCTTCAGGGTTCTCAGGCCAGTGGAGACTGAGACGTCACGAGACCTTTGCACTCCAGTGTGGGAAGGGCTGGGACAGAGGGGCGTGCAGGGGTGGTGGGAGCTCAGAGGAGGCCTCCACCCCAGCCCTACCAGGGGAATCATGCTTGTTCTGAGCTTGAAGAATGAGTAGGAATTAGCCACATGGCAAAGAAGAGAAGAGATGCAGAGAGAACGAATGGCAGGGGGAAAGGCGTCGGTTGGGAGGAGCCTGGCATGCTTGGGTAAGTGGTTTCCTCCAGCTGAAAGGCGACCTTGGTATGGGGAACCTGGCCAGGTACGTAGGCACCAGCTCACGGGGACTCTAACACCATGAATAGAGGGGAGTCTGGGCTGCTCACAATGGTAGTGGAAGGGATACATCAGGAGTAACTCCAACATACAGCTTCTGAACTGAGACATCACCTAAAAACTGGGCAGAAGTGGAAGAAGGGAAACTGATAATCTTCAAGCTTTCTTCAAAGCTGGGATTTCTCACTAGGAGTGTCAGCCAAGTTGACAAAATGAACCAAGGCCCTTAAAATTGTTCAGGACTTTTGATCTAGAAATTTAGTACTGGGAATTTGTCCTCAGGAAAATATCCCCAACAGGGTCAAGGAATTCTACACAAAGAGATAAACCAGAGTTAATTACAGTCCTATAATCTCACCTCAGCTACTAAAATATTCCCCAGGAGTTTTTAAGTATAAACAATATTGCTAGACAATAAAATGTTCAGTGAAAAAGCAAAATACCAGATTCTCTACACGTTCGGTCCTTCTGGTAGCACTGGACTCCCCCCAGTGGAGACTTTGGGATGCCTCCCCCAGCCCCTGTTGCCCCTTGCACGCCCTCCTCCCACAAGAGTCATCACTTCACATCCACACACCATTGCTCATGTGCCCATCTCCTGCTGTGCTAGACGCCCCTCCACGGCCAGGATTTATCTGTGTGAGTCATCTCCAAATCCCCAGGGACCAGCCAGGGACTTCACACAATTTTTAGCAAATCTCTGCTAAGTGGGAGGAAAAGAGGTGACAGACAGGAGGAAGGGGAGAGGGAAAGAGAAGAAAGAGAATGTTTGAAAAGACAGAAGGAGTGAGGAAAGAACAGCAGAGTAAGATAAAAGAGTGATTAAGAGCGTGAGAAAAATGAAGGAAAAGAGGGAAGAAAGAAAGGAAGGAAGTGGGGAGGTGAGAAACAAAGAAAAACGGAGGAAAGGATAGACTGACATCAGAAACCTCTCTTTTCTGCTTTTAAAACTCTCTGAAAGCCTGGGAATAGGAGCTTGCTTAGTGTGAAGCCTGTACAACACAGATGAGGCTGAAAGGCATCCTCACAAGGGGCCCACCTAAGCCATGGTGCTGTGCAGTCATCGTGTCTCTACTGCCAAATGCCCTGGAGTCAGAGAAGCAACCCAGGGACGGGAAGGCCCTCTTCTCCAAACCTGCAATTATCTCCACTCCAGCTCCAACCGGGAGGGGTTGGCAGGATGCCTTTGCTCTCTTCACAAATATTAAGCCCCTGTTGAGCGCTGCTTACAAAGACTAGTTGTTAAAGCTTCAGACACTCTTACCCACACAACAGCAAAATAAACAACAGTCAGCTTCAGCTGGCAGGGGAGGTGTGGCTCACTGTGCACTTTTTGCATCACTGTCTACCCCAGAGCGAAGCATTAAGCCTCCCAGCACTCTGTTTCTCCCTCCTGCATGGTGGGAAGAAAGTCTGTATTTCCATTGCAAAGCCAGAGGAACAGAAAACCCATTCAGGTCTGGGGAGACTTAGAAGGAAGAAAAAAGGTGGTAGTCTCATCAAACCAACACTTACCCCAAATCACTAGTTTAGCAACCCTGGCTATCTGGGAAACAGCAGAGAACAAAAGCTGTCATTACAGATACTGAGAAAGACAGTGACTATGTCATCAAGGAGGGCACATTTGAGCTGGATTCTGAAATTGAGAAGTTCATGAGGCGAAAAAAAATGGAGAAGGGGAGCAGTCCAGAGAAGTAAGGAGACTATACACAGACACGGTGTTCTGAAAGTTCCACGTTCCATGCAGTCAACAAGGAAACTACAGCGCAAAGTGGGCGCGCTGTCCGTGGTCCTGAAACGCAACTGGGCGCTGGGACAGCAAAGTTTCTCCAAACCCTGGGACACTGAAGATCCCTCTCCATTCTACCTCGTTCAGCTCTGGAGCTCCTCACCGCTTTTCTTTCTCAGCTTACCTGCATATCTGTAATATTTACGTTCCTAGAGAGCAAAAATAATCATGGATTCTGTTTCACAATGTCTGTAGATGGTTTCAAGTACTTTTAACTCTTGGTGCCAACCGTTCAGTACTCTGATTATCCCACCCCAGGAAGATGGGGGGAGGGCAAGCGATACCCTCATGTTCCCTCTCCTACAGGGCTTCACTAATGCAGACCCTGGAATCTGGGGTCAGTGAATGAGTGAGTGCCAAAAACAGATCTCAGAGATCTTCACACTGAGACGGCAGCTCCCTCTGTGGCTGTAGGTGCACACAGACTCTGATGAGGCTGCTTGATTCATCAGCGGGACTGGCCTTAGAGTAAATTAAATGACCAGTTACTCCTGAAAAGATGAAGAATCTCTCCCTCTCCAAACAGCAAACATGAAAATGAGTCTCAAAAAGATAAAGGAAGCTTCATCTGGTAAAATGTGCTTGCCCCTGCTTTGAGTACAGGTGGAACTGCTTTCTCATAAGGCAGAGAAATGTCAAGTTAAATTCTGAAAGTTACTAGTTCTTCAAACTCTACAAGCCACTGATATTAGGGCTCATGCTTGCAACTCAAACACTCAATAGGACAGACAGGCACACATCACTCATGTATGTACAACTCACAACATGGCACAAGAGCCTAAATAACTCTGAAAATCCACCGAGGGTGCCTGTTGAATATTCCAATCCAGGTGCTTTTGTAAAGATTTTCATTTGCCAGATCTAGTTTATGGGGCCAGGAATGTATGCTATTAACAAACACCTCAGATATTCTTGATGTAGATCCTCTGTGGAAGATCATGCTACTTGTTTCACAACTCTTCTTGCTCTCCTGCACTTGTCATGCTCCAATATGGGTGTAGGGCTCTCCCAACCCCATCGACTGTGGGTATGCCTATGTGACTCACATTGATCAACAGAATGAGAGTGGATGTGAGTGCACCAGTCTGAGCACAAGCTTTAAGAGGGAGGTGGGTTTCCGTTCAAATTTTTGGGAGTTATGAAAACCACAGGACCCAAGGAATGATGCCTCCTTCAGCCTGAGTCCCCGAATGAGAAGATATGAGGAATGTGCCTGACCCAAACAGAAGCTGGAAGACAAATCTAGCTGAGCCGTGCTGAGCCTCTGCCACCCACAAACCTGTGAACAACAAATAACTATTTGTTGTTGTAAGCCACAGAATTACAGGGTTATTTGTTACGCAGCATTTATTGCATCAAAGCAAATTGATACACTATTCAGATTCTGTGCCAGAAGCCACAGCCACAGTGATTGCTGAGAAATTTTTCTAGCTCAAACACTTCACAAATCCATGACTCTGTTCCTACCTTTAATGAATAGAGCCCCTTTCCTCCCAGGTTCCCTGCCAAGATCTCCCAAACAGGCTCCTTGCAGCATTAAGCCTCCCTGCACTCTGTTCTCCCTCCTGCATGGTGGAAATAAAGTCTATTATTTCCATTGCAAGTGCTGCCTACAGTGTGCAGCTGCACATTCATATTGATTCACGGGAAACCAGCTCATTCGCCTGTGGTTTTGCCTCAGGGGACAGCCTGTCAGCCGGTGGCCCTTTGCTACACTTTCCAGGAAAGTAGCCCTGGAAGTGGCAACAGGCCTGAGACTGAATCTAATTAACACACATTTGTTCTCCACACACATGAGTAGGGTACATGGTGGTATTTTACTCCTTCATGAATCAGAAATACAGGCGGTCTCCATGAGTTACAGGCTTTTTCTGTGAGCTCAGGGCCATTTCCATGACAACTGCAATTTTAACAGCGTGATCTCACACTCCACTGTACCTGACAGCCATTCAGGAAAAACTCCCTGATGGGCTGAGAATCTGGTTTTAAAATAACATACCTCTATCATGACCCCAGGAGTGGATAAGGTCTTCAGGCTACCGTAGAAGGAGCATGCTAGCTAAATCTGTATATATGTCTAGACCTACTTCTGCATTTCCTTGTCTCTGCTTTTTACCTTATATAAAGCAATGTGAACAGAAACCTGTTGCCTTTAAGAAAATCATATTTCTGAATACATACTAAACATCGGTTCTGCATTACAAGGGGTTTTCATTTTTAATTCTTAAGTCACCTTAGGAAGTGGGTATTATTGCTACAAATCAGGAAACTCAGACAAGTCAAGTGATTTGCTCAAGGTCACACAGCCAGGAGATGGTGGCCCCAGTTCTGAACCTAGTACCACATGGTACCTACAGAGTGACAGCCCAGTGTCCCCTGCTGGTTATCCCAGTGTTCTTTCCACTATACCTAGTTAAGATGTCTGAGGCTCCATTCCCTGCTTTGCAAAATGGGGATAAGCAAGAATAGTCCATACATATCCACATGTCAAGCACCTCACCTGCCCTCCTGATAAGACTGCTGCAATTGCGGTTGAAAGGGTGTAAGGCAGATTGAAGGACTCAGAAAGTTACAAAGGGCTCTAAGTGATAAGATGTTAAATGCGAGAACTATTCACTTAATAAACATTGGCAATGCCCCCCAAGCCGGCTGCTTCTGTACTTATTATCTCATTTAATGTTCATTTAACAAAGAGGCGATTTTGTCTGCTGGTTAAGGACACAGGGGCAGAGGGCAGACTGCCTGAGTTCTAATCTGGCCTCACACTTACTAATCATGTGACTTAGTCACGTTCACCTCTCTGTGCTTCAGTGTCCCAGGATAATGCAGAGAAAGGTTTGGAAAGCTAAAACAATTAATACATGGACAGCGCTTAGCGCCTGTATTTTAAAGTCTTTGCAACCTGGGGAGATAAATCTCATTCATGTGCCCAGTTTCATCTTCAGCTTATCTCTAACCTCCCACACTCCAAACCCAACTCTTTCATAGATGTCGTCGCATCTGCTCCAGAAATGTCCTCATACCCACCTGCCGATTTCCACCTCCCACTGCACCTGCCCAGGCCAGCCTTCCTTACCTGTCTCCCTGCTGCCTGTCTTGTCCCCCCCACATGACAGCCAATGCCTTTTCTGTCCCACAAATGCAACCATATCACGTCTCTCTTTCAAACCCTTCATCACCTTGTCCTCGCTCATAAGACACAGAATGCCCTCAGGCTCTTTCTGGCCTGGCCTCCTCCCTCTCTCAGGTTTGCACCATATTCTGACTCTTGAAACTGCAATTTCACACCCTGTGCCTTTATCTGTGGTGTCCACTCACTGGACTTCCTGCCACACCTGCTCTGCCCATTGATTTCCAACTCGTCAGGTGCAGTGTCCTGCCTCCACGAACAGATGTTCGCCCTGTGGCACAAGGCTTGCATCTCTGGTCCGCACTGTCTCACAAGTGCATGACACTTCATCTTTCAGCTCATTTTTATATGTCCATTTCCCCCCAAGAGACTGTGAGATCCTTCACCACAGAGACTACAGCTTATTCCCACACAGCTTCTTAGCCGGTGACCTGCAGCAAGATACTTAATCTCCGTGTGTTTCAGTTTTTTTTTTCTTTTAGTGGAGCTAATCAAAGCACCCACCTCACAGGATTACTTAAGATAATAAGTTAAAGCTCTCAACACACTGAACACTGGCCTACGAAGCCCAATGCTTTGTGCTGAATGTTCTGTGTCTGTGCATTTGAAGAAGCAGGGGAAAGTTTGTAATGACTTTACCAGCTTCACAAAAGAAGCTATGACTCTAGAAAGTTATTTAAACCAGTTTCAAGGTGCCCAATAATTTAAGCTTTATTTTGGACCCATTTTGTTCTACAAGCTCAGAAATAAAAGACAGTAAAAAGAATTAAAAATGGAAAAGAAAAAGGAAAAAGGAGAGAAAAATCTAAACATTGTACTTGGAAACTGCACTAGATGAGGAATAAAGAACTGGGGCTGTTTTGGAAAAGAAAAGATCCTAAGTAACTGAGAAATATCTTTCAGAACTTCTAGGAATATCAATGTGGAAAAGGAAGAAAACTATGAAAATTCTGAGACCAAAAGTAGGGCAACAGACAGCCTCTCACTCTACATACAGAAGACTTTCCAACAACAGAGCTGTCCAAGAATAAAGCAGGCTGCTGTGTAAAGTGGGGATCTCCCTGTCATTGGAGGCAGGCAAGGGGGGAACACCAGAGGGGGACGGGGGTGGAGAAGAAGCAATGGACACTCCTTCCTGCTACCTCAAATGCACAAACCCAGAAAATTTTACATAATTTAAAAGGTTACTTTCGGTTTTAAGGTAGTATACATCAAATATTTGCTTAGATTTTATTAGGATTTAAGCCTAAGAATATGATCTGATATAAAATAGATGGCAGCATAATTTGGAGACAGGTACAGAATCTCAAGCAGCCCCCTCTTTACTTTGCACAATTCTACATCAGATCCACGTAGTTTTCCCATGGAATTGACCCCAAGCTCTACTACCAAGTCATTATTCAGTCAAGGTCCTGGGGAGAAGTGTACTTTGATGATCCAACATTTATATGAAAGCTTCCTCCTGTAAAAGCTTGCTTTTAATGTGAAATGAAGTGAAGCCCATTAATATGCCAGATCTGCTCTCTCCCCTCTGTCAAAGTACCACTTTGCAAGTCTTTATTTTTCAGCTCCAAAACCACTTCACATTACCCTCATCGCCTTCTGGATGGTAATACCCAAATGTTAATTCCCTGCATTAGACATTCTTTAAGGAAAGTCAAATGGAAAAGTGTCTTAAGACCTCAGTCAGCAGAGATGCACAGCTTGCAGTCCAGTTTTTATTCATCCACTCACAGAGTATGGAGTCCCTGCCATGAGTCACCAGTGCGTAAGAGTGCTCCAGAGGAGTTGCTGAGAAGAATCAGACATTGTCCCAATCTTCCAAGTGTGCACATTCAAGTGGACAAACCAAAGTTACTGAAGTGGGAGTGCTTCCAATTCCCAACCCCAGGAGGGAGATTTTCCACAATGATCACAGCTTATACAAAGGCAAAGGGCCAGAAAGGGTGAGCCTGGTCAGAGAGACTGTTCCAGGTGCTGGGACACAGGCCCAAGGAAGGAGTAGGGAGCTGTAACCTCATATGTCCACAGCCATCACTTCCCTCCTTTTACCTGTTTACTCTTGTTTTCTAGATTTCTGGACCAGTCTTTCTGTGAAGCATCCTAGATCTCATTCCACTTCCCAAACCACCAACACCAGTATAGAGCTGTCTTCTGTCACTTTGAACAAAATTATGATTTGGTCTTTGCATCTCTCTATGGCAATGAATCTTAACTTCTTCTGTGTTCTGGACATATTTACAAGTAGTATTAAAATCTGCAGCATTCTTGAAGGGATTAAAGACCTAAAACAACACCAAACAAGTCAGCAATCATTATCCTGTCATCCCTACTACAGTGTGACTGTATCCATCTCACAGGGCCTTTAATGACTCCTTAATTGCACTTGCTTACTCTTCAGCACCATGGTGCTGTCCACTACCCTGACCCTGTTCTCTTATATGCTCAAGGGGCCGTCTTCTGATGTTCCCTTTCCATTACAAGAGCTTCCTCTTTCTTACAAGAAAGTCAGACTCCACTCAATACTGTTCCGCTTGTGAGTACACAGGGCTCCACCTGATAGCTGTTACTAGAATGACTTGTAGACTTGGTTGTAACAAACAAACTGTGAATGCCAATCAAAATGTAGCAGAACCTCTACAGAGGACTTTTTCAATACATCACCGTGCTCACAGAAACATATGGGCTGAGAACCACTGGTTGCTGGAATATCTCACATTTTCCTATTTTCTACCAGTGCCTCTTATACATAGGTCTCTAATCTCTATCTCTGGGCCTTGCCTCTCATCCCCATCCCATTCTGTGTTTTAGTTGCCCAGTGAGACACCTCAATTTGATGCTCTTTCTCAACTCTGATTCAGCCTGGGAACCAATGCAGATCTTTTCTTCCAAACTCATCCCTTACACTTTCTGACCACCCCGTTATCAGCTCCAAGAGGTGTTTATTAGCATCTCTTAGTGGGCCAGAATGTACACATTTAGTCCTCATGTCTCCTCCAGAAAGACTAACATTGGGCTTCTCCTCCTCACTTTATGCCTTGATTATGTGACTTGCTTTGGCCAATGGCTATGAGCAGATATGAAAGGGCCACAGTTAAAAAGAAGTTCTTAAAGGCATTTCAGGTTGGTACCAGTCTCTTGTGCTTCCATTCTCTGTGCTCCCTCAGCCTGGGTCAAGGTGAGTAGATACAAGCAGCAGCCAGGGGCAAAGCTACAGCCAGTCCAGGCCCTCATGCAGCTTGAGCAAGAAATAAATGTATGTTATTGAAAACCATTGTGACTTTGGGATTGTTTGCTATGGAACAAAGCTGACTGATACACCATCCCACAGTAAGAATAATAACAGCAAACCCACAGAGTGTATACTATGTGCAGGTGCTATCCTAAGCATCTTGCATATATTAAATCACTTAATTCTCAGGGAAAAACCCCTATGCAGTATTATTATTATTCCCATTTTACAAGTGAGAAAATTGCTGCACAGAGAAAACAAGTGATTTGCCCAAACTGCACAGCCAGTAAGTGTAACAGCTAGGATTCAGACCCAGATAGCCAAGCTTCAGAATCCACATTCTTCCATGCTGACTTTATCACACCATCTTCTCACCTCAAGAGCTTCCAGAGGCTTCCTATTACCACAGAATAAAGTCAGAGTACCCTATAACTTGGAGCTGAATTACCTAATTCAACTTTGTAAAGAAAAGGAATCTGAAGCTCAGAGAAGAACTGACTTGTCCAAGGTCAAATATCCCATTCACATTTGAGCCAGATTTAAACCCCACGTGCTATTTCCATCACTTTGGATGTATTTTGTCTGACTTCCAAAGCCTTGTAGAACCCCCTCGATCTCCTATCCATTCAAATTTACTTCAAGTTCCTCACGCCTTGAATTAACAATGTAAAAATCCTTACTCTCTTCTGACCATATTCATTTCCCAGCCCAGGTCTTGTCCATGCTGTTCCCCCTGCTTTGCATGCTCTTCCTTTGTCTCTACCAATCAAATCCCTCAACACCTAGCTCGCTCCATCCCTCAAGCCCCAAAAGGCCACCTCCTATTGCTTCTGCCAACGATGAGTTCCCCTTTCTCTGAATTCCTCTAACACCTGTGATTTAGTCCACAGTTTACCCTCCAGTCCTTCTGAAGTCATTCCATGCATGTGCAATTTTTCACTTAGATGGAAAGCTTCTCAAAGTCAGGGTCACGTAAATAAAAATATGTATTTTTAACTGCCCATCATACCTTGCACAGTTCAAGGAACAGACAGATATGCAGTTAACACTCACTGATCACCTGTCATTCTGAATTTTCATTTCCTCAAAGAGAGAGCCTGAGTTCAGGGAAGGGAACTATCACCTGTTAGCCACTGACTATGTGCCCGGCACACTCACATATGTCATGTCATGTGTTTCCATGTATTCAGTCTTGGCCAAGTTTATTACAAGAAACAGGCAGTTAGGGCTAAGTTGCCATAATTATGTTATGGAAGATACCCTAACTCAGCATCACTTTTATGCCCTCTGAAACACTTTTAAAGAATTTAATTTAAAATAATTTTCCCCAAAACATTGTAAGCTGACTGTACTTTAATGAAAAATATATACACGAAAAATAAAAAATAAAATAAAATAAAATAAATTTTCCCCTAAGACTATGGCCCACTTCTCCCTGCCTGATCATAGTCTTGACCAAACCAGTGGGGTCTCTTTCTCTGCCCTGGATGACAAAAGCTCTGAGTCAGAATGAGACGCTGAGTCAGGCTCCAGTGGTCTGAATCGCTGGCAGGTTTGGTCTCTGCTCTTCCTCGACCTTCTTTCTTGGTATTCTACTTCCATCTGATTTCACGAGATGTGTGACAAATCACTGAAGGCATCTCAAATCCTTTGCATAAAAAGGCAGGAAGATAAACTAAATATTTATAGATAGGCTGAGCGTCACCCTCAGGAAGTAGTAGGTTTTTTTGCATATTTGTCCATTACAGTAACGAATTCAGTCTGATGTAATTTTTACTTATTGATACCTTTCTTCCCTGCTCATCTTCACTGTTTGATCTAACACACATACACGCGTGCGCGCACACACAGATTTCAATCAGACAGTGACTGTCTTAGCGAGGAGACTAGCCCATCTACCCTCCCTGCCTGAATCGGATATCTTCATTCCTCCACGGGCCACTGATGAAGCTTTAAAGTCTCTAATCCTCAGTTTACTCTTTGGATAACAGGCTGTCTTCCTCACAGGACTGTTCTGAAAACCCAGTAAATGATCACAGGGGTCCTGACTGCCATCACAGTCTGCAAAATCACAAATGGTCAGTACTCACGAAGTCTTATTTGTAAAAACAATAATTCTTAACCGTCATGGTAGACACTCTTGCTACCCTCTTCTGTGGCTCTGTGGGGACCGAAAGCTTCCGAGGGGCCACGAGCCCTGTGCCTTTGTTTGCTCAGAGCCACGCCCAGGATGCTCTACTTGCTTAACCACCACAGTAGGCACCGAAAAACAGCTTTAGCTAAATGAATTCTGGCTGTCCCATTAATCTTTTTAAAAAGCCACACATGAAAAGAGAGCCTTATTAATATTTTAAACAATCCTTGGGGGCTGAAGCCAAGCTTTTCCCCTCTTTTCAGTCAGGCTACTCTTGTATCTCAGAAGAAGGCTAAGGTGGAGGAAAGAGGAAAAGACACCGCGGTCAACATGAGTAGAGTATTTTCGTGATTCAGCCCTGCTCCCGCCTCGGTCCGCACTGTGCACTGTCTGGGATGTCCCTCCTCCTCCTCTGCTCACATACCCTCTCCTATCTCTGATTTCACTGCCAAAGCTGGGACCTTATCCGCTTTGTTCAGGTGGGCAGACTGAGGCTCAGGGGGGCACAGAGTGAGAAAACATCAAGCAGGTGGGGACCTGGGGATGCAGCTGGTCTTTTTTTTTTTTTTTTAAATCTTGATCCTTTTCTAAGCCTTCTGGGTCCCTCCACGGATCACACACACCAGGGCTGCCAAAACACCTTAACTGTCTCCAGGATTTGCTCGAACTGCTCAGAGAAGCTGCACTTGGATGCAGAGGTCAGGCTTCTGTCACGCTGACTTTCCTTCAGTTTTTCCAAGGGATCACACTCTTTTGCCTTGGGGCCTTCCCCCACGTCACACAGAACCCCCTTCCTTCCGTCTGTCTCCCTCCGCATCCCAGGATGAGGCTGGGTGTTCCTGCTGTGGTCTCCCTGGCTTCCCATACCACCCCTTACAACACCCCCACACTTCACAGCAATTTCAGGCTGAAATGTCAGTCTTTGCTAAACACTGGGAAGGCAAGGGCATGCCCATCTCATACCCACTTTCCCTAGCACCCTGCACAGTGCCCGGCACAGACCAGGTACTTATTGTTCTTATAGTCACTTACCAATTGGGTAATATTGAACATGTTAAGGGTATAGCATGTGTAAAGCCACAATGCCCGTCCATTCATTTAATGGCATTCTGGTTCCTGTCACAACACGAACATTATCAGCAAAGGATCCTCAGGAAGCTGTGCGTCCTACAAAGGAGCTCCGTCCAATGTCATCCTCTCTGGTTTCTCCTTTAAACCACAAATCTTTCTAGCTGGAGTGAACTATGTGGACCAAACAAAAGATGAATGACTCATCAAGGGCTACTTTCCCAGTAACTGAGCGGAGTTTTCAGCATCTCTCTTCCCCATGCTATTGAAGCTGTCAGAGTCACTCCGTTTGATTCTCTCTTATACATGAGTGGACTACTTGCTTCACTCAAATGGCTAAAGCAGCAGGATCAGCCAGCAGTTCTGAAGCCCTTGCTCTGTGCCTACCAAACACAAAGCGCTTTGCCAGGGTCCTCTTGGACGCTCAAGGGTCCTATGAAATGGCCAGTGCTAGGCCCACTTTGGATATCAGAGCACGGAGGCTAACCCAGATCCATCCGGTGCAAAAGCCTGGGCAGTTCATCTCCACTCTGGAGGGCCACAGCCAGAAGGCAGGGTGACAGAACTAGACAATTCAGGAGGCACTGTTCTGATACATCTGCCTCAAAGCCCATCTTGCTCAGCTTCCTTCTTAGAAACTGGGGTCTGGAACAGGGCACAGGCCTGTGGGGGGCCACAGACACAAAGGGGCCTGGGGCTCCAGAATTCATCAGTCACTGCATCACCTCTACCTCCATCTCCTGCCTCGGGTCCCCCGGGGCAGGGCTGGAGAGTCCCAAAGCCTGGACATGCTCATATAAATATCCAGTACATTCCCCCCACTGCCTAGCCTAGGACAACTACATCCCTTCCATTGATTCTTAGCCGACAACAGTGTTAAGTGACTGGTCACTTACATCTCCATGTCTCAGAGGGCAAGGATTAGGGATGGGGAAGAGGTGGTCCCACCCTCAGGGGTCACACTGCTGGATGGTAACTCTGCAAAGGTCGGCTGGCAAGACCTGAAGCAGGACACAGGAGGGGCTTCCTAAGGGGAGACTCAGCCCAGAAGGGCAGAATGCAGGGCTGTTCTGGAGAGGTATGGGTCCAGTTCCCTCCCAACCTTCCTCTCAATTGTACCTCCAGCCAGTGCTCCAGCCTCTGAGAGCTTCATGTGGACAATGCTTCCTTCAAAAGATTTACTGAGAAGATTCAATAAGGCAAGGTCCACAATACACTGGGCAGACGAGTAGGGAATGTCAGCTCCTTCCCCTCTGCCCAAAGCTACTCTCTCCAAGATGCTCTGGGGCCAACTCTAAGCCTGGACTCTGGATAAATGAGGATGCTGGGTTTCCTGTCTTTAAACCTCAGGCATGGAATCCCCAGAAGATTCAGTTATGCTCAGAATCCTGCCTCCTAGCACCTGGTTGCTCAGACACCAGCCACCCAAGGCCCACGGGCTTCACCAGCACCTGTGGTCCACGTCTCTCAGGAATGGCTTGGTTCAATTCTCATGCCAGGCAAGGAATGGGGTGGAGGTTTCTGAATCGGCTGTCCCCTCAGCTCCCCACCCTGAGACAAAGCGTGAAGACCAGGGTTCCTTTGTTTCCGGCCACACCCAGGGACATAGAGTACAGCTCGGTCCCCACTCCCATTCCCGCACCCCAAGTGTTAATCCTTCCGGGGTCGCCAGTGCCGGCCCATTAAGCTATTTTTAGTTGCGGGGACGAATGGGAGGGGCGCTTCTATCATGGCGCTGTCTCTAGGTCCAGACTTCCACTCCATCATTATGGGCGGGGAGTGGGGAACGGTGGTCGATTTTTTTCCTCCCTCTGGCGGGGAAGGAACTCTGCTGCGAGGCGCAAGAGCTGGACGGCGCAAAGGCTCCACTCTGGAGGCTCAGCTCCAAGGCCGGATGGAGGGTGTTCGGACCTCCGCGCCCCTCCCTCTTTTGTTCGGCTCCGCAACCTCCCAGTCCATGCCATCCTCAGGCACATCCCGTGGGGGGAGGGGGCTGCAAGCCCGCGGAGAGAGGGGCCTGAGGCTCCAGCCCCGCCCCGCCACGCGGGGCTCCCCTCCCCCCCATTGTCCCCCAGATGCTTGGGGGAGGGGGCTGCAAAGCCGAGACCGGCCCCGCCCTACCCGCGGCGACGCAGGAAGCCTCCGGGGGCCGCCCCTGAGGGTCCCCCAGCGGATCCCGACCCTGACGGAGACCACCTCCACCCCACAAAGAACGGCGAGGCAGAGGCGGGGGCCCAGCTTACCGTGATGTGCGGAATGCTCTTCTTGCCCTGGTAAGACATGGCCCCGCTCTGGCGCCCTCGGCCCGGCGGGTGAACCTGTGGGGCTGGCTTTCGCTCTGTCCGGCTCCCTTGAGCGGTTCCGCTCTGCACGCGCGCGGTGACAAAGGCCTGGGCCCAGTAAAGAGAGGGACGGAGGCTCGGCGCCTGCGGCTGCCCACGCGCCCGGCTGCCCCGGCTGCTCGGCCCGCCTGCCGCCGCCGCTCGGCTGCCAGCACCGCCCGGCTCCGCGAGGAGGGCGGGAGGAGGAGGGAGAGACGAGGGCGGGAGGAGGGGGCTGCAGACAGACAGCTCCTCCCGGCGGCGCGGAGCCGAGCCGGATTCGCCCCTCTCGGCTCGAACCAGGAAGCGCTTGCCTTCCGATCTCCCCCACTCCGCCCCCCGCCCCACCAACCGCCCAGCCCCGCCGACCCCCGCCCCGCGCACACGCCCTCAGCTGGGCCCCAGCCTCGCTCTCGCGATTGGGTAGGTCTGGTTTTCAGGGCTCTTTTAAAAGCCAGAGACGGACTTCGGATGCGCTGGCAGAGACTGTGGGCAGCGCCACAGGTGTGGTGCGTCGCATCTGGGGGCCTCCCTGGAACATGTGCCTGAGGGAAGGAGTGTGAGCCGGGTGCCTAGAACCTCCCCCTCACCCCCACCCCCAGCTGCTGGAGCATTCAGGCTCTCCAGGATCTGGCCCAGCGGCAGCCCCGCTTTGGCCTTTCCCCAGCCTCCAGCCTCCGTTTGTCCGTCCTCTGTGATAACTCCCTGAATAGACCAAGCAGATTTCCAGACCCAAGTTCAAGCCTTTATTCCAGCTGTACCTTCTCTTAATATCTTAGCTCAGACATAAGCTTACCTATTCTCCCTGACTTACTGCCAACGGCTTCTCCATAAAACCTTTCCCTGCCACCCTCTCCCATCGTTGAACCAGACTCAGCAGGAACCTCCCTGCAGCAGGGAGGCTTAGGCCCTAATGAATGGCTGACCTGCTCTACTGCCCCTGCAGCGCTGCTCATCACACAGCCCCCAGGTACTGGGACCACCAGGTCACCCCCACAGCCCTGTCTACCAGACAGTGATTGCTGATTGGACAGCCAGACCATTAGCACTAAGGTCTCCACAGCCCCCAGGACAGGCTAGGGGGAAGGTGGCGAACAGAATGTCCTGCCTCCCAGTGGAGAGTGGACACCAGCCCTGGCACCCATAATCCAGATGTTGCTTTGGGGAGAGGTGGGCAGGAGACCAGGGCATAGCATGTTAAACTTCTTGATAGGAGAAAAGTAAAGAGGGGACAGGGAGAGAAGAAGGGAGTCTTAGCAAGCCCCCACAGCATTAGACAGGTGCCCCAAATCTCCAGGCAGATTAAAATGCCAACCTCACTTTCTGCCTACAAAATCCAAACCTGCAGGTTCTATAAAAAGACCCCATCTTTTTTACTGTCAAGTTGCCACCCAGAGGGCAGGTGTGCTAATCATGGAAAAGCCCCCACCACTCAAGTTAGGGCCCGAAGCTCTTACCTCCACTGCCACCTGGGGGCCAGTCCTCCAGTCCAGGACCAGAGGCCAGAGATGCCTGGTCCTTAAAATGGAGATGGGGTTATATGTTCACAAAAGAGAAACAGCTTAGTATTCCAGGAACACTAGGCCCTAAGTTTCCCATTTCACAGGTGGGAAATTGAGGTATACAAGGTAAAATGGTATCTCAGATACAAAGCATATTAGCTGCAGCAGAGCATATCTAGAAGCCACGTTCCTGCACGCCTCGTCTAGAGCGCATTCTCCTACACTCATTCATTTCAGCCTTGGCACTGCTGGGTCCTATATTCTTGTTGCTGACCGGAAATTGCAGGTCTCCCTCTCCCAGATTCCATATTCCCTTCCACAGCGTTGCTAAGTCCTAGGTTCCAGAACCAGGGCGTCCCCACGGTTGAGTCTGGGCAGGTATGCTCCAGGGGTGGGGACAAGACCACGTGCATATCGAGGGAGGGGCATGGGTCCGCTGTTGGCCAAAAAGACCACGGCTCTCGAGCGGACTTCCCGGGTACAAAGCTCCGCAGTCGCTCAGCCTTGGGCCGCCGCAAGCCCTGCGCTTGCGCCGCAGAAACCCCTCCTCCCTCCCCAGGAAAGAGCTTTATGGGCGGGGGAAGGGCCTCGGTACCCTCTGCAAAACGTAGAATCAGCGAGGCCCGCCCCGGAATCCGAACCCCGTGGCCCCTCAGCTCTCAGAAAGTAAAATGTTCCCCTCAGGGAGACCATGAGCCCCTTGGCTACACAGTCCCGAACCTCGAGAGCTTCTGAAGCCCTCGGAGCGCCGGAGGCGCTGCCTTTTGTCCAGTACCCGCGAAGCCATGGCGAAAGGGAAGAGATGGCTAGCGGGGGAGAGGAAGGAAGAATGGAAGAGGTGAAGCAACCAGCGTCCCCAAGCGCCGAAGCACGGCTGCGAAGCCGTCCCAGACAGCCCAGGGGAGATGGTGGCGTTGGTGACATTGACTGCAGCTCCATCAGGGACGCTTTCCACAGCTCCCAGCCGTACACAAAGAGCTCTCGCCTCCCTGATACTCCTTCACGCCTTGAGGAAGTCTGGGAGATGCCACCCCCATTTCACAGATGAGGAAGCTGAAGCTCAAGAGGGCGCAGTGCCTTGACTGGAAACCAGGGTTCTCCAGTATTGGCCCCGGCTTCTCGGTCCGCGGCTCTGAAGCCTCCCGCTTAGGCTCTGAAGCCTGGATCCCAAGCGAGGTCAGCCACCAGGGAAGGAGGTGGGCAGGAAGAGATACAGAAGGGGCTGGGACAAGGAGACGGGACACTTTCGATATCCCCATTTCTCGCCCCCACCTCCACCACACACCCCCTCACTGTAGAGCTTCTTCTTGCGAGGCGCCGGATTCAGGACCACGGAGAGTTCCCGAGTTACCGGGACAGAAAGCCTGGGGCGTTGGGGATGGGGGCAGGAGGAGACCCACTATTGGGTTGTAGCAGCCACAGGCTGACCCAGCCCCCACTCCTCAAGAAAGCCCTCCTAGATCAAGCTCTGCATCCTCCGGTTCACTTTATGCCTCTCATAGCATTTAAGGGGAGAAGGGTTAATAAAAATGATAATGATAAAACTCATATAATAAACAACGAACATTTATTGAGTGCTCACTACCTAGCAGCATTAACTCATTTAATTTTCACAGTGAATTTGTCGCCCACCCTGACCCAGGGTGGGGCTGGAGTGCTGAGCAGGGATCCCAGCACCTATCAGGGGCCTGGAACCTGAGCAGTGCTCAGACTGGAAGTTCTGGGTTAAGCCGACAGCTCGCCAGCCCTCGGGTACTCCAACTTCCGTTGTCCAAGCACCTCGACCATATATCCCTAAGCTGTGTCATCTATCCACCGTTCCTCCCGCAGTGCCCTGGCGACCCCCAGCTAAAGGGACAAGAGCCATAGGGCCCAAGGCTTGGCGTTCCCTCTCCCTGATGTTTCCCCACTATCATGGGGGGGGAACCTCCAAGTCTAGGAAGCTATTGACCCCAGATCAAATCCACGCTCTGCCTCCAGCTTGCTCTGTGAAGTGAGCACACTGGCGTCGTGCTGTGGTATTCAGGGGCGTCCCTGAAGATGTCGGTGATTGCGGGTAGTGGTTTCCAGTTCTATCTGCCCGACAATCTAAATCTTTCACCAGATATTTCCCTCAGAAAGCACAGAGGGGAGCACTCAGGAAAGGCTTAAGCTTTAAGCCCTGTGACCACAGGCATTTCAGGGAACCTCTCCTAGCGCCTGGTACCTAGCAGGTGCTCTACAATTACTAATGAGTGAGTGAATAAATGAAGGGATGAATGCGGAACGGAGCTCCCCGGCTTTTCATAAAGCAGAGAGTAGGGAGCCTTGGATGAAATTAACCCCAGAGGTACTGCTACGTTTTAAGGAACCATGTGGCGGTTTTAGCCAACTTACTTCCCTTTTCAGAACCTCGCTCTGCTTTTCTGCAGAGGAGGAGAGGGGGACTGGATCTCGAAGGACCCTTTGGAGTCTCCCGGACTATGCCGGCCAACCCTGACCGAGTCGCACCACCTCTCCAAGACCTCCTGTATGATGGGGTGAGGGAAGGGCCTTCTGGAGCTCTCCCAAGCCTGGTGGCAGTCGCCACAGCACTCCGGCCCGGGCACTGCCCTCAGGCGGCCCCACGCCCAGCCGCCCGAGGGCCCCGCCCCTTCCGTCCGGCCCACGCGCGCCCCGAGGGTACCTGGCCATTGTCCCGGCCGAGTGGCAGGTCGCGGGGCGCGGGGCAGCGGATGCGCAGCGCAGGGGGTCGCTCGTCGCGCTCGCCTGGCGAGCTGACGGCCGAGCCCGAGGGCTCGCTCACGTCGCTGGCCGTGTCCTCGCTACCGCCGGGCCCCGGCAGGCCGACAGAGTCGAGCCGGCCAGCACTGCGAGGCGTGCGCGCCGAGCCGCGGCGGCCCACGCTGTACGCGTCGAAGTCGATGGTCTTATTCTCGTAGGCGCCCTCCACCGCAGCGAACATGCCGCCGTACTTCTGGCGCGGGGTCTGCGCCGCGCTGCCCGGTCGCGCCAGATACACGGGCAGGTCGTCCTCCGTGTTCCACCCGCGCCGCCGGTCCGCCATACCGGTCCAAAACCGGCCGCCCACCCGCGCGCCCGCCTGCCCACGGCCCTAGCCACCGCCGTGCGCCGCGCTCCGCGCTCGGTGCGGGCCCGCGGCTGCCCAGGCGCGACTGCGGCCCGGGGAGGGTAGGGGAGAGGCGGGGCGCGCGGTGGGGCGGGGCCGAGGAGGGGCTGGGGCGGGGCCTCCGGGCGGCTGTGGATGAGCGCAGCCGCCCGCTACAAAGGATCGGGAGGCGGGGACCGCGGCGAGGGCGGGGAGAGACTGTGACGTGCCCTCGCCGCAGCGCCGAGGGCGGGCAGCCGAACCGCAGTGCCCTCGCCGCACCCCCACTCTCTGCCCCCAGGTCGAGCGGAGGGCTCGAGGGGAGCCGGCGGTGCGAACGGCGAGCACGCACTCACACACTCCCAAGGCACACACAGGTTGGTACTAGCACACCAGACGATTACGCCATACGGGCACGTGCGAGGTGCACTAACGGGCTGGCATATGCGGGAATCGATTACACACACGCTCCCCAGATACACGCAGGCTCGTTCACGCACATCATAGACAATTTTGCACACATATACATACTTGTACATATTCCGAGTCAATTACACACACACACACACACACACCCCGGAAATTCTCAGCCAAGCCGGCGCATGCACCGCATCACACGGAGATTGATTGCACAACCAGAGAAGCATTCACACATCGGTCACCGCATTCATTCACTCAGCACTATTATATTGAGAGCCCACTGGTGCCTACCACGTTGTTGGTGCTGGGGGCAGCGCCGTGAACGAAATAGACCAAGTCCTGCCCTCCGGGAGCTGACGTTCTAAGGAGAAGGAGACAAACACACACATAATGTACCAGACAGGGCTACGCGCCTGGCAGGATGAACAGTCAGGCAAGAGGGATGTGCCGGGACCACATTCACGCTGACAGACAAGAGAAATACACTCTTGCACATGAACCAATGACTCACACGTGTACACCGGGCTCACTCCTGCACCACCCACACAACAAAGAGATTTTCTCGCCCTCATACCAAAGGCAAACTCACAAGATGACTCCACACATGTAAACCCCGCCAGGACGCCCACACACAAATCCGTACCAGAAATAAGGGAGGTCAGGAGCTGAAATAGAAACACTCCAGAAAAAGACACAAAGGAACTGATCATTTCTCACACATGCACCGGCTCTTGTCAGTCACCCAGACAGACAAATATTCCCCAGTCCAGGGCCACCTCCCGTGACCCCTGATGAAACCTACTCTTGCTGAGCTAGGAGCTTGCAGCCTTGCGGCCCCAGGCATCCTCTGACCAGGGCCGGGGGGAGGGCGTGGGGCCTGGGGATCGCTCTGCTGGGGCTCCCTCTCTACCCGTCTTCAAAGCCAGGTGCCATGTGCCTTTGCTAAATACACTTCCTCATTTCTCCCCGATTATTATCAGGCAGAGGGTCCTAAGAGTCTCCAGGGACACTGTGGTCCCAGCTGCTCTTTCTGGACGAGCAGAATCGCCAGCTGCCAGCCCCCTCCACGGGCAAGTCCAGACACATAGCATCAGGCTGGGTGGAGGACCCAGCTGGGAGCTTCAGTGCCTTGTGCCACACCCCCCACCCCTCCCAGTGCTGGGAACTGTCCCTTCAGCACCTGGTCCTATTGGTTCTTGGAGTCCCAGACAGACAGATTTCCAGATTCACACTCTCATTCTTTCCGTGCTGAAACCCATGCATTGAGGACTTGGGGTATTGGCTCCATGGCTTCACTGTCACCTTCCCACACTTACCACCTTTCAACAAGCTGGTCTGTGCAGTAAGTGGGTGTTGTTACTTCTCTAGTTGGACAGATGAGGAAACAGGAGAGGAGAATGAAGCAGTTGCCTGTACTTCAGATCTCACTGTGCTCAGCCAGGTCTGGAATTCAGTGGGCACATAGCAGGTCCTTTTCTGTGCTTGAGGAAGTAATACTGGGAATACAGAGATGAGTATTTACAAAGTCCCTGCCTTCAAGAAGCATATATTAGTGTAGGGGAGCACTAACCATAAATAAGAACAGAGACTACCACCATCACCCCAGCCCCCGTTCACTCTCTTCTACCCACCCTATCCTGGTCCCCTCCCTTCTCTGCCCCTGGGCACCTGCACAGATTTCCACGACAGATAGTCCTCTTGGGGCCTGCAAGACTCTGGGTTGCTGTGCAAGTGTGTTTTCAATGAAAACTTGTATCTGTCCTGTGAAATTCTGTTCCTAGAACATTCCAGAGAAGGAAATTTCATATTGAAGACCACATAGAAACTTCTTCTAAAGCTCCCAAAATACTCATGATGACTAAACCCACAGAAATATCAGAGAATCCAAGAAGCTTGAGTTAGATGAAACTCTGAGCTCCCTCTTAGTGCTGTATGCCTGAATTGGCCCTCACGTCCTGAGGATGCTGTCTCTCAGGCTTTGTTTAAGTACCGCTGGCGATGGCAACCTCAGTACTTTGCAAGAAAACCCTCTTCATTGTAAGAACGGGCAAGGCAGTTGTCAAGACTAGGAGAGGGTGACCCAGGAAGGAAAAGGGAACAAGTTGTCTTTATGCAGAAGCAGGAAAGGAGGATAATAATTCCCACTTATAGAGTTTGCTACGTGTCAAGGACCGTTGTAGGTACTTACATATAGTTACTCTTTTAAGCCTCACAGTGACCTTTGTGATAGGTACTGTTTTAGGCTCAGTTTGCAGATGAGAAAACTGAAGCTCAGAGAGATAAATGACTTGCCTAGGATCACAACTGGTAAATGATGCCACTTAGGATTTAAATGCAGTGGTCTGGTCCCAGAGTCTGCATCTTAACCAGTATCCCTTACCCTCCCTAGGAAGTCTGACTGAAGAGCTCCCAAGGGGAAATGGGAGACAAAGGAATGGACCTGGCAGAGTTAGAAGAGTCTAGATTTTTGAGTTAGAATCCTATCTTCCATGCCATCTTGGGCAACTGATAATTCCACATTCATCCCACACACGTCTTGGCCATCCACACCCCTTGTTTTCTCCTGCATCTCTCCTCCCGTTGAAAGGAGAGAGATCTGACTTTGACTGAGTGCCTACCATATGCAAAGGTCTCTGAACACAGGGTTCATTTCCACACATTAGTTCTGCTTTCAGGACTCCCATGTGACAGACGATGCCACCTCCATTTTCAGGCTGGCAGGCTGAGAATGACAAACCTCAAATCCACTGCTCAAGGTAACTGACCACGCTGGGACTCAACCTCAGGTTTGTCTGAGTCCTTTCTACAACATCTCCTCAGTCTCAAGACCAGTAACCCCAGTGTAACAGGGGAAGGGGGGCAGGAAACCAAGCTAGGGTATAAGTTAGGAAATGCAGCCACCAGCCTGCAGGGAGGCATTGGGGAGTGGTGTGTGGCGGAGGTCAACAGAAGAAAGCCCTGGAAACCTGGGCAAAGTGCTGTCAGGGCAAAGGACTGCTGGGACCCTCCCCGTCCTGTCCCCTGACTGCTCTCAGCCCTCCGGGGAAGAGTGCTCATAAGTGAATCAAACCACGGCATCCGGTGAAAGACAAGCCTGCAGCCCATCCTGCCAGGCCAGGAAGCCTTCTGGGGCAATGGCAGAGGACAGAGGGGCCGCATCAGAGGGCTGCAGGGAGAGGACGGGAGACGCCACTCAGCTCTGATGCCCGTTCTCCATCAGGACCTTTTTTTGGCAAATAAAAAAAATAGATCAAAAAGTCAGTTGTAAAAAGAATGTTTTCCAAAAATGAGGGAAAGGGAGCTGTAGCTTATTGTTAGGTGTATAATCCTCTTAGCAAATCTGTGAGGGGAGCAATAGATTATTGCACTCATTTTGGATATGAGAGAAGAGATTTAGAGAAGGAAAGCAAGCTCCGTAAAGTTATGTGGTCAGCAAGCGGCAGACGGACAGTTCAGTTTCAAGCCTGTTTGATTCTAAAATGTTTACTGTTTTTCTGCTGCCTCCAGATCAGTTCACGGGGGACTGCGGTAACAAAGCTGTCCAGCTCCTAATCCCCGGAGCCTGTGTGTATGTGACCTTACACGGCAAAAAGTAATGTGCAGATGTCATAAAGCTCAGGGTCTTGAGATGGGAGATTATGCTGGATTATTCAGGTTGGCCTGATGTAATCACAGGGGTCCTTAGAAATGGAAGAGGAAGGAAAGAAGGAGGTGATATGACAACAGAAGCAGAGAGAGATTTGAAGATGCGATGCTGCAGGCTTTGAAGATGGAGGAAGAGAGCCTGAGCCAAAGAATGCAGGCAACTTCCGGAAGCTGGAAAAGGTCAGGACGCCAGTTCTCCCCTCGGGCCCCCAGAAGGAACGCGGTCCTGCCAATACCTTGATTTTAGCCCAGGGAGACCTGTTTCGGACTTCTAATCTCCAGAACCATAAGATAATAAGTATGCTTTTGTAAGCCCCTAGGTTGATGGCAACTTATTACAGCAAAAATAGTAAACTAATACAGGCATATAAGGGATCGTACAGGAGATCAGTTTGTTACCTGTGCAAAGTAGATCTGACTTCTGAGGAGATCATTTATTCCAAATGATCAAAGAGGCTTGAAGTCATTGCCTTTTTGTATTGGGCCAGGGTCTACAACACCTTGTAATGAACTGTCAATAAATTAAACATTCAAAAGGGAAAAAAACTTTAATTGTGAAAAAGGATACACTTTAATGTACAAAATTACACAAATTATACATTTAACTAACATAGAAAAATACATCTTGATTACAAGAGAAAATGCCAGCCTATTTTACACAAGATTGAGCAATCATTACAAATCTCGAAAACCCAGAAGGGACTGTGGAGCCTGATTCAGACTCACAATGGGTCAAGAATCTGGCAGGCGTCTCCGAGGACTGAGGACTGAGCACTCTGTTCATTTTGCTGCAGGCAGGAGTCTGGGGACAGCCGCTGCTTCAGAACCCAAGAGAGCGTCCCACTGAAGAACATCTGAAAGAAAGGGAGGTCTGCCTTTGTTGCCAGACCATTCCCATGGGAACCGATGCTTGTAACTGAAGGGAGGGGCAGAGCATGGATTGCCAAAATTCTGACCCTGTGTTTATTCATAGAGACATATAATATAGGAGTCCTTTGAGATTCATGCAGTTGCAAGGGGTAGCGTTATTGTGCATGTGGGATCTAGTGCAAAAGTACACAATTTCCAAATTGATGTCTGTGCTTCACAGCTCTCATGTGATAGCTGCCCAGGATTCCACCTGGAAGAGTGAGGAGACCAGGGAGGTTCTGCCAAAATGAACGCTCAAGTCTTGCTCATTGCCTTTGCCAGTGACACCCAAGTCCCTGCCCTGCCTCACCAGCAAAAGTTGGTTGTACAAACCTGAACGTTGGGAGATCGTCTTAGTCGCCCAACTCAGATGGGTGGTGCATGCCCCACTGTTGCACTGAACTGCGTCTGGATCGTTTTCCAAATGTTGAGAGGAGATTCTCAACATCCACAGAGCACTAATACGTGCTGAGTGCTTTAGACACCACGTGCTGTCTCATTAAGGCTCACACCTTCCCTGATGTTTCTGCGGGGGACTTTGAGACAGAGAGAGGTAAGTATACCGTCCAAGTTTGCACAACCAGTTGGTCGCAGAGTCCTGGCTGGAACCCCATGTATCTGGCCCATAACCGATTCTCCAGTCTCTATGAGAGGCAGAACTTGCCCTTGTCCCAATGCAAAGTCTAATAGTTAATAGTTATAACATCACAGCATAGATATTTATTGTCCCCATCACTTTCAGTGTCATATTTGCAAACGTTGTATTATATTTCTTTAAAAAGAAAATATTGATACAGAGTTGATACCAAAGTTTTCCACCCTTTTAAACAACCCTACCCAGGTGTCTTTCTCTTCCCCTATTCTACCACCATATAAAGGTTTCATCAGCCCACCTTTGGACATAGGCTGATGATGTTTTTCAAAGACAAAATGTTATTGAAGCAAACGTGATTTTGATGGTAGCAATTCTGCCATCAGTCTTCCCGTGACTCTGTAATACATTTGCACCAAGGCTGCAGACGTCAGATTTGGATGGGAGCTGTGCTTGCTGAAACCAGAGCTGGATTTAGGGAAAATCAAGTGGGATAAAGAAAACCCAATCCTTCCATCCTAAGCCTATTGACTGTTTAAAAGCAGTTTTAGGTCCAAGGCACACACTTTCTCTTTTCCAAACATTCTCATATAAGAAGAAAGAGGAATAAATACATTAGCAAACCCCAGAGGTTTGTTCTTCTCTTCCTCCTTAAGGTACCAGAAAATTTCCAAAGAATTTATTTCAAAGCCAGATAGGAACACAGTTGGCCATTGGTGCAAGTGCTGAATAGAAATCTGATTCTATTTGCTTACACAACTGGTGGCTTTATATATCATAGTGGACTTAGAATATCTATTTCTGAAAGATTTCAAGATGTAAGCCACTGTTCCCAAGAACTCGGTTTCGTGTGCCCACTGTGTCACTCAGTTGTATAATCTGAATCTTCATGTCACCGTTCCGTGATCGGCCATCAAGAGCTTGGCATCCGGTTCTCCTTTGGCACAGCTGAACGCTACAGCACGCTATGCTTTTCGTTTTCATAGCTTCATCAGCTTGGCCTCTAAAGGTCAAGTTACAAAGCCATCTCGTGGTCAAAAATATTCCAAAGATAGAAAGTTTCCTCCTGTCAGTTCTGAGGACACTGCTCTTTCCCAGGAAGGAGCAAAAATAAATGTGAGTCTGACATGAAAAAAAGAAACCCACAGTGGCATCTGGGACTTTCATTAACCCAGGGGGTGGGAGAACCGAAAGTTCTGTGAGGCTCCAGTCTGGCGGTTCTCTCCCTGGCTGCCCATTAAAGAATCAGTAGGGGGCTCTTTTAAGACCCCTGCTTGGGACCCACCCAAGACAATCTGATCTAAGTGGCCTGGAGAGATTGCTGCGCATTGGATTTCTAACTGCTCTCCAGGTGAGTCCAACATGCAGTGAGGAAGAAGAATCATCACCGTGGAGTGCTACCTTTGTACCACACAGGTGCATCCTTAGAGAGAGTGTGGCAGGGCTCCTGCTACACCCACCCCCTGACTCCCAGCCCAGATCCCTTCTCACTGCAAGGCACTGTCAATGCAGAAAAAGAGGCTGAGTATCTAAAATATGTCTGAAATGTCTAGCACCCTGTTCTCAGAAGTTGACTGAGTTCTCAAGAAACTTCTCATTCCATACTTGGAATTTCACCCTGGAATTAGACAAGAGCTGTGAATCTCTTAAAAGAAGCTCACCAGCCTGAAGGTAAAAATCGTCCCCCTCAAGTTTATGACGTCTACTCCATAAATTGCTGAGTAACACAAATGGAAAGAAAGGCATACATCTTTTAAAGGATTTGGGCTCCCTGTTCTCCGCAGTGATGAGTGACTAAGCTCATACAGTAATCTCATCACAAAGTGATTCATAAACTTTTGATCAGCTTTGCTGCTTGATTTTCACCCTGGGAAACTAGGGTAGGGATGTGGAGGAATGGATTAAACCATAATCATCTCAGGCTAGCCAAGAAGTAGGTGAGTTCTCATGATAGCCTGGGACTCAGGGCTGCCCCAGGCAGAAATGTGGGGAAAGCCTTTGATCTAATAAACGTTGTTGAGTGATGCCGTATGGATGGTAATCATTAGAAAATGAATTGCATCCGACCCAGATCTAGAATTCCAAATCAGAAGAACACGCATGGGAGGCACAGTGGGAGCGCTCTGCTTAAGACATCAGAACCCAACTCAGCTCCGTCGACAGTCAAGAAGCTGTGTGACCGCACACGTCACTTAACCTCTCTGGGCTTCTGTTTCCCCTCCTGTAAAATGGGGGATGGCAGGTCTGTTCACACTAAACAAGGTCTCCAGCCCTAACAACGGATGCTTCCGGCTCTGTCGCCATACTTACTGCACCATTGGCCTGCCTGGGAAGGCCCATGGCAATGACCACTCCGAGCACACGACAGCGCGGCCACCCACGCCATCTGCAGAGCTGTTGGACCATGCGGCCTCCGCGTGCCTCAGTGGCTGCCACACCTCTGGTGAACCTATTTTAAGAACACTGCCTAGCAGTTCACAGGGAAACGTTGCCATGCCAACTTGCTGGCTGTTGCTAATCACAATCTACGAAGGCACAGTACCACCATCTGACAAGCAGTTCTCTTCCTGAGCCTGGAGACCTTGTCATCAGACAGACCGCCTTGCTCATAACAGCACACAGTAGGTACACAGCAGATATGCGTTGTATGAAGGACGTGAATGAAGGACGTGAAAGCGTACGCATCACACTGGTCTGCAAAGTGCTTCTGCACCCAATGTATCTACTGCCCTCCCAGCAGGTGCTAAGGCAGGTGTTTTGCTGCCCCATCGGCCAGGTGAGCAAACTGAGAAGTGACTTTCCCATGACCTCGGAGCTAAGAAGCTGCAGGACCTGGACTCCAGCCCAGCGCTTCAGTTTTAAACGCGAATCCCTCTCCCACACCAGGTGGTCTCTCTGCTCTCCGGCCGATGAAGGCCAAATCCTGCACATTTACGCACAACGGTAAGAGTTGACAAATTTCTTTTTCCATCCACCTTCCTGTTTCACCCAAAGCCTTAAGGCAAGGAGGCAGGGCTCTGCCGGGGCCACACCTGGTCTCTGAGCTCTCCGATGCACGGGAGGACCGACTGCTCCCCTCAGGAGGGCCTCATTGGCCCCAGAGGGGCTCAGAGGCCTCCCACAGGGACACTGGGAAGGACTGAGGTCACGGAAGCAGCACAGTGGGTGAGAAGACCAGTGGTCAGCGAAGGTAGGGGCCCAGGACAAGCATGCCGCCTGGGGCTGGCGGAGGAGCAGACGGGGCCCGGATCCGGAGGCAACACATATCCAGCAACAGAGCTGAGCCCTGAAGGTGAAGCCAGGGCCCTACCTAAAGCCAGCGCAGAAGAGGCGCTTTATGAGCAATTATTGACTGACTGACTGACTACTGTAAAGCGCGCCCCCAGGAGCCGGAATTTGGTCTGTTTGTTCTCTCCTGTAACCCAGGTCAGTGGCAGAGCCCAGCACCTACTGGGGCTCAGTAAATGCTTGCTGGCTGGAACCCAGTGAGCAACACACCTCAACCCCAAGAACCCGTGTACCCGGAAGCGCTCCAGGGGGAGGCTAGAAACCACATTTTTCCTTCTTGGGGGGAATTATTTGGAAAACATGCCATCCTTTTCACCTCAGAGGGAGACGTCTGGTTAGGAAGGAGGGCAACTAAACTCTATTGAGCACTTACTATGTGCCAGGCAGGCACCTGACGTTCTTGACTCCCCCGGCGCGGGTGAGAACGGGGGCGTCGCCCCGTCTAGCAGCCGAGGGTCTGCAGTCAGACGTGGCTGGCCTGCCCGGGGTCCTAGCAGGTGAAAGGCGGAGGTAGGGCTCTGAAATCAGGCTGACGGACTCTGCAGCCAGCTGTCCTCCAGGATATCACGTCTCTTGCTCAGTTGTGCTCTGTAGCCAAGGGGATTTGGAGCCCTTGAACGTCACCCTCACTTGTTACGAAGTAACATGACTGGAAACACCAGCTGTGTGCCCAGCGTCCGCTCGATGCTTCACCTTCTCTGGGTCAGCTAAATCTCAGAATAACCCCGTGGGGGAGACATGGCCCCTTTCCCCATTTTGCAGATGGAGAAACTGACCCCCAGATTCTAAGTTGCCTGATTGGCCTGTGCTGTTAACAAGCCACTCATATCCCAGCTCCGCGTTCCAGTCACCTCATGTCCCCTCCTTCTGTCTCAACAATTCCATGAGGCTGCAGGAGAAGGTACCATCTCGCTCATTTTCCTCCAAAATAAGAGTCACAGGATCAGGAAGGTTAAGGCTATTGGATCAGGTGGGTGGCAGAGCTGGAACCAGAACCCAGTCCAGGTCCTTCCTGGATGACACCAGACATATTACCATCCCACCCGGAAGACCCATCCGTATTTCTACCCATAACAGGAAGGTGCTGGGCAGACTAGGTGGGTGAGGTGGTGAGCGAGGAGGGGACCAGGAGGGAGTGGGGGCTCAGGCTGTGTGCCTGCTGGAGGGGGAGCGAGTGGCTGTCCTCCTTCAGCTCTGAGTGTGACCATGAAGCTAGACACCTTGTGCTGCCAGATCCACTGGTTTTCCAAGAGAAGCCAGAAATCCAGATGTTTATGAGAAATCTCTTGGCTTTAAATGTTATTTGCCAGCTCGATATTAATAAATACAATGTAGATATTTGTACCCCCATGTTCATAATATTCACAACAGCCAAGAGAGGGAAGCAACCCAAATGCCCATTGACAGGTAGAGGGGTAGACAAAACGTGGTCCATCCAAAGAATGGAGTATTACTTAGCCTTAAAAAGGAAGGAAATTCTGACACCCACTACAACATGGATGAAACTGGAGGACATGATGCTCAGTGAAATAAGCCAGTCCCCCAGAACAAATCCTGTATGATTCCACTTACAGGAAGTCCCTAGAGGAGTCAAATTTATAGAGACAGAACGTAGGATGGGGGCTGTTGGTGCTGGGGGAGAGGAGAATAGGGGCTTAATGTTTCATGGGGACAGAGTTTCAGTCTGGGAAGATGAAAAAGCTCTGGAGATGGATGGTGATGATGGTTGCACAACAATATGGATATACTTAATGCCAGTGAACTGGGCATTGAGAAACGGTTAAGATGGTAAATTTTATGCTAAGTGTATTTTAACCAGAACTTAAAAAAAAAACCCAAAACAGAAGCTAAACAAGACATACTTGTGAGCCAAATCTGGCCTTAGGGCTGCCCATGTGCACACTGTAGACTAGGCCCTCTCTGGGGTCAATCCCGTGGGTCATGGGGCCGGGTGAGCCCAGCCTGAGTCCCAGACCTCAGGGCAGCCCCTATCCACCAGCTGCTTTCTTGCCATCAACCGCTGCCTCCCAGCAAGAAAGAACACGGTTCACTGGGTGGCACCAGGCGCAGCCTGCTTTTCATCCTGCCTTTCTCGGGGATGCTTCGACTTCAGGTGTCCCCGTTAGCCCCTTGGCTGCCCGAGTGAGATGGCCTTGTAGCCCTGCAGTGGACAAGGAAGTATTTTGAGAAGGAGCAAACCCTCTCAGTCTGAGCGGAGCAGCTGGACCACGATGCTCTTTCCCTGCTGGGCAAGACGAGCAGGAACAGGGCTGGAGTACTTCTGGCACTTTGGGGTGCTTTGGTTACTTGTGGGGGGTTGGAAATCCGCGGACACAGTTGCCTAAACTGACTTATATTCAGAAAAGAAGAGTTCTCCACTTACTCTGGAAGCAAGGAGGCTGAGTTTGGGACCTTCCCAGCTGGCCAGACCCTGGCACACAGTAGGAACCCAGCCAATGTTCACTGCATCAGGAAGAGCCTCCTCTGATGGATGAGGCCACGCAGGGAGGGGCTGCAGACTCATCAGATGTCCGAGCTGGGAGGAGCACTGGTGGGCACGTGGTTGCACCCATTTTGAAAATGAGGAACTGAGGCCTGGAGAGGTCAAGGGATGGCCTCAAAGTCACTGACCAGTAAGAGGCACACCTGGTCTCTGGGTTCCTTAATAAGGTCCTTTCCCCCTAGACTCAAGATGCTTGACCCCTGGGGGTCCCAATCGCATTTGAGAATCTAGATAAATCCTCTCTAGATTCTCTTTAGGAAAAGGAAATACACAGCTTTTTGCAGGGGCGAGCTCTGCAGGGGCTCTGTAACATCAAGACTTCATTTAAACCATTGTTCTGCCAGGCCCCACCTCACCCATCTTGGGTGGCAGCTGCATAGAGCTGAAGTGTGATGGGTCCTTCCAGCGGAGTGCACCCCTGAGTGACGGTAAGCGAAAGGAGACGGAATCACATTTTACAAACAACAATGATCCCTGACCCGTGGGAGGCATCTTGGCATTCAGAGCAGCCACTAGCTCATTTGGTCATCAGAACAAAGCTGTCAAGAAGGTGTTAGGACCCTCAGACAGATGAAGAAGTGGGAGCTCGAAGAAGGTTAGTAATGCACAGGGACACAGCGTAGGGGTGGCCAAGCCAGCCAGGACTGTGGGACTCCAGCTCTAGGCTCCTGCCACCAGCCTGTGCTAATACAGACGGGCTTCTGACAGTTAAACGGCCATCTCTCTTGTCCCCCTGGTTGGTATCACACAGAGTAGAGACGTTCTCAAGAGTGACTTGAAATAGGAAGGTGACCATTTGGCTGGTAGCTCAGCTTCCTGGAAGGCATCACGAGTCACGGGGCCACCTCTGCTCCACTGGTCAGGTGGGAGGGGTGCGACTATTTTCCAGCTTGCTGTGCTTGGCTCTGTGCTGTCTTCTTCTCTGCCACAGAAAAACAAGGAGATGAGTTCTTAAAGAGATCCTATCAACCAGCATGGCATCTACATGAAGCCACACACCTGGACACACAAGCCTTTAAGATGCAGGGAGGCCCCCTTCCATCTCTATATGTCGTGGGCTTCAGTCATGAGATCTGTACACAGTTCACCAGCTGCTGTCTCTGGGAAAGAATCTTAGCTTGGAATTTTAATGAACAATGCCTCTTTATGTGGGGTGGTTTTGAACCTTAAAACAACATGGGAGTTTTAGGTGAAAAAGCATTCTTGTGTATTTGTACAGAAAGGGTTTCTAGTTTTCATGAGACTCTCAAAGGGTGCTAGCCCTTGTGTGGTCAAAGAGACAGAGGGTAACCTAAGAATCACGAAAGAAATGTTAGGTCCCAGATGTGAAGAATGGCAGAATGAGACAACGGCAGGTGGAGAGGGAGGAACAATCCAGTTGGGAGACAGAAAGAATGTGAGGGTGGAGAAGCGTTTCAGGCAGAAGACTGACACAGCCTGTGCAAAGGTCCTGTGGAGACAGGAAGGGAGCACAAGCAGCCAGTGCAGACAGACTAGACAAGGGAGGGGAACACAGGGGCTGTGAAGGTCTCAAGTACGGCAGATGCTGAGATGGACAGACACTGGGGGGCTGTAGTGCAATGCTGAGACATAAGGGCTTAACTAGCGAAGGACAAAAGGAAGGAAGGAAATGAAGGAGGCGGAGGAGGAGGACTGCCTGGAGGTGGTGATATGTGAGTGGCGCCTTGGGGATGAACAGGAGTCTTCTGGGCAGAGGAAACAGAAGACTGCTTGGCTTGGGCAGAAGCCAAGAGGTGCAAGAGAACATGAGCTGGGAGGGCTCAGCAAGGCAGATCAGTCTGTCAAGAGGAGCTTTCAGGGATGTTGCCAGATCAGTAAGTGTGTTTGGGCAATCTGACAGTCTACTGACAGGACCCCAGAAACACTAAAACCCCACTGAAGAGCAGCATCTCTTTGCAGTTCCACTGTTGCTCCCATAATTGATTTCACTGAGCTGGGCTTTTAAAGCTGAGGGTCTCCTGAGATGGGTAACAAAGGCTCACATCGCTCACAGCCACATTCAGGGTAAGGATGTTGGTAAGGACACCAACAGAGTGCTACCCTGTGTGTCACCAGGCTTGGAGTAAATAAAGTCAGATCTCACTTGCTTAGGTTATTTATTTGTGTAAGGGGTTTTTAGGTCTGCTTTTAAAAATGTATTTACACATATCCTGTAAGCTGCTTTTAATCTTTTTATTTGAAGGAAATAAACAAGACAAAAATAAATCGAGTTCCAATCCTGAAAGCTTATAGGCTGACTGGTACCTAAGCCTCCCTGCACATCACAGTCACTATGGATAGCTGTAGAAGAATTCAGGTTTCGAGGCTCAACCCCAGAATTATGGAATCAGTATCCAGGAGGTATATCTCAGAAATAGAAATCTGTATTTTCAATGAGTCCCATATTCATGCATTAAACTGAGTGGTTCTTATACATTAAGTTCATGCATGCAGCACCTGGCATTGGGTACCACTGCATTGGGTGACGCTCCAGTCTGCAGACAAAGCAGACAAGTAAAGTCAACGTCACTGGAAGCAGGTGAGTGGTACCAAACACAAGAAATCATCATCTCTTGCCTACATGAGGTTGGCCCAAATCTTTGCCTTGATCTTGCATTCATCAAGGAATTAATGCAACAACCCTTCCAGGATTCATAAGCATGATGGGGTCACCTCCATAATCCATGTGGGTCACTCATAGACGATAATTCCTAAGAGAGATACATCTTTAAAATTACAACAATTACAAAGATACTCAACTCTTGAGAAATGATCAGCCAATACAATAAATTGAAGAAATCCCTGTGGGACATTACATGTAATAGGAGTTCTAAGACAGATTTTAAAGTAAGAATACTTTCAATATTCACATATATATTACATGAATGAAAAGTAGAGTAACTGATAAAAGACCTCAATCAGCAGATTAAACAGTAGGTTAGACACAGAGCTAGGGAGATTTAGTGAAATAGAAGATGAATTGGAGGAAATCACCCAGAATTCAGGGCAGAGAAATAAAAAAGTGAGGGGGCAGGGGGAGTTACTCTAGATTGAGTGGTTAGAAATTGCCTTTCTGAGAAGCTGATATTTGAGCTAAGATCCAAATTACAAGGAATGTCCAGCCATGGAAAGAAATGGGAATCAAGTGTCCTTGGCAGAAAGAGCAAATGTGTGTACAAAATGCTTAAGGTGAGAACAAGCTTGGCAGGAACAGGTTGGTATGTTTGAAGAATGTAAAGCAGGTTGCTGTGGTTCTACCAGGTAAGAAGCCACCATGGGGAAGAGGAGAGTGTGATCCTGTGTGGAGTCAATGAATGGACTTCAGCTCAGAAAGTGGCGGTCAGCAGGAGGCATGTTTAGGCTGAGGGTGAAGAAGAACTTTCTAACAATGAGAGCTAAGAGCTAACCACTCTCTCACTCATCCATTAACTCATTTGTTCATTATCAAGTACCTGCTCTATGCCAGGTGCTGTGTTCAAGGCTATGGGGTATGCTGAGATGAATAGAACATGAGCATCCTTGTCCTCAAAGGCCTCACAGTTGAGTGAGTAAAACAGGCCAGTAAACTAATGTCAGACAGAATAACTGAATGGAATGCTGCCTTCACAGAAATCACAGTGGCCATGGAGAGTCACAGAAAGGAATCAAGAAGGTGATCAGACTGAGACTTCCAGACAGCCTCTTGGAGGCAGCAGTGTGCTCACTGCACTGCAGATGTGGGGATAATCAGAGAGGACCCTGCATTTGGAGGAACACACAACCAGCGGGCCCTAAGGTCCCTTCCAATCTTAGAACTGACAATTCTATAAAGCTACAGCAGGCATTCATGTGCCCGAGGGAGTTGGAGAGGACTAGGCTGCGGCTTCACCTCCTAGTCCATCGGGGGAAGCAAATGTGTGAGCAGATAATGGCGGAGATCCCAGGCAGCGAGACAACCACATGACAGGGAGAAGGGAAGCCCTTGGGTATAAGAAAATGAGGGCAAAAATGGGGACACTGGTCCATGCCCTATTTAGTTCCAGACCTTTGTGAAGACAAGAGCTCATCAGTGAGAGAATGCATTCTGACAGGAGGGGCCAACACAGACGTGCCTGTCCTTGGCACCATTCACTAACACCAGAGGTCATGCAGCCTTTTTTGGGGGGATGTGTAGAGGAGATGAGAAGGTCAGACTTGGGGACACCTTGTCACTGCCCTTTCTCTCGCTCTGATCTGTAAATCAAAGCAGTGTTGGACTGACCTACTTCACAGATAAAAACCACCTGGAAAGAACAGCCCTGGTATTCTCTGTTTCCTCTCTTTCCTCTGTGCTGCCGTTCCCCCAGCCCAGACCACCACCATCTCTCACCTGGACCAGTACCACAGCTTCCTAACCAGGATCCCTGCTGCCCCACCCCAATCCACTCTACACAGCAGCCAGATTACTAGAAAGTTGATTGCATCACTCCCTTGCTTCTTCTCTGTCTTTCTCTGCTCTTAAGATAAAGCCAAGCTCCTTAGAAAGACTTCCAGGACACTGGAATGTCCAGCCATGCCCATCTCTTTTATCTTGTCTCTTGAACTTCAAACCCTTCCACTTCACACAGCAGCCACACAAACTCCTTGCACATCAAATGCAACTTGCCTTGGTCACATAAGCACTGTTAGGTGCCTAGAGGTGGAATAAATGTGTAGGTCCTAGAGGGCAAGTGCTCCTGGTACTGATGGGCATGTTCAGTGGATTCTCCTTTCAACTCCATTCTCCTCTTGGTGTTTGGGGAATAGGAGCTTCCATTCCACCAACAGTCAATCAGGAGTAGTTCCCGGGCCAGAAATCATTTCTTTTCTCATGTATCTCTCATCTGAGTGTGAAGTCCAGCTTGGTCAAGTAAGAAGGTGCTTGGCCCCCTGGACATGCTGGACAGTGGGCTGAGTGCTCTGGAATTCGATAAATGCAAAGTTTGTGATCTCAGGAACTTACAGGACAGGATAGAATGACCCTTGGACTCCACTGGCCAATCAGGACCATGGAGAAAGGATTCTAGGGAAGCAGAGGTGAGGAGGGCTTTGCGGGGGCATCTGTCCAGGGGAGCCCAGTGCTCCAGTTGGGAGGACCAGCAGGTGCAAAACCTGATATCCATCCAAGAGTTACAAGGACAGAAATCCTGGACCACACCTACTATGTGTCATCTACTGCCCAGAGCCCTTGACAGGTACCGCCACACTAAATCCCCATTTACAGAGAAGGACATTGAGAGGCTTAGAGAGAAATTCACCCAAGATCCTGCAGCAGGTATGTGGTGGGGTTGGGATTTTAAACAAAACCTATCAGACTCCAGGACCCAGAGAGAAAGGCATGAGAAATGGCCCAAGCAGATGAGAAATTGCTGCTGAACTGGGAGGATGCTGACAAAGCACAGATTAAATGTGGATCAACTTAATGTGATTCTCATTGAATGCAATCCGGTTCCAACATATTTCCTCAGGGAATATTCAGCATTTTCTTGCAGGTAAAGTGAATCAAATGTAAAAAGCATGATTTGTTTTTTCAAACAAAAGTCTTCAAAATTTAAGAATCTTCTCAACCTGCTCCATCTGGCCACTAATTTTTCTATTTAAATGATGTCTGTTTGTTATCCACCTTATGCTATTAACAGGCTTGGTGGGAACCATGGTGTTTTAATTAGAATACCAGTTATTCTCAAGAAGTCATCTAAAGTAAGTCCTTGCATAATTAGGTGAAGCAGCAGACCTCCGGACAGAAAGCGACCCCACCGTAATCGCCCAGCTTGATCAACAAATTTGAGCTTGGACGAGCTTCCCAGACCCCTAACTGATAACTTCTCTATCTCAGCCCCTGCCAGCATCCATCTAGAGCCTTCCACGTGCCCAGCGCTGGTGTTTTGGTGTCAGGGAGAAATGAAACAAAGTCTCTTCCCTCAGGCTGCTCACATTTTCCTTCCTTCCTTCCCTCCTTCCTTCCTTCCTTCCTTCCTCCCTTCCTTCCTTCCTTCCTTTCCTTCTTTCCTTCCTCCCTCCTTCTTGCTTGCTTCCTTTCTTTCTTCCTTTTTTTTTTTCTGGTGCCTCCTCATTGAACTTGAAAACAATACCATGTCCCTATTTCTCTGACAGATGTTGCACCAGAGCTGCTGTGTCTCTTTCCTCTATTATGCCTTCTGAGTTTGTGGAATTTTCTGGCCCTTCTCAAAGCCGAAACCCCATTTCCCTCAAGCATCTGGGACAGATTTTGCTCAGACTTTCCTTGGATACATTCTTTCATGGGGAGCTCACGTCTGTGCCAGAGAAGTCTGTTTCACTGGACAGCTCTGACTATTGGGAAATTCCAGTTGAATTTCTCCACCAAGTAATTCTCCAGTTCTCAGCAGGCACTGACTGGGTGCTCCGCACTTCATATGCCAATTGCAAGTCTGTGCTGTTACCTGTGCTTCTGACCAATTGGCTACAAGTTGGAGGTTCCTATGTCCCTCCCCTTAGGTTTGATTTGTTTGCCAGAGGGGCTCACAGAACTCAGAGAAACATTTGCTTATGTTTACCAGCTTATTATAAAGGGTATTGTAGAGGATACAGATGAGGTGCCCAAGGAGAGGTCCAGAAGGGTCCCCAGAGCACCACCCTCTAGGCACATGGATGAGTTCTGGTTCACCAACTTGGAAACTCTGTGAACTCATCTTTTTTTTTTGATAAAGACTTATTAAAAAGAAACAACAGGCCTCAAATGGAGTCACTTGTGCTAAGCCCCACATCAGCAAACCAAGACTCAATACCTAGTCTAAGCGCAGCTTCAGCCTCCCCAGGAATGCAGTTATTTCCTGGTCCACAGCAGCGAGCTAACCCCCCGACAGACCTCTTCACCCCCTGCCGAAGAGGAGGAAGCCCACCTCTTCCCTGTCCCGCGCCCTCTGTCTGCGAAAGCCTTCCGCTCTGTACAGCTGCTCGGAGCTCATTTCTGCTTGCTAGATGGGCTGTTGCCTGATTCATGAATTCTTGAATAAAGCCAATTAGATCTTTAACTTCATTCAGTTGAATTTTGTTTTTTAACAGGCTTCATTTTATAGGCATGTTTGATTAACTCATTGGCCACTGGTGATGGAACCAAGTCTCTGTCTGGTCCTTCTCCCCTCCCCAGATCTCTGGGGTGGGACTGAAAGTTCCAACCCTCTAATCACGTGGTTGTTTCCCCTGGCAACCAACCTCCACCTCCTTTTAGGTTACCTAGGTTTTTCCCCAAAGTCATCTCATTAACGTAACAAAGCCATCTTTATCTCAACAGTTAGGAAATTCCAAGAATTTTAGGAGCTCTGTGCCTGGAACAATGGATGGAGATCAAATACACATTTCTTATTAAATTACTATATCACAGAAATTCATCCTTGATTGGAGTAACAATAAGACTTGCTAGAATGTGTGTAAGCCATTGAAGGGATATTTCACACAGCATTTAAAGCCAGGCACAGCGTCCACTCACAGAGAAGCCTCTCTTCAGATAGGCTGAGTCTGGTTCCCATGGCCCCTCCTGTCTCACGGTTTCATTAGAATGGTGGGAGAAGATGGAGAAAGGCCCAGCTTTGTCTGCAGGAGAACCACAGTGATGAGCTGGTACATGTTAAGTGGCTCTCAGAAAAACAGACCTGATTTTTACATTTGTCAGTTCCTGTGGTGTAAATATTCCCGTCATGACTGATTTCAAGCCACCAGTGGGATGTCACTGAGAAGCTACTAGGATGTTCACGAGCAGCTCTGCCCAGCCAGGAGGAGCCATCTCCAGCACCCCACTGTGTGTGTGTGTTTGGGGAGAGTGGAGGCATAAGAGAATGAATGAATGAGAGACAAATAACAATTCTGCAAAAGTGATAAGAGAGAATGAACAGGAATGAACAGGATGTTTTAATAACTACAGCAAATAGATGATGCAAATAAAATAAGCCAGAATCAGTGTATTAAGCATTTTAAGCAGCTTCTCCAAATTAATTTCAAAGAATCATGCCTGGTTTTTTAATAAACAGTCAAGATGATAAAGTGTAAGGGCTTTATAACTTACTTCCTCTGTGATCTTGGGCAAGATATTTAATCACTCTCTGTTTCCCCGTCAGTAAAAACTAGTAATACCCACCACAGGGCTAGCGTTGTTGCAGAAACTGGGGCATGAGGGGATGGTGGTGCCCCAGGGCTCGGGTGAGCCCCTGGGATGCGCCCTGCCAAGTGAGGGTCCTTGGCTTCTTGCAGGGAAGAATTCAAGAGTGATCTGAAGTAGAGTGAGACTAGATGCATTCAGGGAGATGTTCACTCCATAGACAGAGTGCAGGTGTCTCAAAAGGGGAGACAGAGGGAGAGGAAGAGATACCTACAAGGCTGTTAGTTTTTATGGGCGCAGTTATTTCATGGGCTAACAAGTGGGAGGATTATTCCAACGACTTTGGGGAAGGGGTGGGGATTCCCAGGAATTGGGCCCCACACACTTTTTGACCTTTTATGGTCAGCCTTGAAACTGTCATGGTGCCTGTAGGAGTGCCAATAGCATGCCAGTATGTTATAATGAGCATATAACGAGGCTCAGGGTCTGCCTGGAGTCACATCTTCTGCCACCTTGGGCCTCAAGGTCCATTGGAAGTTGAATTTTTCTCCCATCTTGGGCTGAGGTGGTTTTAACCAGTTTATGTTGTATAGCCTCACTTGCTGCAAATTCGTTTAAAGGCGATGCCCTGCCCCCTTCCCTCCTGTCTCAGTGTGACGGAGGTACCTGGCAGAGGCTTTAGCAAATGGCAGCGTTAGCATCTAAGCCTGGGCAAACAATGGAGACTCAGACCTCAGCAACTAGGGGCTGAACCACATCCCCAGCGCCCTGCACTGGTCCTGGAGTGTGGCAGATGCGCAATGAGTATTCTTGAAATAAATTTGGAGTTGGGGTTGTGAAGGTCAGTGTGCTAGCATGTAATGTGGAAAGAACATACCATGAAACAGATGAACCTCTCTTCAATTTCCATGAGCTTTGCAATTGCATGGGATACAAAAAAATACAGATAAAAATAAAATGCTCTCCCCCCGCAAATGCTCTAATCTGTGTTTCAATATCAAGATTCATTGGGGCCGTTTTCACTTCCACTGTCTTCGCATCCCAGCCTAATTGATGGATTCCTTCATGAGTTGAGGCTTCCCTGAATCTCATTGCCCCGGGGCTCCTAGGTGTATTGATCCTTTTTAGAAAGAAGGCAGTAAGTCGTCCACAGACGTAATGACCAAACCCACTGCCAAGGGAGAGTGTACAGAAGGCAGGCTTCCTCACTGCACTGTCTGTCTTTAAGTGAACTTGTATCAGAAGTTTGAATTTCCGAATCAGCAATAGGTACCACTGACTTTCAAAATGTTTATTCCCTTTGAGATGGTAATTCTGCTCCTGAGAATTCATCTCCAAGAAACAGTCTTCTATGAAGACAAAAATGTATACTCACTAATAATCAGCACATTATTTATTAAGGAAAAAAAGGAAGCCACTCAAAGGTTAAACAACAGGGGTCAAGGAAGTTTTGTGATGTGTAACTGTAAGAAGTGACGTTTATGAAAACGATGTCAGCAAATTTACCCACAGGGATGAAAACGGACATGGGCCAAAATAGCAGCAGTGATTTTGTTTGTATGGTTTCTGATGTTTTCTCCTTAACAGCTTTTTTCTATTTTATATATTTTTTGTCATAAGCATACATCACTTGAAATTAATTTTTATAATTTGAATTTTTCAATAGGTACATAACAAAGCCAGCAGATCTTTATGCAGGAACATGTACAGTGATACTTCTCATTCTTCGCTTGCCGGAAGTACTTAATGACCTCCTCTCTAGTGTTAATGTAGTTTGCACTCGCTCTCCCATGTATGGAACCTCAAGCTTGTTTTAAGTGGCTGAGTCAGGAACTTAAGGTGGCCCGGAATTTGCTCATGCACACAGAAATGCAAAGAAAAGCCACTTCCATCACATGAAAAATCGGATGTAGGTGCCATGTTATAGTCTATTTTTCCACTAGGATAAATTCTTCTAAATTTTTCAGGAGTTTTAGTTTAGTCTCATGTATCTGTCTAGTCAATTCCTTGATCCAATACGTAGCTCAGAAAGGAGTTGCTCTAAATTCTACGCCTGTAAATATTATGTTCAGTTCTCAGGGTGGGTGCTGCAAACGCATCTAACTTGCTCCCAGTCCAACTCCCCTCCAAGCCACCCTCCAGGTAATGGCCAGGGTGATCTCTCTAGACTATAACTCTGGTCCTGACACTTGTCTTCCTGGTGTAAGCACCTTCAGTGGCTCCATCACCACGTCAGGTTCTCCCCATCTTGCCTGTTATCATCATTTCCCTCACCCTCTAAGGTCCACTCACATCCCGTTTCCACCATTCCCAGACACAGCATACTATGTGTGCTCACACTGCTAGAGAAAGACACAAGTTGTTGGTCAATCCACAGCTTTGCCCGGTCCCTTTATTTTTGTCACCTCCCAGCCTAGAGGTTGGAAGGTGGAAATTGACTCTCAGGTAGGAACGGCCATGGGACACATTTATGGGAAGATCTGGCTAATGAGGTATGAAACAAAGTCTGCTGAAGGCATCTGAGAAAAGCTTGCCTTCCTCTTTCCTCTTGGGACACAGATGTGAAGCCTGCAGCTGGAGCAGCCCCCTTGTGATCATGAAGCAATAACCACCAGGAAGAAAAACCAACAAGCTGAAGACAGTGGATCTGGAGGATGGAAAGCAGTTGAGTGGTTGATGGTATCACTGAGATGCCAGACCCGCCTTGAGGCTGTGCAGCTCTGTCTCCTTGAAGAGCGAGGGGCGATGTTTTATTGCTTGCAGCTACATGTCTCCTACTGGACTCACTCTCCTCTCACATAAGAAGATGTACACAAAGGGGTAACTTCAGCCCCTGGAACATTCCAGAAGCTCAATCCATGTTAGTCTCCTCTCTCTTCTTCCTGCATATTCCTTTTGGGCCATCTTTACCCACCTGCTGGGAATACGCTACACCCCAAACTGCACATTTTACTGAGATATGCCAGGTTGTGTATCTGTACACATGATCTGCCTGTGACAGAAACCAAGCTGAAGTGGCTAAGGCAAAAATGGGACTTTCCGGCAAGGCTCTCTTCCCGAACTGAAGGGAAGGATGAGCAGCTATCCCCGAGGACAGAGAGGTTTCCACACGCACACCTGTGACCAGCGACACAAGCACGGCCTGGGAGCTCTCACCACCTTTCTGTGTCTTCTTGGCGGTGACTTTTTTCTTTCTTACTGTGCACGGGCTTCCTTCACTGCAACAAGGATGCAACACACTGACAGCCCCTGAAGTTACTGTGGGGCAGGTATCTATCAGTTTCAGAGTGAAATTTCCTAGAAGAATTCTGATTGGCTTGCGTGGGTCAGGTGTCTGGCTATGGGCCAACCAACAACAAAGGGGCGGAGCACAGCCACCTGGGTCCCGCCCCCTGCAGAGCAGGTGTGGAGCAGGCTCTGTGCCCAGTCAGAGCCCAGGTGCTGTGTTGGCCTCCCTCACACCACAGCCTCTTCCCACCTTCCCCAGTACACAGAAGCAGTCAGCTTTAGGGCAGTGTGACTCACCCAAGGGCAAAAAAGCCATTATTCCGCATGTTCATAAAAACTGTCTTGTTTTGGAGCCTTTTCTGCTTAGAGGACTGGAGCCCGTGCTTAATGTGGACACAAGGTGGTCTGGTACACGCTGGAACAAGTCGCTGAAGCTGACAGTGAAGACAGGCTCAGGGATGTGGCATCAGGGCCCAAACATGTCTGCTACGCAGATGGAGAAGGGTGCATTCCAGAGCTGCCTTTTCTTAAATGTTGAAAAGGCCCTTGCTTCCATACAGAATTAGCCTGACCTCAGTAATGGTTTCTCCAAACAAAAGTGGACCCAGGATTTCTAGACCACCCACATGCTGCCTATCCTACCAGATGCTCCCAATGTTTTTTGGATGAAATTCTCTAATCCTGTAATTTCCTATTCTCATCCTCATGTTATAGAAGAAATAATTGAGGCCCAGAGATGTCAAGTAACTTGCTCAAAGTCACCCAGCTGGAAAGTGGCAAAACCAGCATTCGAATCCAGATCTGCCTTGCTCCACGAAGCCCAGATTTCCGCAGAGCACTCATTGTCCCCAGAGAGGTTCAGTCCAAAGGGAAAGTCAGCGCCCACGAGCCTATGAGAGGGTTGACCTGGTTCACGCAGCCCTGCTCAGCCAGCCTGGGCTGCAAACGCTAGACATTTTTAGCATGTACCTAAAATAAAATAAAACGTGCAGAAAAGTGTAACCAAAAAACCTGAGTGATCTTTCAAAAACAAAAAAACCCCCAACAGCGTGGGCCAGTGTGCAAGGAAGGAGCTGGAGGCTTTCAGTCCCTCTGTTTCCACCTTGAGTCTTGAGGCCCCAGAGGCAGTTTCACGTCGAGCTCTTCAGCTTCGTCGCCCAGGTCCCGGTTTGCACAGGTCACCCAGAGACGTCCAGCCTCCGTCGCCTGTAAATCATTGCAAGCCAAGCAGAGGCCCAGGGCGAGGTGATGCTCTCAGCTCAGAGTACAATGAGACACCGCGGTCATTCATCAGAGGGCTGGGGACCAGACGGACGCAAATGATGACTAAGAAAAATGCTGCCAGAGCCCAAGGGTGAGGCGCAGAGGGAAAGGGCAACATTAGAGAAGAAAACCACACTGTCACTTCTGTCATCACGAAGCTCCAAGAAGAAGCCCCCATAGATGGGAGATCCCAAAAATTCTGCCACAAGAAACAGAAGAGGAGAAGAGGTTCCCGGCACGACGCCCTCTGCCGAAGCAGGGCTGTTGTGAGCAAGAGTGGGACACAGCCTGGTGCCCAGCGGGCTCTGGAAGGCCCACACCGGATGGAATTGCCACTGGAATGGAGGTGGGTAGAGAAGGAACCCCACACCCCGAGCTTCAATGAGGCATAGGACATAAGATGCTTCTCCTGGACCAGCTCTGAATCAGGGATTTCTCAGGGCCTATTCAGCACCGTGTGCTGCGGAGCCGTCAGGAGCTTGGCTGAGAAGACAGGCTGCCAGGTTCAAGTCCCAGCCCTGCACTCACCAGCTCTGTGATCTGGGGCAAGTCAGCTAACCTCTCTGTTTCCACGTCCATAAGGAGGTATGATAATAACATCTCCTCCACAGAGCTGGCTGTGACGAGGGAGCGAGCCGATGTGTGCGAAGAGCTTTCTAACCGGGCCGGCAGCATCACGGGCACTTTCATGTTAATTGCCATCTTAGCCCATTCAGGCGGGCTGCTATAAAAAGCACCCGAGGCTGGGCGGCTTATAAACCACAGAAACACCCTTCTCACAGTTCTGGAAGCTGGAGGCCCGCGATCAGGGTGCCAGCACGGCTGGGTTGTGGTGAGCGCCCTCTTCTGTCTTGCAGACTGCCGGCCTCCTGCTGTGTCCTCACGGGGCAGAAGGGGTGAGGGAGCCCCCTGGGGTCTCTTTTATCAGGCACTAATCCCACTCACAAGGGCTCCACTCCCATGACCTAAATACCTCTCCGAAGTCCACCTCCTGAAACCATCACATTGCAGGGTAGGGCTTCAACACACGAATCTGGAGGACACGAACATTCGGTCCATCACAGTTGTGAATTTTGTTCCAGCTTGCATGATGAGGGCAGGAGAGTAAATGCTGAATTTGGGTTTCAACTGCAAGTCCTATGAAAGCAGACCCAAAGTACACAACTTCGTACTGATCAGCCAGAAAGATGTGATGTCAGTTTCACGGGTGGCCGATAACTGATCCCCTTGGACCGAGCAGCTGAACCCTTAGTAAGCCTCAGCTTGTGCCCCACGAGGGGCAGAAACAGTGGACAGTGACCCTTGGACCATAAGTCAGGGTAACTATGGGATGGGGCCAGCTAATTCGGATGATACTTTTAGACCTGGGAAGGAGCTGGGGTGGGGGTCAGAAAGGGACCCCTTCTGTCCATTTCTGGGCTCTTCCATCTTGAGAGACAATCCTAGGAGAGGAGAAGCATTCCGGTGGGGACGGGAGGTCGCTTGCCGTGGGTAGGTGACGGGCTCCCTCCCGCCCAGTCTCCTGCGTTCACTCTTTGGTCAGTTCTGCGTTGCTCAGCACTGCCTGGGTAGGCGGATGCTCTGAGGGGCCTCAGAGACAAGCCAAAGGCTCCCCCCACGTTGAGTTGTGGTTTAGGGAAAGGAGATCTGACTCCCACGGACAGAGGAGCCGAGGCCCTGGGATGACACCACATGGGAAGTATACGCACACGCACATCTGTGTAATGGGCACAGGGCTGCGGGTCGTGAGACAGTGCACGTAAAGCGAGGCACGCAGGGCCCCAGGCTGCCTCCTGCTGATGGAACCTGCTGAAGCCTCGGAGGAAGAAGTGGCTTTTGAGGCAGCATCCACGGGCGGGAGGGGGTCAAAGTGAGGTGGGGGCTGTAGAGAAACACGGGGTGGGGAAATGCACAACGTGTCTCAGCAGGAGCCGCAGGGGTGTGTGTGTGGGCAGGTGGGACTGGAGAGAGAGGAGGAGGAGGGAAACTGGAGAGGGTGGCAAAGGCTACGAATGCCGAGTTTAGGGGTTTGGACTTCTCCCTGCAGATAGCAGTGAGACAGATTCAAGAAGTATTTTTGCACACGGGAGTGATATAAAAAGCACTGCTCTTCTAAAGAACGAGCAGTCTGTTGGCTGGTGCGGGGAGCTGAGAAAACGTGGACAGGCAGAGCTGGCGTGAGGCAGGGAGGAGCTGAGCTCAGCTCCTCCATCAGACACAAAAGGCAACTGAACAGCTCTCTGATCCCACGTGGAAGTCCCTGCGCGAACCAGGAACTGGAGGCAGAAACAGCCCAGTGCTTGGTCCCCAACAGCCTGGTTTCTGCAAAAGGGGGAAGTGATGGGAACCCAGAGAAAATGCATATTGAAAGATATCAGAGTGGCTGCCCCGCTCAGACACCAGCCTTGTTGGAAGACAAATGAATAGCCTTGCAGGTCGGGGTAATGAACGCCTGGTCCCTGACTACTCAGTGACTGGCTTTTATTTAGTTCCTCTGGACATATCCAGCCACACTTTTCAGGTTCAAGGCCCTGTGCTGAGTGTTGGGGATATGCAGGGGACAAGACAGAGTCCCTGGCCTCAGGACCTTGCGGTCTGGGGGTCAGGGGTGGGGGATGAACCCACAAAAGGGCCAGCACTGCATATGATGGGCAACTTGATAGAGGTCACAGGAAAGGCTTGTACATCGATTTTCTGTCTTACACGTGCTCTGTCAGCACTTTGGAAGCAGGAGCAGGGCTGTCTTCCAGTGCCGGCCCACACAGAGTGCTGGGCACAGGGTGGACATTGGTGGCATGTTTGTTGAGTGGATGGATGGATGGATGCACAAGGAGTCGAAGATGTGGAGGGACCCAAGGAATTTGCTGGACCACTGCCTCCGCACTCTGAATCTCGACCCACAGTCTCTTAATTGCTTATGTTTCTCGCTCGGAGCCTCTAAAAGACCCTCTGAAGGCGGAGGATAGAGCTTCACTTCACACCATACTTCTCTCCTGGCTGCCCTAGATTTTAATTAGTCATAATCGTTATAAGCATGTTTATAGCACTTTAGCATTTCCAAACCACTTTCCGCACATTATCTCCCTGGGATCGCACACAACTTTGCAAAGAAGGACGACGGTCAGCTCTGCCGAGGGCGTTTGCGATCTTCCCTGTCGCAGGAGGGAAGGGGCCGGGTTTCACGTGCGCCCTCGCAGGCTGCTGGTCCTCCACACGCTGTTAGTCTCCCTACTTTCACACATGCCGCTTATTTAGTTAGCTCAGCAGCAACGCCAGGCAATTATCATTCCAGTTTTACAGATGAGAAACTGCTATTCAGAGAAGTCAAGCATCCTGCCCAAGGAAGCAGAGCAAGTGAGCTGGAATTTGAACCTGGTTCTGTCTGACTCCAAGTCTAGTAAGAATGACAACAGAGATGCTGAGGACTACAGGGGTGGTGGGTACATACTGAGTGCTAACGCTGGGCCAAGCACTGAGCCCAGCACTTTATATGTTTTACTAATTTTATACTCAATTTAATACTCATTGAGTATTAATTTAATACTCACCTAATACGAATTTAATACTCCTGACAACCCCATGGGGTCGCTACTATTATTATCCACTGTGAATGAAAAATACTGCAGCCGTATCAGTAAACAAAGGGTGCTGCGGCCGTCGAGTCACCAGCCGCTACTGCCACGCTGGACAGTGAGCCGAGGGCGCTCAGGATGCAGAGAAGCAGGCAGCCTCCCTCTGCTGCCACCCCCAGTGGTGCCTCCTGAGGGAACTCGGGATGTGGAGGAACAGGAGACTGGCCCTGGACAGCTAAGGTGCACATCAAAGCAATGATTTCAACAAGTCCAGACCTTTGCAGCTTCCCACATTTGGAAAAGCGCTAAATACCTTGACTCGAGATAACCTGGTTTTCTTTAATTAACAGCAATCTTTTGATGTTCTGACTACCTGGTCCTTGTTGCAAAAGCTCTGTATATCCTGGCTCCTCCCTTGCCTGGGCAGAAGAGTCTCTTAGCGCGATCTGAGAGGCTGTGTCCCTGGCTCGAGTCTTCAGGAAGTCCGCCGAATACAGCGGAACTCTCAACTCGTAGGCTGTGCGTGTTTTAGTCGACACCACTGTGCTCCTGTCACTGGGCCAGATGCCTTGGGGATTGTGTATTTCAGGGAAGGTGATAAGGGGCTGCTACCTGACGCTTCACACTCCGAGTTTACTGCTTTGTGCTACCGGCTCAGGGCTCAGCATGCAGCACGGTGGTGATGTGTGGAAAATAGACACGGACCAGACATATGGAGGCTTCCCCTCAAGAAGCAGAAGTGAAATGTATCTTTAGACTTGATACTATCTGAATTTTGTTTTTAATATGCTTATTCTCAGAGACCCTAAAAAGGATGACTTCAGCTCTAAAGAATGAAGATTTTCCTAAGAATTCTAGGTCTTTCGAAATGGACTAGCTGCTGGTGGCAATTGTGAGCGCCCTGTCTCAGATATGTCCGAGTAAAAGCGACAGAAATGCTAAACGCCTAGGATGCAAGAGCTCTGGGCTTGAGGGTTGGTCCCTCTGCAGAAAGGAGACCACCAAATCCAGAGAACAGGCGGATACACATCCACAAGGCGGTGAGGAAGAGAGGGGCAGCCCTGGGGGCGGGGCTGGCCTGGGCTCGTCACTGGCTGGTGCCGGCAGCTGGCAGTGCTCACAGCCGACGTGCCCTCCTGGTGAACACAAACCACCTCGCAGAACATCAAGATCAGACCAGAGATGAAGTGAGACCCCGAACCGGAACGCTCTGCCACCTCCTTTAAGCACAGGCTAAGCCGGTCGGCACAAACCACAGAAATGACCAGGCGCCCCCTATCCTGGCTGCATTCAGCTCTTAGGGCCGCTCTAATAAATTACCGCAAACATGGCGCCACAAAACCACATAAATGTTTTCTCCTACCGTTCTGGAGGTCAGAAGCCTGAAACGGGCCACACTGGCTAAAGTCCAGGTGTCGGCTGGGCTGTGTTCCACTGGAGGCTCCAGGGCAGAATGCATTTCCTTGCCTTTTCCAATCCAGAGAGCTGCCTACATCCCTCGGCTGGTGGCCCCTTCCTCCATCCTCAGAACCAGCCGTGGCTGTTGAGCCTTCTCATTCGGTGTCACTCTGACACTTGTTCTCCCGCCTCCCTTGTCCACGTTTAAGGATCTCAGTGATGACACTGGGCCCACCCAGATAACCAGGATGGTCTCTGCATCTGAAGGTCGGCTGTTTAGGTACCTTCGTTTTCCTTGCCATGGGTCATAATGCGCTCACAGGTCCTGGGACATGTGTGGGGACCGTTACCCTGACTCTGCATTGGCTGCTACACATGGGGGCTGCTGCTCCTCCAATGCATCCGTACCGTTGCTCAATCAAGTCTTCCCCGATTTGAGATGAAATTTATTGAGGTGCTTAGTCACAGGCGGATCCCTGCTTCCTGAGAGCATCCAATCCAGAACAAAGCCCTTCTTCCTTGAAACCTCCCCCAAACCACCTCCCAGAAGCCCAAATCTTGCAGTTAGGCCCTTCTAGCGTGTTCTAACTGGATGTCCCACGTTCCCCGTGGTGGGTATCCTTTCGTCTCACTGAAATGAACCCAGCTTGGTCGCGGCTGGCAAGCTCCTGGTGGTCTTTGGTGGGTGTACTGGCATTGGCAGCAGCTGGGGTGAGAGGGTGGTGTGTGCACCTCAGCCATGGAGGCAGAGGCTGGAGCAGCCAGCGCGGCCTGCGGCAGAGGTAAGGAGAAAGATCCCGGAGGCCGTGACTTTCAAGCTGGGTCTGAAGGAGAAGCAGGAGCTTCTGGATGAGAAACCCAAGGCGAAGAAACCACGGTGCAGAGGCTGGGGACGCGGAGGCGGACACTCTCCGGCTCGGCAGGGTCTGAGGTTCAGGGGCACGCTGGTGACCACCCAGGAGCCGCACGGCTCTTCAGCATCCCACAGGCGGAGGTTGGGTGTCAGCCCCTTGGACAGAGGAGGAAATGGCCTCCAAGCGTTACAGGACCCAGGGCCAGTAAAGGGAGGATCTGGGGAGGGCGAGCGCAAGCCCACTACAGAGCCACAGGGGGCGCCCCTCAGTGTGTAGGCAGGGTCTGGTCCCCGAATAACAGCCCATCGGAATGGCTGGGCCTCCTCCCTCAGGGAGGAAGCGCAGAGGCCCCCAGCCAGCAACCCGGAGGAACCAGAGGGCCTGTGTAAACGTGGGTGAGCAGCAGGGAGCGGCTGTCCACTTGCCAGTTCACACAATGTCAGAGGTGCAGCGTTACAGATGAAGATAAATGCCCTGCTTTAGATCTGGTGAGTCTCAGTTGCACTGGGGCATCCGAGCAGGACGAAGAAACGGGAAGGCCGTATGGCTGGATTCGGATGCCAGGCTGAGGACCAAGCCCCAGGGGAAAGAGCATCAGGAGGCAGGAAGGAAGGGTCAGCGAAGAGGTGTGGGGGTGCCACCGGGAGAGGGTGGCATCGGGGCCAGGGAGAGCATTCTGAGCAGGGGTTCCTGTACAAGTAAGGCGAGAGGCCAGGCCCACGAGGGCCAGGAGGTGGTCTGGGGGCTGCCCACACGGAGGTCGGGGTGGGAGCGGTGTCTGAGGAGTGGGGCAGGGCTGTGGAGAAGCCAGGCAGAGGGGAGCCAGGAAGCGGGGTCACGGGGAGCACAGACCCTGCACACGTGGCCGAGGGGGGAACCCGGACAGTGGGGTCGGGAAAGCCGGGACTTCTCTGTTTTGGTTTGTGTTTAGGCTGAGACACGGGAACCAGGGGTTCAGGAATGCTTGAGGGCAACAGCTGGTGGCGGGAGTTCTGAGAGAAGGCACAGGGCAGGGCAGAAGTGGAGGGGAGGCAACCCCTCCCACTGTGACTGCACGAAAATGCGGTACACTGGGGAGCCGCGTGGATGACCTCCAAGACCCAGGGTCCCGTTTTCTTTGTTAAGAGCTATTCCGGGCAGAGGGGGCCTGGGGAGCACAGGGGCTTGTGTAGGAAATGGTGACCATTCCTTCTGCCTCCTGAGAACCAGAATATAAATAAACCTGACCCAAGGCCACAGGGCCAGGCAGGCCAATGGTCGCCCTGTGGGCAAGGCTGCACCAAAGGAGATTCTGTTCCCGGCAATCCCATAGGCAAACAATCTGTCACTGGAAATGCTGACAGAAGGGTGGCTGCGTCAAACAGACGGGTCCCCGTCCCAGGCATCCCCAAGTTGGGTTTCTATGACAACCTGCCTCTGACCTGCATATCCCATATTCAGCAAATCATTTTCTGAGCATGAGGCCCTGTAGTCTCAGAGAGACAAGGAGGTGTGGTCCTGGCCCTAGGGAGGAGACCGAAGAGAGACAGACACTCCTGCCAGGGTTTAGGGTGAGGACGGGACCGGGGAAGGCGAGGCCAGCTCAGGACTCCTCCTTGGGTACCAGGGATGGCTTCTGGAGGTGGCCACACCTCGTGAGAGTTGGAAGTGAGCTGGTGTTAGGGAGGCGAAGGAAGATGGGCAGGAGGTCTTGGGGCCTGGGCGAGCTGGGAAGAGCCGCAGCCTCAGGGAACGTTCTCAGCAAAACTTAAAGAGGCAGGGAAGACGGTCAGGCAGAGTCACCTGTGGACGGATGGTGATGGTTGTCGTGAGGCGGGGCTCAAGGGAACTTTCTCTTTACCATATGTGTGTATTTCTGTCAGGTTTATGTTTTCATAATGAACACGTATTAGTTTGGTAACTGAAATATTCATAATTGTCCAAAAAATGGAAGCAACTCAAATGTCCATCAGTTGATGAATGGATGAAAAAGTGTGGCCTGTGCACACAGTGGATTATTATTCAGCCATAAAAAGGGATGAGAGACTGACGTTACAACGTGGGTGAACCTTGGAACCCCGTGCTGAGTGAAAGAAGCTGGACACCAAAGACCAGATATGCTATGATTCACTTTAAAAGAAATGTCCAAAAGAATGAAATCTATAGAGATGGGAAAAAAGATTAGTGGTTTTGAGAAGCTGAGGGGACCAGGGGATGGGGACTGGCTGCTTAGAGGGTCTGGGGTTTCTTGTTAGCATGATGAACAGGTTCTGAGATTAGACAGCGGTGATGGCTGCACAACATGGTGAATGTACTCAAAGCCACTGAGTTGTAAACTTTAAAATGATTAGAATGATGAGTTTACGTTATTTACCTCAATGAAAAAAAAAAAGAAAGAACGAGCAGAGCGTCCGTGCCCTCTGACCTGGAGACCACATTTCTGAGCCAAAGGAAGGGCTGAATAAGCCGACTGAAATAAACCAGTTTATAAGTAGAAAATGCCACACCCCCCCACCACGACCACCCAGCCGGGACACCTGCTCGCTGGCCTTAGGGGGAAGCCCAGCGCCTCTATTGCCCATTCATTAACTTTCTCACTCCTTCAGTCGATAAATATTTGGGGGGCGCTTTCTACGTGTGCACTTTTCAGGTGAAATGCATGGAGGTCCTGCGCTCTGGGATCTCCACGGCAGAGGGGAAGGCAGACAGGAGCAGAGGCACACTGTCAGCGGCCATGAGCACTGTGAGAGCCCTGGGAGGGTAAGGGGGTGCAGAAGGACCGATGTGCAGTGCCCCCTGGAGCCAGCTAGGCCTCGAAGCCAAAGGATGGATCATCCGGAGGTGACTCGGCGTCAGGACCTCAAATCTGGTCTCCTGGCAACACATGAGTTGGCTGCATGTGTCCAGGGCCACCGTCAGGACTCCAGTGCCTCAAGAGCAGAGGTCTTCCAGACCCCGCTGCCTTCTCCAGACCATCACTGAGTCCCTGACCACACCCCCTCCAGCCACACTCGACTCCTCCTCCTCTTTTTAGGCTCTGACTCCTATACATTTTGTTCCCTCTGCCTAGAACTTTCCTGCTTTCTACCCCTGCCCTCTGCCTGAGAACTTTTCCAGTCTCTATGTTTCAGCTTAGACGTGGCTTCGTCCAGGAATCCTTCCACAACTACACTGCCATTCGGCGGGGGCCAGGCGCCTTCCTTTGGCTCTTAGCACTGTTCACACAATAACACCATTGTCTGATTTCAGCTGTGTAAATATCCCTGAGGGGACCCTGAGTTCCGCCAGGACCAGAGACCTGCCTGTCATCTCCTGAGTCCCACTTACAACTCGGTGGAGAAGTCTGCAAATATGGAGCTGAAATTAACCCATGGAACTTGCAACATTAAGGAACGTAAAGTTTACAATCTTCCATAAACGTTAAATGTTCATAACACACCTGATCATTTAATTGAGATGGAGCTCATTAAGTCAACAGTAGAAATAAAATTCGTTCACAAAATTTCCCTGAACAATGTGTCTTAATTCACTTTCATATTCAGTGAGTGTCTACCATACGCAGGGTCCTGGGATATGAACCGCAGAGTAGTTAATCTTACAAGGTCAAAGGTGAAAACAGTAAACAATAAACAAAGATCTTTGGCGGGCTGGCTCTCTCCCTCTCATAGACACACACACACACACACACACACACACACACACAGGCGCGCGCAGCCGGCACCAGGGAATGCCGGGAGCAGACGTAGTACCTTTGTTTGCTCTGTAGGCAAGCAGCCGGCAGGTCCCCGCACACGTGGTCAGGAACAGAGAAGGCGAGATTCTCGGTGAGCTTCTGGAGAAAGAGGGGAGGGCACAGCATGAGCTGAATGCACAAACCTCCCACACTTTCCAGTGATGAAACATCTCCCTGGGGCCGGGAGCCGTTCTTACTGTGGAGGACACCCTCCATGTCACTTTTAAAGGGGCAATGACTTCTGACATACAGACACAGTTCCTAATAGTGGCACCTCCGAATTAATACGCTAAAATGCCTTTTAAAAATTACTTTTTCCCCCACTATAGAATTTGTATGTGCACCTTAGGCTATTTGGGGGAAATAGATAAAAACAGAAAATAAGTCAGCTTTCCAGAAAATACATTTGCGTGTGTGTTTTCCACAGAACTAAGATCATAAAATTTCACGAGCGTTTTGACTTAGCATTGTAAGATTTCCTCAAGGCATTGTGTTTGCAGCAGCCATTATTAACAGCTGTATGATCTGCTGGTTCATCGTCGTAAGCCCACCTCCTAACAGTCCTTAGTACACAGTCAGCGCTTAATAGATAGATGTGTTGCATGAATGTTAAGTGGCCGATATTTCACTGAGGGGATAGATCGTCACTTACTTACCCATTTCCTGCAGTTGGACATTTAGACCGCCCTGAATAGCTTGCTGCCATAAATCATACTGTGATAAATTGTGCAATTAGTCATGTTTGTGTCTGAGTGACCAGCTAAGGAGAGGATCTTCCCCAAGGGTTATCGCCCAGTCAAAGGGCAGGAACATTTTTCAGGCCACTGGCTCATCTGTCAGCAAGCATTTTTTTCAAGCCCATATCTGCCTTATTTTCAAGGCTGGACGTTGTGTAAATACCCCTTTATCCCAAACCCAACACCAAGGTAGCTGGAATTTACATTTTGTTTTGCAAAAGCAAGTAGCTTTTCCTTTAGGAATAACATTAAATCTTCTCGACTTCGATGCCAATATGAAATATACACTTCTGAAAAGCCCAAGAGAACTGACTCGGACGTGGATTGCTTTTTAATAACAGTGACCTGGAAGCAAAAGGACAGAAGGAAAGGCGAGAAATTTACAAAACAGAAAAATCAAAGTGGGACACTTAGGGAGAGGAAGCTTCTGTCTGCTAAGCACGTCTTGAGTAAATACAATGGTAGAAACTAGAAATTTCTAGAAGCTTCCAGAAGCTGGAAGCTGTCTGGAGCGCTGCTTGAGCCAAACCCAAAGACTCCATGAGTAGAGACCACCATAAAATTGAGAGAGAGTTAAAAGTTCAAAAGCCTGAGCCAACTACCTAATTCTGTTATCATCTAACAAAGGGTAATTCAGTGCTGAAGACGCTGGATCATTAGGGGCTGTTGTCACAATAACCAGCCTGAAATATTAGCGACCCCGCAGTGAGCGAACGTCATTGGGCACCACCAGAGCAGGGCAGATTCGGGTGACTTTTACGTGGTAGGTTTATAGCCCCGTGAATGTTTATGGCCTGTAGCTTTTGCTCTGTGTTTACAGGACTTGCATGACGCCTCCAGGCGTGGCGACAAGCAGGTGTCGCATGGAAATCGTTGGGTCCCAGGCAGAGGCGCCCATTTTGGGGGCGGGGGTGGGGCACCGATGCAGGACTGGAATCGGGGGAGCTGGGGTCCCTGTACAACTTCCATTTCTTTGAAAATACCGACTAGTGATAAGGGCCAACATTACTGGGTGTGTGCTCTGTGCCAGGTGCTGTTTGAAAAGCTCTCCAGGGCCAGATCTTGACACCCGGGTCCCACCCTGGGTTGTATCATCTCAAACCAACTGGCTTCAAGTGTTGGCTCAAACCATCATCAAACTCCTCTGAGCCTTTTTCTTTTCAGTTGGCCCCCTATAAGGCTGCCAGGACGGTCAAAACATTGTGGTTTTGTAAACCTTGAAATAGTAGGCAATTTTAACCATTTTAATCGGCATGCATCTGAGCAGCCCCTCCCCAGCGTCACACTAGGGAGACAGATGCAGCAGCTTTGTAATGGGGTGCACGGAGCAAGAGCCCCCCAGTCCCAGTCCACATGGGGAGATCAGATTGCTACTCCAGCGCCTGGGTACCCTTCCAGTAGGGGTGCAGTCAGTTCCAGGCATCTGTCTCCCCTGGGAGCATGTGAGTCCCCTGCAGGCAGGGACCATGTTCAGATTCAACCCTGACAACCATGGTGCCCAGCCAGGGCCTGGGAGATGCTCCAAAAAATGTTGAAGGGCATAGGTGGAAGGAGAGAGGTGGGGAGGGTACAGAGGAAGGAAAGGAGGGGGCACAGCCCCGGGCAAGACTGCATCAATGCCTTGTGCTTAGTGAGCAAACGGTTCAGCCCAACTGGTATACTCGCAGTGAAGCGGAAGTGCCTGGGTCTGTTCCAGCGGGGGGAGAATGAAAGCCTCCTGCCCAGATTTCACAGGTCACTGGAACGCAGCTCTGCCAGGCCCGGCTGAAAAGACACTCCCCGAGTCTGGGACTGAACCGAAAACACCCCTCAATGAGCCCGGGGGCCTCGCTGTCCAGGCTGTTTGGCTGGTGCGTTCCCATGACCTCTGTGGTTTGTATCCAGTGCAAAGGAAGGAGAAAACAGAGCTGTCTCCTCGGGGGTCGGAATGGCGCCAGGAGGAGTCACGTTCGGCTTCCTGTGCAGGGGGACACACCCTCTCGCTGGTGACCACTTTCAGTCTCCCGGGGGGGGAGGTGGGCTTACTGACTGGGGCTCTCACTTCACGGAAGAGAAAAGGGGCTCAGACACAGAGAGTTATTTTCCCTGAGGTTGTGCAGCTCTTAAGAGACCAAACAGAACTAGTAACCGGCCTCTTTTGATCCTGAGTCCTCCACGTTCCACTCTCCAAACACCAGCCGCTGACTCTGCTCTCATTCTCTCTATCCTTCTAACACAGCAGCCCTCCGCCACTTCCTACTCTCTCCGCAGGAAGACACGTGCCCACCTCCTCCAGGAAGCCTTCTTGGATTACACACGCCTGCTCCCTCCATCCACCCACTCATCCCCTGGCTGGATCCAGGCCTCTTCCTCTGGACTTTAACACAGAATTCACCACCTTGTGTTGTCATTGTCTAAATGTCATTTCCTCCCTTTGTTCATTTATTCAAGAAAATTTACAGAGCACCCAGAGGAAGGGAGACTGAGGCTGGGCAGTAAGTCGAACTGTAAGAGGCCACACAGGAAGCTTGGTTAGAAGCCGTGCTGCTCAGCGTTTGCCCACTGACTATCTGGACCCCCAAACACTCAGCTCTTTCTAATACCACGACTTTCTGGGGCCTCATTTCTGCACAGTGTTTGGACTTCGGCCCATCTTCCCAGGCAGGACGGCAGATGGACCTGAATAACCTGCTAGGTATCAGGCCAGTGGCCACCTGTCTTCACAGGCAGATGAACCACGCCCACAGGACTTAGCTGAACGCCCCAGAGAGCAGGGTTTCATTTGCACTCTAGCACTTTCCATCCTTGGTCTGGTAATAGAGCCCCCACACGAGCAGGGAGGCTGGGCTCTTTTAGAGGATCCACACATCAAAGAGGGCACAGAACTCCCAGATCCGCCACCACATAGAAAGCAGCTCAGCTCTTCGGAACCTCAGCCTCCTTCGCTGCAGGAGGACGTTGCCAGCTCGTGGACTGGTACAGATGATGCGTTACTGACAGCTAACACACTGGCACACAGCAGGCACTCGACAAATGGCAAAAAGATTATCATTATTTTTAACTGTTATCCTCTTGACCTCTGCTCTAGATAAGCTTTCATAGGGAAGTCTCCTTTCAGAAGAGCTACCCCCCAACCCAGGGACGAGGAGGAGTGCTGAGGCGAGAAGTCCTGCACTGGAGCCTGGTTTTGCTGCATTGATCATAAGCAACTCAGTAAGTTTAGTCCTTTTTCAGTCCTTCTGCAACTCAGTTTCCCCATCTGTAACATGGGGATTGTCTGACCAGCCCTCCTTTCTCACGGAGGGTGGAGGATGATCAGATGCAGTGGGGCACAGGAAAACACTTTTTTTAAAGTGCTTTTTAAAATTCACTTCACAGAATACAAATATACGCTGGTACGGCCCTGCTTAAAAACTCCGGGTGGCTCCCTACTGATTCTGGGAGAAGATCCAAGCTCCAGAGGCTAACAGTCCCATTCCCAGAACTTTGTGACTGGGGGTTTTTCTACTTCGCCAGCCTCTCTGAGTGGTCGTTCCTGTCGGCACCCCCCCCCCATTCCCACCCCCACAGTCTCCATCTGCCACCGCCGGGAACTTCCATGACCTCTCCTCTCCCAACACGCATCCATCACATCAGGCTACACTCCAATTCCTCGCTCATGTGACCAGAGTCCCTGAGGGCTGGCGCTGTCTCTCTCATCCCTGTGTCCCTAACACCAATACCCGGCCAGCCCGGACTCGCTAAATGTCTGCTGCCGGGATGGAGGGGGTGGGGGCTGTCTCAGGCAGGACTGTTTCACCCTGTTCTGTCCTGTAGTGGCTTCTCCCTGCAGGGCTAAGGTGCTTGTGGGGCAGCAGCGAGGTCCTCTCTGGCCTGGACCCACATGGAGGACCCATTCTCAAGGCAGGTGCTCCAGCAGCCCTGGGAGGGATGGAAGTGGTCCCTGTTAAGACAGAAAAAAAAAGCCAGAAGGCTGGGATCCTGGTGGCAAGCCTGCAGTGGAGAGGGGCAGAAGGAGGGCGTCAGGAAAGGAGGAGAACAGAGAGCAAGGGGGAGCAGAGGAGGGAAGGGAGCCAGGGCCGCCTTCCCTCAGTCCCTCTAAAACTGGAGGAATGACGTCGTTGGTTTAGGGGTGGAAAGTGGACTCCAGAACCAGCGCCCTCGCCACCTGAGCCCCTGGACAATTTACTTATCCTCTCTGCCTCAGTTTCTGCATCTGCAAGAAGGGATGATCAAAATACAGGGCCCCACTGGGTGCCTGTGAAGATTAAACGACTAAATAAATAGTAATGAGTGCCCGGCACCTGGGGAGCCCACAGGAAGTGTCAGCAGCTCTTCTTCAAAATCATGAATCGTTCAAACGCATTGATCTGTTGCATGCCACCGCTGCCTTTATGATCCTTCTGTCCAAATACCATCCATACAAAAATCTCTGCAAGTTTCCCTTTATGGGAAAACTCAACACAGGATTGAGCTTAAAAAAAAAATCAGTCTCCACTCCTCTACACAAGAACTTTCACGGTGTCTCATTTCCTGTAGAATTCCCAGCTCCTTGGTCTGGCCTCTAATGTCCTCTGTGATCTGGCCCAGTCAGCTTTCCTCTGGGTCCTGCTGCTTTTTCGTGAGCCCTCGTCCCAGCCGCACCAATCCCTGGCACATTCCTTGCCCATTTCTTAGCTTCAAGTCACCTGCCGCCATCTCACCTACCCATCCTTATCCTCATCTCATACGTCACTTCTGCAGCCAGGCCGGGAGGAGAAAGTCTTCCTTCCACATGTGGATCTGGGAGATCCCAGGGCCTGGGAACAGGATTACTTGTAAATAATAACAGTAGTGGTAATAGTTGTGAGTTGGGAAGCCCCATGAAAAAGACCGGCAGGACCCCCAGGCAGGGCCACTACTCTCCTGCAGGCACCATCCGGTTCCCTGGCCCAGGGGCATTATCTGGCTTTTTAAACTCTGAAACAGCTTACTTCTAAGAAAGTGGAACTCACTCCTAAGATTTTATTGGTTCCCTGAGCTAACTCCTGATTGGTCCATTTCTCTCACTCCTGATTGGTCCATTTCTACAAAGCTTATTCCTAATTAGTCACCTTTGTTATACCTTATTTGCATATGATGTTGCAAAATGTTGTAAAGTCTAGACTGGTAGCCTATAAAAACCTGTGTAAACCTAAAGACGGGGTCCAGAGCTTGGCGCGTTAACTCCTTTGGGGCTGCTAGCGTAATACACCTGAGTTCTCCAACTCTCCAACTGCTGCTTGGTCTCTCGCCGGGATCCAGGTTGCTGTCACAACTGAGCTGTAACACTGAGCTATAACACACTTTCCTGCAACAGTAGTAATAACAGTAATGACATTTACAATAGTAACGTAGCGGCCAATAATGTGTTTTCACATTATTATTATTCACAGAGATCATGCAAGCATCCTCCCATAGCCTGGGAGGCAGCATAGTGTTGACTTAACAGCGTGCATGTGGACCTGGATCACCTGGGTTCAAATCTAGCTCCCCACTCTCTGGCTGGGGGATCAGAGCTGTGCCCCCGGGTGACTGCCGTGCCTCCTTTCCCCAGCTGATGCACGTGAGCGCCAAAAGCAGTGCTTGGCAGGCAAAAAGTTGTAGTTTCATGACTGCTGTGATTGAAAGGCGTTATTTTTCCCTCCCAGCAGCTTTATCAGGGAACTGTTTTGCAGAAGAGGAAGCTGAGGCTCACAGAGATGAGAGACCACCAAGGGGGCGGGGGTGGGCGCAGAGAAGGTGCCCCATGGGATTTGGAGTCAACCCTTTGGTTAATCCTGGAGCCTGAGCTCACTCATCTTGGAGTTGCCAGCATTGACTAGATTCTTCCTTCAGTGTTTCCACAGGATGAGTTTGTGATCACTGGAACTCACTGGAAACACAGAATCAGACCCAGATCTACTGCCCTATTTGCCCCAGGTGAGCATGTGCACTTTGACCTCTGAGAAGCACTGCCCCATGGGCCAGGCATTCACTACCCTGTAAGGCAGTGGCTACTTTAGTTACCGCCGGGCTCAGGACATGGAGAGCATCAGGCTGAACAAGAAACATTCATTAACTGACCTCAGGAGGCAATATCACAACCTCCAATTAAATTCCTAATATCCTCCTTCCAGGCATGGTCTCCTGTGTTTAGGACCAGACTCCTGAGCAGATGGAGATGGTCCCAACTGGTGGTCAAGGCTCTGAACTGGAAGCCTGGGCTCTTAGGTGTCCAGTCATCGAGTCTCCACTTAAGAGATACGTCCTGAATCCAGCCTTGATCTGGGCTCCATGCAAGGTATGAGGTTGTGAAGAGGACCAGGGAAGACTTCAGCCTCCCCCAAAGTGGCGGACGGGATAACCTTCACGTTGTTGGATAAAGCACTTTGTAAGCATCTTCTGCACGAAGGGTTGAACTCACAAGCCAGTAAGGGAAATCTGCATGAAAGATGATGCCCTGAGAAGGCTGCACTGATCCCTGTAAGTTAGGGGAATCGAATTTAACACTCATACAGAGAATCACAGACCTGGAACGGAGACCACCATACAAATGAAGACTAGTCCCTAAGCAAAAGAATAGACCAGGTGGGGAAATTCTGTTTTTAGCACAAGAGATCACAAGAATGCTTGTCTGAGCTTGAGGTGGGAAAAAATGCCTCCCTTGAGAGTATGTGAGAATAGGCCTGCATCTCATGGGAATGTGGAGTTAAACTCATAGCATCCAAACGGCCCACAAGCCTCCAGTCAGTAAATGAACAGAAAAAGGTTTGCTGAGCCAATGAAACTCTGGTCATAAAACTCCTAATATCCCTAACGCCCACAGGCCTGTGATATTTCTGATGCTTCTGGGCCAGTAATAGCTTCCTGAAGTGCAGAACGGTCACACGGTCTAAGTTTGAACCCTGACAGTCTGAATACAGTCTTCGTGCTGCAGAAGAATATAACAAACTTGAAGATTCGTCTGAGGAAATTATTTGGAACATTATTTGGAGAGAGAGAGTTGGAAAGCATGAAAGAGAGGCTATGAGCCGCTGAGAAAAAATGAGATAGTCCAGCAATGTTAATGTGAGTTGCAGAAGAAAAGAAAGGAAAAAGGAAGGAGGGTAATATTCAAATACATAATGATAGACTTTTCCAGAAATGCTGAAAAATATAAATCCTCAGATTAAACAATCAAAAGGTCCAAATAGGATAAATAAAAATAAATATGTCTTACAGCAGAACTTTATAATCCCAAAGACAAAGAGAAGATTCTAAAAGCACCTAGAGAGAGAGAAAGAGACAGATTACCTAAAAATAAATGGCAGTTACACCAATAGCAACTGTCTTGATAGAAGCAAGAAGACAATGGAATAACCTTGTCACATTACCAAGAATAACTGAGGATCTAGAGTTCTGTACCCAGCTAAAAGATCATTCAATAGTGAAAACAAAATAAAGACATTTTCAGGCAGAGACTGAGAAGGTAAATACCTTGCTGATAAAATGCTAGTAATCAGTAGGCTCCAGGGAGAACTAAACTGAACCCAAAAGGAAAAAATAAAATATAAAAAGGAATGGTAAGTAAAGAAATTGGTAAATTTAAACAAGTATTGATGATATAAAATAACAATGACTAATTTGAGATGTATAAAAGTAGAGTGGAAATATATTATTGAATAATATGAAAGATGCAAAAAGATGTGTGATAATTGAAGCCTTCTAGGATCCTGTGTACAGGAGGAAGGTAGAGATGTTAGTCCAAGGATGCACAGTGAAATGTTAAAAGGTAGTCACTAAAAGAATAGAAATATAATGTATACTTGAGGTAAAAAGGGAGTAAAGAAAACTTAATCAGTTTTACAGAAAGAAAGAAAAGAGGAAAACAAGAATCATAGCAAAGGTAGGGTAAATAATAGGCACAAAACAAGATGATGGAAATCAAATGTACATGCTATTATAATAATTATAAATGGACTAAACTCTCCATTAAAAATACAGGGCCCATCCTATTGGATTTCTAAAATACAGCGATGTGCTGTTACCAGAGACATATATAAAATGTAAGGACAGAGAAAGATTGATCATTAAAAAATGGGAAAAGTTGTACCAAGTAAATGCTAATCACCAAAGAAACTCAATGTAGCTATTTAACATTAAACAAAACAGACTTGAAAACATAAAACATTATTAAATATAAAGAGGGTCACTACCTAATTGTAAAACAAAGATTGATAGCATGATAGAAAAATACTAGACTTATATGCACTGAATAATATAGCCTCAAAATACACAGTAAAATTTAAGAAAATTGGAAAGAGAAATTGCTTAATCTATACCACAGTTGGATGATTGAATACCTCTTCCTCAGACTTTGACAGATCAAGCATACAAAAGCAACAATAAGGACAAATCATATTTGAAGAACACAATTAACAACCTTGATATAATGATATATAAGAGTCTAACACTAGCAATAACTAAGTACATCATTTTCAAGCACACATGGAACATTTGCAAAAAGGTGATCATAATCTTGGAAATAGAACAAGTCCCCACAAGTGAAAAAGATATTGGCGGGGGGGTTGCAATCAGTTTACTAGATCTTCTAAACAAGCCATTTTTCTCCCTGGGCCTCAGTTTCCTCAAATGAGATAGTTGAGCTGATTCATCCCCAAGTCTCAGATAGCTGCCTTATTTTTAAAACTTCATTGAGATCATCCTCAGTTTCAATTCTGCTAAATATCACACGGATCAAGACCAATTCTTCTCTCTCATTGTAAAATCTGTCAAATCCCTTTCATAATATAATGTCAGTTTTCTTTTCGTTTTTATAATTTAAGACAAATGACGCCTCTTTCTGCCTTGGCTTCACCCTAATCTTCCCAAGTTTGCTGCTTAGACAGATGGCCCATTCATCAAATAGCGTGCCTTCCTCTGTCTGCTCATGTTTATCTGCTTCTTTGATTTATGAAAGAAATAGAACAAATCAATCACCATGCAGCCCCTCAGTCATTGTCCACAACCACGCAGCATGCTCTCACACCATCCTGTCTCCACTGCTCTCTCCCCTCCAGTTCTTGCTCCACACAGGGTCCAAAATGGTCTTCCTAAAACACACAAAGTCATTGCCTGCTGGAAGCTCCCCTGTGGCTGCAAGGGGGCCATGAACTCGATACCTACAGCAGCCCAGCAGTGTGCTCACTCGGTGCATTCCCTGGTACAGCCTGGGTCATTTCTTTTCAGCGTCCAGACTATGGGAAACTCTGCTCTACTGTAAAAGGTTTTCTTACTGGTTCATCTACTCCCCACCCTGCACAGCTTTAGAATCTGGCAAATGTCTGGAGGAGAAAATCAACCAGGTGTTTGACTCTCCGGCCTCCATCTCTAATTTTGTCTCTCTGGCCCCATGAGTGGGTATCTCTGCCTCCAGCAGCAGTATCCAGTGGACCAGGCCTGGACTCAATGCCTTTCCCCCAGGTTACAAAACAAAACAAAACAACAACAAAGAAAAGCAGCAGCTGGCTCCCCATGGATCTCCCCTCTCCAGAACCTGACTCCCCTGGTCCTCGCTGCTTCAGCTGCTCCCTGAGGATTTCAGTGGGTCCTTTTTATATTTTATATAAAACAGCCTTTCTCATTGTTCTTGGCAGGAGTGGTTGTCTGCTGCTAGCAACTCCATCCTACCCAGGACTGCATCACACTTTTTAACCCCAAACTCACTGGCATCAGATGTCCAGAGGCAGGAGCAATGAACATGTGGAAGAAGTTCTGTGCCCACACCATCCTGCGTTCTATGGCCAAAACACCACAAAGGGACCCCACCAAGAGCTCCCACAAGGCAGACTGTGGCTAGGACATCTATTCCCCCTGTTGATTCAAGCCCCCTCAAAAATCATGCACCTCTCTCTTCCTTAGCACTTGAGGAGAACCTCATGCCTCTGCTGATACCAATATATTTCTCATCAGCAAAATCAACATGATTTTGCCATCCTGTTGTACAACAGAAATCCTACCTCTCACCCATGATTCAGCTTGCTGCCATGCATTTCCTTTGACTCCTGAATTTCTTTCTGAAAGAAAGAACCTTAGTGCCCTCCTCCCAGCCCCTACTTTGCAGGCTAACTCACTGTCTGTCATTTTTAAGGATCTGCAGACTTGGCTGGAATATTCCTAGTACAGTGAAGTCCTCAATGCAATAGGGAGCATACTTTGTTGTGCGGATAATGGCATGGAAGTCAATGTGCCTGGCAAGGTAGCAGGGCCTCAGAAGATGTTGAAGCACCTGCTCTCTCTCTTGGATTGCTGCTTTGAGACTGCCAGGTGCAGAGTCCTGAGCTAGCCTCCTGGAGGATGAGACGCCACGTGGGGCAGAGCTGAGCACCCTCGCTGAACAGACCAGCCCACTCATGGCTGGTCCCAACCACCAGACATGAGGCTGTCTTAGACTACCCAGCCCCAGTCGAACCATCTGATGAGTACTGTCACATGAATGGCTAGGTGAAACCGGCAAAAACCTCACCCATATAAGTAAATAAATAAAATGGTGGTGGTTTTAATCAGTAAGCTTTGCGGGTGGTTTTTTCACTCACCAATATCTAACCAATAAAGCTTCCTTCTGTCAAATTGTTCTGATGATGATGATTTACATTAACTGGGTGCTTCCTTTGTGCCAAGCTCTAAGTGTTTTCCAAGTTTAAGGCTCTTATAATTCTTACAGCAACCCTATGAGTTAAGAACCATCCTTGCTCATGGGGAGACTGAGGCAATTTGCCTAAGGTTGCACAACCAGCAGGTGGCAGAGCGCAGACTGCGGCTCTGGTGTGCTGTCCCCAGTCCCTACTTCCTTTGCCACTGCTCACATCACTTTGCTCTCATCCTGGAAGCCTCTCCTCCATACCTTCTCCCCACCTCCTCTTAACTTCCCTCCAGGACCTGGATTGGCCTGACCCAGACTAGCCTGACCCCAGACCTAGACTTTCCTTAGGCTAGACGTTTGCTGAGTCTCTTTTCTGGGTCAGGCTAGAAGCTTTCCAGAGAATGCCTGAAAAACCAGGATAATATAAAATCCTTAAAAATATGCCCAGTGCCTAACCAAGCGTGGCACAGCAGCTACTGAGAAACGTTTCAAATAACAGTTTTTTTCTGCTTCTAAAAATGGATATATGTTTATTCAAGTAAGTTGGAAAAATACAAGAAACAAAGAAACAAAAACACATGGAATGCCACCATGAGGAGACGTTCGCTTTCAAATGTTGACGTTTATCCTTTATGCAGCCAGAGTTTTTTCAATTTGAGCTCAGGCTGGGGGGAGTGATATTTAATAGAATCTCCCATTCAACCTTGCAATGGCATCGCATTGTCTTACAGGGGCAGGAGAGTGTGCTGGTTAAGTGGCAGATTCTGGAGCTAGTCCCTTAGGCCACTTTCTAGATGTAGGCAAGCACCACCCCCATCTTACAGAGGGGCCGAGGGAAATAAGGACCCTCACTCTAAGTCAGGAGCTGGGACCCAGACTGGCCTGACCCCAGACCTAGACTGTCCCCCGTTCAATGTGGGGCCCCCTCCCACCCACACCTCCTTTGGGATGGATGCCCCCCAAGTCTCCTCCAAACTGAAGACCCCATTTCCCTTCTTTGTCCTTCTTATGTCTTGGTTTCAGTCCCCCAAACCTCCTATTTACTGATGTTTATTCTTAAGAGTGGCTATCAGCTCAACTGCGTGCATATTTATGGCGCGCTGGGCATCCGCCAGGTACCAGGGGAGGGGCGGGCTCTCAGGGGAAATCCCAGTCCAGCTGCCTAAGGAAACTGTGGGGAGAGGTGGCAGCTGATTTGAAATAATAGGGGGTAGAGGGTGGGTTACCAATGGACTGAAAAGGCCTTTATCCTGCACACTCCGGAAAGCAGAGACGATCAATGCCAGAAAAATCAATTGTAGCATCTGGTTTGCTCAGAGCTAAGATCGGGCAGGGTGTCTGAGGACAGGCCAGGAGCTTGGGGTCAGCCTGGACCCAAAGGGGTTGGAATCTCACCTTTGTCAATCACTGCGTGACTCGGAGAGTGACTTGTCTGCTCTAAGTCTTGGTTTCAGCATCTGTGAAATAGGAGGTGGTACCAGTTTCTCGGCATCATTACACAAATTAAATGTAACAACATGTGTAGAAAGGCCTTGAAAAATGCCCAGCATAAAGTCAGTAGCTGGTGGGGCTTAAATCATTTTACCAAAAATAATACAACTGTCAAGTATTTGGTGAGGACTTGCTTTACGCCAGGCCCTGTTCTAAGCACCCTACATATTCAGTTCACGTCCTCCTACAAGGACATAAGACAGATTCTGTGGCTTATCTCCCTTTCATGTGAGGAAGTGGAGACACAGGGGGATTAAGTCAACCTGCACCTTGGGGACACTAGGCGGAGCAAAGGAGCGACTGAACCAAGGGAAGGAGTGGAAGACGTAGCATCAAGACAGAACGAGTGACCCGGAGCAGCCCGGCGGGGCCCCCGCTCTGACTTGGGGGTAGAAACGTGCCCTCTTAATACCTTGGCGGACCTCCCGGAGCCTCCGCCCTCCCAGGCTGTGCTGCACTGGGGATAGAGATGAAAAGGTGGGTCTTGTCTTGGAGGAGCACGGAGCCTTGTGGGGAGAGAGACAGGCAGGCGACAGGACAACAAAGAGCAAGGTGGCCGGGACAGGGCTGATCGGGGCCATGGGAAGTGGAGTCTGGGGAGTGCAGCGGCACCAGGCGGAGGGTCCGGGAGGGCTTCTGGGGGCTGGGAGGTGAGAAGGGGGAGAGCTAACACTTTCCAGGCACTGACTATGAGCCAGCCCCTCTGCTCTAATTCACTTGCTCTTATGAAAACCCATTTTACCGGGAGAGAAACTGAGGCACAGCCCCCTGAGACACCGGTCCAAGGCCCCATAGCTGGTGAGAGTAGTGGCTGGAATTCACACCAAGCACATCTGGCCCCACAGCCCATCCTCAGATTTATAAAATAAATCTTGATGAAAGACGTGTGGCTCCATCACTTGATCTGCACGGGGAGGTGCTCTGGGCTGAGAATCTTAAAACTCGTCCAGTGAAGGAGAGGATCTTGCTGGTCCTGGGAGCCCCAGCCCCCACCACGTTGAGAGCTGAAGCAGAGGGCGAGGGGTTTCCCTTTGTAAGCAGCATCCTGATTAGACAACCCAGCAACTGCATGACATCTCGATCCATCTTCCTTCAGGGGCTGTTCCCAATTTAGCTTGGCACACAGATTTCCCTGGGGCTGAGTGGGCTCCTGGTCCCAGGTCAAAGGTTTGGCTAAAGCCAAACCTCTGGGACTCACTTCATCTTCCTCCACATCAAGTTCCCCAGCATGGAGTAGCCTGCCGGACCTCTGGGGGAGGGAAAACCCTATGTTGTATTCACACACACGCTTCGTAACCCTGCACGGAGCATCTGTGCTTCGGGGACTCACCGAGGGGCCCCAGGTGGACAAAACCAGTCTCTGAGCACACCGGAGCTGCCACCCTAAGAGTCACAGCTCAGACTCCCCCGGCCATCTGACTCCTTCCGAAGTCTCTTTCTCTCCATCTCAGTGGCTTCTATTAATCATTTGAGGGAGACTTGAATTTTCCTTGAGCATCTACTCTGTGCCGGGCTCTGTGCCGGGCTCAGGTTGACAGTGGCCAGCTGAGTCTCCCATCTGTTCCTTCGCACTCTGCTGTCCTCCCAGCCCCCAGCGTTGTCCATTTTCTGGGCCCCAGGAGGCCGACCTCTAAGACAACCCCAGGAGGCTGCCCTTAAGGGTGACCTCTCACTTGGTCTCTGACTTCTGGTTTGGTTTAGCCAACGAGAAGCACAAGGAGGAGTGTGGAGGGAAGCAGGAGAGAAGGTTCCAGAATTTATTCTCTGCCCCAGTGGGAGCAGGTCTGCAGGGGCAGGGCATCTGTCTCACAGCCTGGGGGCAGCAGCGCCCTCTCCTGGTCCTGTAGCCCTCGGGTGGTACCTGCTTTCCTTCTTCCCATCCCCTATCCCCTCCGCTCGCCCCCCAACAGTAAGTACACGCTCTTCAGTTACCCTTTTTGGGGCGTCTCCTCTTTCCTGCCAGGAACCAGCCTGTGAGATGAAGAAGTCGCCCTCTGTGACCTCAGACATGACCCTCTCTTTCCCATTGATCCAAACTCTACCAGCTGGAGAGTCGGTTGTCAAGTCCCTAACTTTAGGGGTGCAGACATGGGGAGAGGAGCTGCAGGACCATCACCTGTCACCCCCGGAGGATGGATGTGGTCAGGCGAGAGGCACAGGTGGAACAAGAAGTTTCCTGGAGGGAAAAACCTAAGTAACTGGAATGCTCGGGGCACCTTGGGGCAAAAAAGTGAGGCACCGAGAAGTAACCAAGTGAACCCAAAGTAGAGCACGAGGTCCCGGCCGTGACAGCTGGGCATCTGCGCCCACGTGACAGATGGGAAAACGGAGCCTCCCCCAAACCACATGACTGGTGAGTGGCAGGGGCAGCCTGGCCTGAGAGCCCCCCCTGCACCCCAGCCCTGGGGGCCTCCCTGTCTGACAACCTCTGGTCCCTCCCTCGGGCACCTGTGGGGTCCTGGTCAGTCTCACTGAAGCCCCACAGGAAGCCGCATCCAGGCTGTAACTTAACACTCCCCTGAGTTCCGGAGGTGGGAACCACCCCCAGGAGCCCCAGCTGGACTTGTCCCTCTGCGATTCTGATAAGATCAAGGCTGCTTGATGTGCCTTCTCTCTTTAAAAACTCAGCTTAGAAAGTGCAAATTGCGAGCTCCCAGTCCACTGATCTTCACCCTAACCTCTGCATGAGATGAAGGGGAACCAGATGTCACCATTAAAACACCTCTCCCAGACCATCATATACAGAACTTGTCCCCATGAACTATCCAATTACCTGGAGGTATAAGCCACACACGAGAGACCAGACAGGCTCTCGGTTCCTTCTCCTTACGCACCAGCTTTCAGAATAAGGAGCTGGTTCCCACCATCCTCCAAAGATCATCAGTGGGGTTTGCTTGTTTTGTTTTGTCTTGTGTCATTAAAAAATCATAAATTTGGGGGGAAAACCCTCTTCCAGGCATCCCATTTCTGGGCAGCCATGGGACCTTGTCAGTAACCTTAATGCCCCCAGCACCTTGTCTCTCCCTTGGTCTGTGACCCCCGGGGGCAAAGCTTCATCTTTCTAACCCCAGGAAGCGCCCAGAGCAGGCAGTCAGTAACTACTGGGGCGCGGGTGAGGTGAGGGGGTGAGGGGGTGAGCCATGAGGAATGAACGAGTGAGTCAGTGAATGAATGAGTGAGTGAGCGAGACTGTGAGTGAAGGAGGGTGCACTCTCACAAAAGCAAGTCAAAGCTTTGTAAGCTTACAAAGCATGTAAGCTTTGGAGGGAGATGAAAAGTAAATAAATGGAATAACCAGCCAGTACGCAAGGGGAAGTTCCTCTTGGTGGAAGCACCCCAGCTAGTAACTGAAGAAGAAAGGATAGACTATCTCTAATTTGTAACCGTGAGTGAATTCACGAGTCTCGGCACTCAGCATCAGCAGATGCCAACATCACAAAAGGAGAATCAGCCAGACACGTGCCTCCTGATGGAAGAACAAAACGCCAACTTTAAAAGAGTCCAGAAGAAAGCCAGCTGAGCCTCGATCATATCACCGCTGTAGGTCTAAGAGCCAATTCAAGGGTACACGAGGGACACAGCAACATGGAAGACAACACCTCAGGACGCACTGGTGAGGGCCTGCATCGGGAACTGCGGTGACCTGCAGTGACAAGTGACCTGCTTTCTTCAACAGAATATTCCAGGAAAATAAAAAGAGTGGGAGGGGGAACTTATAGGTGAAAAGAGTTTAAAAGCACACCACAGGTGTCCACTGATGGATGGACAGGTAAACAAAATGTGGTCCATGCATATGATGGAATATGATTCAGCCTTGAGAAGGAATGCAATTCTGACACCTGCTGCAACGGGCGTGAACCTTGAGGACAGAACGCTGCGCGAGCTAAGCCAGTCACAACAGCACAAACATCGTGCAATTCTGCTGACGTGAGGTACTTGGAGGGGTCAGATTCGCAGACAGAAGGTGGAACGGTGGTCGCCAGGGGCTGGGGGCAGGGCGTTGTTTAACGGGGATGGAGTTTCAGTTTGTGAAGGTGAAGAAGTTCTAGAGATGGATGGTGGTGATGGCTGCCTAACAACGTGAATGTACGTACTGGTTAAAATGGTGAATTTTATTATATTTTACCACCAAAAAAGACATACCAGCCAGTCACACTGGGAAGACCTTATTTAGACCCTGATTCAAACCAACTGCAAAAAACAGTAACTATAAACTTATAAGATAATTAGAAACTTGCACATTGATTGGATATTGGATGAAATTAAGGAACCGTTTACTTGAGGTACGATGACATTATGATAGTTTTAAAAATGTTGATGAATTAAGTGATAATTTGTCTAGTTGTACTGCAAAATAAGACGTGTCATGGGATGTGGGTGGTGCACAGGTAAAACAAGATTGTTCTCGAACTGGCAGTTTTTGCAGCTGAGTGACATTTACATGGGGTTCCTTTGATGAGTCTGCCTACTTTGGTAACGATTTGAATTCTTTTGGAGTAAAATGTTTTCCAGAGTGAGGTTAAATCTCAGTCCTGTCTTACGAGCTGGGTTCTCTTGGGCAACCTACTTCATCTCTTTCTCCTGCATTCCTTCTTCAAGTAATTTCCACTCAAGATGCCACCTGTTCTGAGCAGCATTGCATAGGTAAGTGTACCCCCCTCCTCATTTCCTGCCCCTGTCTCCCTCTCTTCTTCCTCTTCCTCAATCATGACTTGGAATTACACCACATATGAACCTGTGTAGAGCCCTTCTCTCCCCTCTGACTTGTCCATAGCTGTGTGTCCTGCACCAAGAAGGATGCCTGGCACATAGAAGATGATCAGTAAGTGTTGCTCAAATGAGTGAAGGCGTGAATCATCTATCTATTAAGTAACAGCTGTCCCTCCAGGCTCATGGGTGAGACGAAGCACTCAGTCCAAGGTCCAGCAGGGAAGAGATGCCAACTGAGCACTGCTTCCCTTTTCTTCTCTCCATCTTATAAGCGGTGCAGGCTTTCCTTGCACTTTATCTTCCTGAATTCACACCTCCTGGCTGAAAGACTCCGTGTGTGTGCGTGTTAAAAAAAACACAATATAAAATTGACCATCTTAACCATTTATAGATACGTGTCTCACTGTGCAACAGATCTCTAGAACCTCTTCATCCTGCAAACTGAAACTCTGTACCCAGTGATCAATCATCCCCCACCTCCACCCCTGGCAAGCACCGTCTACTTCCTGTCTCTATGAATTTGTCCCTCCTAGGTACCTCAGGTAAGTGGTGCATAAGTCTACGGTATTTGTGCTTCTCTGACTGGCTCATTTCACTTAGCATAAAGCCCTCAAGAGTCATCTGTGTTGTAGCAGCGTCAGAATGTCCTTCCTTTTAAGGCTGAACAGTAGTCCACTGTATAGACAGATGGCACTTTTCTTCATCCGTTCATCTGTTGACGGGCACCTGAGTTCCTTCCACGTCTTGGCTACTGTGGCTAACTCTGCCGTGAGCACCGGTGTGCAGATATCTCTCTGAGATCGTGATTTCAGTTCTTTTGGATGAATACCCAGCAGTGAAATTGCTGGATCATATGATGGTTCTACTTTTAACTTTTTGAGGAAACTGACTGTCCTTTGAGAGTCCCTCCAGAGTTCCGCGTCTTTGGGACTGTGACATGGACCAAACACTTGACCTTAAGTACAACAGCGTGTGTGGGGGGGCAACTTGCAACCCCCCAGTGAGAAATGTGATGCCAGAAGAGGCTGATGATTTAAGGAGCTCAGAAGAAAGGGGAGGCGTTGACTTAGCAAGAAATGGAATTAACCTGATCGAACCACTTGGCAGAAGCCTTGGGGATCAAACAAGAGCAGTCTACACCTTGGATGACAGCAGACGCAGAAGGCCCTCTTCACCTAAAAGGGCCAGGCTCCGGAAAGCACTGGCGGTGAAAGACTTTGAGGTTTCACAGGAGAAAAAAAGGTCAGGAGAAGAGAGGCTGTGAATGAACCTACGAAGATGCACATACAGATTTCTATAAGTGATCAAGAGAATGGTAAAGAAAATGTATGAGACGCAGAAAACATTGGTGAAAGGTCGGAGGGATGGATAAAACCTCCCCTCATTCAACGGAAACTTTTCAGGTTCTTTCTTCATTAAATTTTCATCAATGCCAATGAATTTGCTCTGTTTTGTTGCTAACAGCACGAACAGTGAGGTCATGCTTAGGGTCTTTAATACCAAATCCAAATGCTCAACGCCCTCCTGATTTTATAACTGAAGAGTTGATGCTACCTGAGGTCGAGGCCAAGCCCACAATCATTTCCACTTGGTTTTTAGCAGAAGGACACTAATTTGGTTTGGGGCGCCATGTGTCCAATTAATAGACTATACCCCCAGTTTCCTTTACAGCTAAGTATGGTGGTATGACTACATTCTGGACTTTGGAAAATATTAGTGGAAGGTGCTTAAAGGGTTCCTTAGGGAGTCACTTCTGCTATCACCCCACCAAGTCCATCCTGGAACCTGGAATTGATGGCTGACACTACAGCAGCCATCTTGGACCATGAGGTGACTTTGAGAGTGGGAGTTTTTAGTTGAGATGTTAGAGAATAAAGAAGGAGCCTGATGCCCATGGACACCCCCCCCCAATAAGACCCCTGGATGCTCACTGCTGAGGTATGTAAGAAGCTTCTATTACATTTAAGCCATCATTATTTTGGACTTCATTATATGCAGCCAAATCCATTTTTAACTGAAACACCCTCCCCCACATGTTAGGGCCCATCCTGGTCTCAGGGTCACAGGGGAAACTGGACACTTGAGATGGAAAAAGTCTGAGTTGCTTTTATATCAACTACCCTGATTTTTTTCTTACCATCCTCCCAGTATTCAGAGCTTACAGCCCAGGCTCTGCCCTTGATAACTTCCTGTCAAATCAAGTCATCAGCCTTTCTTAACTCCTCCTGCCCCTCCCTCCTCTCAGAGGCAGGAAGGAGGGCCTTTCTCTGGCCTCCGGAAGCTTCTGTGTAGTGAATGATACCATTCACTCCATCCCCTTATTTCTGACGCTGGTCCCTCAGGCTCTCCCTTCCTGAAAACCCCAGCTCGCTCATTTTCTCATTATTCCTAAGAAGAGTGCCTCGTGGTTGGCACTGACTGCGAAGCAAGACTGCACGTGCGAAGGGTCATCACTGGGGAGGAACTGTGATATTTCCTTTCCCTGTTGTATTCAGTGCATACCTATAAATTATGCTTCTATCACACAGGCCTGTACCCCATGGAAAACTTTCCCCTGCATTTCAGCCCATGGAAATAGTCCCATACAGGGTGGGAATCAGGAGTCCCAGGCTTCATGCCTAGCTCTACCCCTGACTTCCTGTGTGTTGAAGGGAGCCACTGTCCCCTTCTCTGAGCCTTGGTACTCTCATCTCTAAAGTGAGGGCACTCTAAGGCATTAATTCATTTTATCCCTCTGCCCCCAAATCTGCCAGTTGAAAATATTCCCTGTACTATTGATCATCTTTTTCACAAAATACCAAGAACTCTAGAAACTATCAGTCATTCACCATATAGTATGAGATAGTTAAACCAGATCACTTTCCTAATATCAACACAGTAAAGCCACCTGCACTGCATGACTGCGTTGGAATGACTGTTCCGACGGAAGAAGGATTATGGTCATGAAGGAAGGAAAATTGTGGTCCATGAGAAGCTGAGGCTCAGAGAGGATTTGTCACCTTAGGTCCCATAGCTAGTTGGTGACAAATCTAGTACTGGCATTCTAGTCTGTCTCATTCCAAGTCGCTGTCCACTATCCTGCAAACCAACCCTTGGAGAAAACTTTCATTATACAAGAAATACAAATCGGAAGCTGAGAAAAGATGTCACCTTATCTATAAGGTGAAATTTATGGTCCTAATAATAATGGCACAGATAAAGCAGTTGTATTAAATGGCGTAAGACAGATGGTACGTAATAAACACCCATCCTTCTGAGGGAAACATTTCAAAGACGAAGAGCGAGTCTGAAGTTTCTCTGCCCTCCCACCCTCCCACCTCCGCCTCCTTCTCCATCCCTGCCCGTGACATCTTCATTCTCTGACCCACCTTCCTTCCACTCCAGACCCCCAGCAATGCCTGGGACTCCTTCATGGAAGGAGCAAGCTGATGCAAAAGTGTCGAGATGCAGGAGGAGCGGGGGTAGGGAGGGGAGAAGGTTAGAATCCAGCTCCCCCTGCTGCTCTTCTTTCAGTCACTGCCCGACCCCCACAGCAAAGGGAAAAGGAGGCTTACATCTCCTTATCCAGCAGGAGCTGCACTAAAGACAACCAGATACAGTAAAACAGGTGCTTGGAGCATCATTAAAAGAAATTGAACAATGAATTTATGCATTCATTCAAAGAGCATTTACTGAGCCTCTAGTAGGTACCAGGCACTGTTCTAGGCACTGGGGATGTGACCATGAAAAACCCACTGTTGGAGGGTAAGAAGTGGTCAGATCCTGATTATATTCTGAAGGTAGAGCTGGCATGGTTTGCTAACCTGGGCACACACACACACACACACACAGGAGTACGGAGAAGGAGGAAGAGAAAAGAGAACAGAAGTTAAGCTCACTTTGCAGCTTTCTTTGCCCTACTGAATTCCTGCACAAAGCCACAGAAAACCAGTGAAATCACACCTCAGCATCCTGAAAAGGCTGGCAACGGGCCCAGGCCCTTCTGCGGGTGGAGGGCCGAGGAGGACCAAATAGAGGAGGACTGGCTGGAATCCGTACAGGAGGCAGCTGGCCCTGGGGTCCCTGCCCCCAGGCTGCTCAGCCAGGCCGCCACCTCCCCGATCCCAGCAACCGCTGGGAGGCCCCAGACCTGGGACTTCAGGAAGCCATCCCTTCTCACTCCACTTCCCTTCCTTAAGGGCACTTTGGGGAAAATATTCCAAACTTCCTGAAGAAAAAAATACCACCTAGCTCCTTTGAGTATTGACTTAATTCAGTCATTCTTTTCCTGGATGTCTGGGTTCAGATATGTTTGGAAAAGTCAGAAGGGAAGCCAAGCGTTTCAGACAGGCAGTGCGGGGAGAAAGGAGACGGTCAGGGGAGACACAAAATGAGCAGGCCCTCCAGCTGGGTGCTTTTACCGTAAGGATGACTGTTTTATGCACCACGGCCCTCGGCCCCTTCCTCCACTAAGGGCGTGTGAATTTTCCGTCGTGAATTCTGGCCTTGCTTGGAAATATTTTGTACCAATATAAAGATATTCAAGGAAGGGCAAAGAAGGGCGATAGAGGGAGCGGAAAGCTACTGCATACCTCTCTGTGAAGGGCACCCTTTGCAAGTGTGGTCACTTCCCATCTTGGCTGCTGTCCCACATGGAGCACGCTCAGGCCCCGCGATGAGGGTGTCACAGACGGGATTGTTCTGCCCAGTCTCCCTCCTCTTGCCACATGACCTTGTAACACAGGGGAGCGGGCAGAGGAGGACGCCTCCCCCCCGCACTGATGGTCACCCCGCTCACATGACTTATTTTGGTCCATGGAATTTTGACTGTTCTGGGTCCAGGCATTAAGAGACATCGCGGAGTACTACTCAGCCATAAAAAATAATGAAATTATGTCATTTGCAGCAACACAGATGGACCTAGAGATGATCATACTAAGTAAAGTCAGACAAAGAGAGACAAATATGGTATTACTTCTATGTGGAATCTAAAAAGTGAGACAAATGAACTTATTTACAAAGCAGAAACAGACTCATAGACATACAAAATTAATTTATAGTTACAAAAGGGGAAGGAGAGGTGGAGTGATAAATTGGGAGTTTGAGATTTGCAGATACAAACTATTATATATGAAATAGATAAACAATGAGGTCCTACTGTATAGCACAGAGAACTATACTCAATATCTTGTAATAACCTATAATGAAAAAGAATCTACATATCTATAACTGAATCACCGTGTTGTACACCAGAAACTAACACAACACTGTAAATCAACTATATGTCAATTTAAAAAAAAACACTGAAAAAAAAAGAGGCATCACATGCTCTGTCCACCAGAGGACCAGGTCTACTTGGTCTGAGAATGAACTCCAAGAATTCCAAAGAGAACGTGGTGACGGCTGGGACAGGCCTGAACCCAATCCTCAGGCTAAAGCAGGGCCTCCCTGCTGAGCCCAGCCTGGCCAGCGAACTGCCGTCTACCTCAGATCTGAGAGTGTGAGAATGGATGTTTGGGCTGGTTTGTTATGTGGTGATTTTAAAGCTACAGCTGATTAACTCAGAGAGGTTAAGTGACTTGCCCAGAGACACACAGCCACTAAGCAGCAGCCCTGTGGCTTCCTTGCCTAGTGCTCCTCTTCTCCCCTCAGCCTGGGGCTGGGATGCAGCAGCAGTGCGTTCCCAGGACAGGACCTGGACGCACAGCTCAGATTATTTGGGGGGAAAAGGCAGAAGGCCATGGCCTTGGTGGAAACCAGTATCTTAATCACACTGGTGAGCAGAAACAACCACTCTGTCCAGGGATGCTTCCAGGCCAGGCTTGGGGACAGCTTGGGCTCCTGGGTTAGGCTCAAAGGTGCATGGGGGTGGGACACGGCCCTCCAGCACTTCACAAGTTGGAGGGCCAGACTGGGAAGACCTCGGGGGCTCCCCGACTCCTCCAAATCACAAAAAGATGCCCATTCCAGGTGGTTGTAGCCTGCAGACCTGTGTGAACCTGTAAGAGGCACCACCTTCTCCAGACAGGCACAGTCTCTTGGCAAGGAGAAAGCAGGAGGATTTCCACCATACACTTTGCTCAGTACACAACCTGAACAACCAGACCAGCAGCCCTGGGAGAGTGGGGAGGTTGACAGTTTAGCTCCTGCTGTTTGGCCATGGATCCCACTCCCTCCACCCCCACCCCCAGCAGGTGTGCTCTGATTCCGCTCTTCTGATCTAGCTCAGGACAGCGCCAGCACACAGTAGGCCTGAAGTAGTTGATGTTTATTTGATGAATAAGCCGTTAGTAGCAATAGGAATTTGTCTACTAGAGGCCACGGGGACCTAATCCTTTAGCTTCTGCCTTCAGTCCTCCCCTCGTGTGCGTGTGCGTGTGCGTGTGCATGTGCGTGTGGTAGGGGATACCGATTCTGGGGTCTGGTCCAGTGTGATGCAAACACCAGGATGCCCCAATCCTAGCGATGGGGATGGAGGAAGTGACTGCAGCAGCTGGAGGCAGTGAGAGCCAAGCCCCGCCCCCTCAACTCCCCTCCCCCTCCAGCCTCACACCTGCTTCCTGTTGCTAAATTACTCTCAGCCGCCAACCGACAGAGCTGCTAGTCTTGGAGCTGAGCCCTGGAGGGCTTGCGGGCCCTAGGGAGCGTTTGGCTGAGATTTATAGCAAAGGGGAGAATTGATGTGCCTGCGTCAGGGAGGGATGCAGCGTGGTGGGACGGAGGGAGGGCAGGGAAGGGAGGGGATGGGCTTGGAGGCGGATTAGCTCTGGGCAGTAGTCCAGGTGAGGAGCCTCGCGGAGCTGGGCAGTGCAGCAGGCGAAAGGCTTAGGAGCAAGGCCGGCCTGTGCTGGTTCTGACAGCTTTGCACCAAGAAAACTTAGGCAAAGCCAGGGCCTCAATATGCTTTTCCTTCTGTAAAGAGCGAGTGATAGCACTGAGCCCAAGGAGCCTGGACAAAGACACTCTCAAGCCCGGGGAGAGGCTTTCCAGGAAGAGGGGGACCGTGGAGAAGGACCAAAGGCCCTGGAGGGGATGGCAGGGGCTCAAGCTGGGCGGGGAGGGTCGGGGACCGCGCTCCTGTGGCTGTGAGTGCTCAGCTCATGAAGAAAAGCTCTCGGCAGGCTCCTCACAGCCCTGGACGAACTGGGCGGCATCAGCACACACAGACCCCGAGCAGCACCGTCACGTTCTCCTAACCTCTCTCACACCTGCCTCCTCAGCGAGCCTCTTCTGTCCCAAGTGCCCAAGCACGGGCTCTGTCTGCACCACCAGCGACCCGCGCCCTTGCCTTAACACCTCCACTCGCCCATTCCTGTTCATTTCGGTTTTTAAAACAACAGCAGCATTCCCACAGAGCTCTCCGTGTCCCCAGGCCTTTTTCTAGTGCTTCACTCACTCCCTCACGCCTCACAGTCACCCTAAGCCACAGGCATCCCCATTGTACAGATCAGAAAACTGAGGCGCAGAGAGGTGAGGTGAGCCAGAGTCCAAACCCAGGCAGGGCGTGTGTTCTTAGCTCCCGGGCCACCTGCCTGCCAGCATTAGGGGGGAAGAAGAGGGGACATGCACCTGGGCTGGGAGGGCTGTGGGCAGGCGCTTGTCCCGGCGACGTTATGATACTGTTACTTCCATTTTTACAGGAGGAAACCAAACTGTCAGGGGCCTTGGCTCAAGGCCCACAGGTGGAGAGTGATGGAGCTGGGATGTGAAGGCAGGTCTCTGCGTTCAAGGCCCACACTCCATCCACGTAGGTACCGGCTGCCACGTGTGGCCGTCTACCCAGGCCCCTGTCCCCCGGCCCCTGCCAGCCCCGCTCCGGCTTCCTCTGCCCCAGCCGGGCTTCCACCCCTGGAGGAGACCAGAGCTGGGGCGTGCGTGGCATGGAGCTTAGCTCAGGGCCCTAAGTCCTTTCCTGACCGGCCTCCACCCAGACCACCAACCCCACTCTCAGGACACCCTTCATGACTCAGCCCCAATGCCACCTTCTCTGCTCCCCACTGGCCTCCATATTCCTCAGAGCCTTAGCAGCGGTGCGTCCCTGGTGGCCAGATCCCAGCTTCCCTACATGGCAGTCACTCAGGTCCATGCATCACCCTCCTGCCCAAGAGGTCAGTGCCTGCGGGATGGAAACACAGATGGTCCCGCTGGGGTCAGGAAGGGAGTGCCTGTTCACTGACTCCCTCGTCCCAACTCTGATGTATCCCCTCCTCCTGCGAGCAGGGCCCCATCTGCCTAGTTCATCACCTCAAACCAGGCCAGCCCACGGTAGGGGCCCAAAAAGTAAACACTGAGCTGAATCAGCACATCTTAGGGAGCGAGATGGCAGGGACCCCCCAAGCATCGCAAGGGGGAGTGAAATCCGGACAACTTCAAAGGGGGAGGGGCGTGGGGGTGGGCAGGGCTCTCAGAGCGACAAAGGCTTCCCTACCCTGACCCAGCGATCCCTCTTCTAGGCATCTGCCCACAGGCGAAGTCACACGTGGGGGCCAAAATGTCTGTACAAGCATCTTCAGACAGCACTGATTCTAACAGCAAAGGATCAGAAACAACACAGACCGTTCATTGAAAGGGGGCTGGTAAATCCACACAGTGGGAAAAAGTGCAACGTTTACAAACTGAATGGAAAATTCATGTTCTGATGGGAAGTGATCACGGAGATGCATGGACTGTAAAAAGCAGAGCGCGGGGCGGAGAGTGGCACGCCTCCGCCTGGGTGAAGGAGGGGTGTGTGCGTGCCGGTGGGTGAGGGCTCGGCATACACAGGGCGCCCCTGGAAGTGAAACAGAGCAGGACCCTGCGGGGCCTTCCCAGGACGGACTCCGCCCTCCCACGCCCTCCGCCGGACTCCTGCTGTAGAAAAACTTTAGTCAAAGAATAAGTTTAATTAGAGAAATAAGAAAATACTGAAACAAAGGAAAACGGTCAAGCAAAACAAAATAATAGTTTAGTCATTAAACAAAGTCGAGGACCTTTAGCTCCCCGTCAAGGGCTATAGGTCACGCCCTGAGCCTTCTCCTCTGAGCCGTCGTGTAGGGCCTGAAACCCCCACCAGGCGGAAGAAAGTAGCTACAAGATGACCAGACTGCAGCCGTGACAGACGCTGCCACAATTCCTAGAACTGGCTTCCAGGAAATGGGAACAAACCGACCCTGGAGCTGAGCTTAAAATGAACAAGATGACGCTGATCAGAGCCCCGCACGGCTCACTTCAAGACGACCGTCAGAGCCGACTGCGCAGTTCTGCACGTGGCCCCTCCCTCCGCCTGTGCCCCCCGAGACTCCCCTTTAAGAGCTCTGCCACTGACGGGCAGAGGGGGGAGCTGGCCCGTGGACAGGAGTCGGCTCCCCACCCCCTCCTCCGGATGTGGGCATCTGGAATAAAGCAAACTCTCCTTTCTACCAACACGCACCTCTCTTTGCGTTGGCTTTCCGGCAGGGAGGAGCCTAAGAAACCTGGGGTCACATTCGTCTCTGGGGAGGGAAACCGGAAACGGGGGGGGGGAAGGAAACCTGCACTGCGTGGACCTCTGTGCTTTCTGAATTTTGAAGCAGGAAAATGTCTTCCCTCCACTAAAAACACAGGTTCAGTGGAACAAGAAAGTCGCAGTAGGATTTCAAAACAGCAACATCTTCCACTGGGGGATTATGGAAAGACGTGTGTCCACCCCTGTTTCTTACCCCGGCCCTACCCTGGGCCTTTTCCCATGGGTTGCCCCTGCCTACAAAGCCTCCCTCCCTGGCTGGGCCCTGCTCATCTCCTGGGCCCACTTCGGCTGGCACTTCCCCCAGGAAGCCCTCCCTGACTCCTCCCTCGCTGGTCAGCCACTGCTCTGTGCCCCTGGACCCTGCATTCTCCTCCATACCCTGCTCCTGCCCCTTAGTCTTGGTCCATCTGCATATCTATCCCCCCAGGAGCCTGGAGGATGGGGACCTGGAGTGAGATCCCTGAGACCCAGCCCCCAGCCCCTCACCTGCCTAGGCAGGTGCTCAGGGAAATATCTGCTGGACAGACTGCTTTGTCACACTAGCAAGATGCCTCCCAGAAGAGCCTGGCAGTGAATCAGGCACAGGGAGAGACTGTGCTCAGCACTTGAACCACCGGGCTCGCAGCATTTACCTCGCTGTGTCCAGGGCTCCGCTTTGCATAGCTCAGCCAGGCACCTCCAAGAGGGCCACCATTGCTGCTTGCTGACAGCCCATCTGACAAATTGTTTTCTGCCGCAGCGGCCGGGCTGGCCCATCTGGCTGGTCTCCAGAGGCCTCGGGTCACTCACGAGGGCGTTCCTGGCACATGGGGTGGCCACAGCCCCCTCCTGCAGGCCAGGTTCCTGCCAGATCCCACTCGGTTGTCTGAGCACGTCCTGTCCCCAGCCTGGGAACATCTGATAGGTCGAGCCCTGGCTGCATCAGGCCCACCGAGGGGGCGGCAGGGGAACACGGGGCTCCTTCCTAGGGCTGCGGTGCACAGCTGAGATCAGGACAATGCCAGTCCACCATCCACCATCACAAAATTTCCACCAGAAGGAATCACAGCACAAAGCAACAGCCCAGCTCGAAGAGATCCAAGGTGCCAGCCGCAGGCAGATTCACGGCTCGGGTTAATACGTAGCTCCTGGCTGCAGAACGTAATTTATCATTGAATCATCCTGTTACACTGCACAGATCGCGGTGGCTCCTTTAAATGGATTTGCGGGTCACCTCTCTGCTGAGGCCCATACTGTCAGCAGAGGCCAGAGGGAGCACTTAAGTGACAAGACGAGATGTCTGAACCTGGCGGGAGTGCCTGGAGACCAGAAATGGCCTTGACTGCCTGGGGCGGGCTCGGCCCCGCGGCCAGCTGCTGCTAACCCAACGTCACCAGTCCAAAGACGTCTTTAGCGTCTTCCTAATGCTCAAAGCTACAGGCGTCTTCCCAGATAGAAGGGGGGAAGAGGCCAATAGAGAAGAGAGCAAACCAACATACCGACCAGCTCCGCAGGTCACCGAATGATAGGCAGTTACAAGTTGAACTGGGAAAAGTGATGACAACAGTAGTTTCCAATCTGGGGCCTCCCTGGGCAGCGGTGATGGGGCCGCAGGGTTTCCAGGAGGTCCCGGAGGTCGAATGTGGGCATCTACTTTGGTTCCATTTCCCAGCACCTACTCGGGACCTGGCGAGCACATGATGGTTAAACTAAATGCTTACGGAACAATGAATGGGCAGGTCCATTGGGAAACCAAAGGAATTGCTGACTTGGTGACCCATCACACGTGCTGCGGGCTAAAGAAGACGGTAGCCGCTTGGCGAGCGGATGCTCCCTCACTGGTGTGCTGTTCTGACGGCTCGGCAGCTCCCCGGTTTTTCTCAAAATAAATCCATTCATTTCATCATTGCACTACGATTCGGTACATGATAAGGTGTTCACACTGAGGGAAGCTGGGTGAGGGTGTGGGAACTCTCCACACTTTCCATAGCAACATAAAAAGTTAAAATCCAGTAAAATAAAATCAATATCCTTTGCCTACTGCCCCGGGAGCCCTCGGTTTCTTGTTCTGGTCCCTCCTCGCCCTTACACGACAACCGCTCCCAAGAGGGAACGAAATCAGGACGGTAACCCTGACCTTCCCGCTAGCTCGTCACCAGCCCCTCCCAAGGAGGGAGGTGACGTCTCTGATGGGTGAGCCTGGGGACAGGGTCTGGGCGCACGCAGCCCAAGGCCCTTTGACTCTCTTCCTGGGCCCTGAGGATGGAGGTGTTCTTCTCCCACATTTGGGTCCCACGCCTGCGTCAGGGGAGAGTCCTGTTCCGATTGGGGCTGAAGCAGTGACTCTGCTTGGCAAAGGGCTTCTCTGCACTCCCCCTCTGGGGGCAAGGCCTAAATTCAGTTTCATGCCTCAGAGCCTCTGCACTTGCCGTTCCCTGTGACTACAACACCCTTCCCCACCTCACCCGGGTGCTGAACACCTGGTTGGGTCTAGGGACTCTGCTTAGCCGTTTCTTCCTGAATGACCTCCCATTCCCCAAAGTCAAGCAGAACTGGCCCTTCCCTCGTCTGCCTTGTCACGCACAGTTAACCACGGCTGTGTGGTGAGCTGTCTACACATTCGTCTCTCCTGTTGCCCCGTGAGCCCCCCGGGCAGGGACCGATGTGGACTCACCTCGTTCTCCATAAGTATCATGTTGCCTGGTGTATATGAAACGTCCATAAATGTCTGTTGAATGAATGAACTTATCTGAAAGTTCGGATTCGTTTTCATGTTTAAAACTGTACAATATATAATTATTTAAATCAAGCATTTCATCGGTAGACGCAAATTGGAGTGACCCCAGGGGCAAGAAAATAACGGAACAGTTCTCCGTGGCTGACAAAGTTAGGAGCTATTAGCTCAGTCCAGGGCCTCCCCACCCCGCACTGCTGACATTTGGACCGGATGACTCTTTGTTCTAGGAGGCTGTCCTGGACACTGTAAAGTGTTTAGCAGCTTCCCTGGCCTCTAGATGCCAGTAGCAGCTTCCCAGTTGTGACAATAAAAATGTCTCCGGATCTTGCCAGGTTTTGCCCTGGGGTGGGGTAGGGGTGGGGTATCACGCCCAGTTGAGAACCTCCGGGCCAGTCGTTCAATAGGTTTTGGTGCAGGAAATATGCCCTTTGCTGCCTTGACATTGGCAAAGCCAGGCTCCTAAGAATTTGCAAGCCCAGTATTTCTCCAGAGCTCTGACAACCAACAAAGATCCCCGCGCCACAGGCAAAGCCGCTGGCCACTGAATCAGGATTTTGATTGCTACCAATTTTTTAAAACGCTCTCTGAAAGTTCTGCTTCAAATATTTATGGCGTCTGTGAAATGGCCCTGGAGAGTGAGTGGTCTTACTCAGTTTATAACTCCAGCGGTGATTTATTGACCTGGGAACTGCGGCTGATGCTTTGTCTAAGCTCTTGGTGCAAAGCCAGGATCCTCTCGGGGCTCAGGAGTTCGGGGGATGGTGGGAAGGCGTTGGCTTGGAGGACAGGGCCGGTCATTCCGCCTCTTTCCTGCAGACCTTGCAGAGGGAGCCCTGGTTCCCCAGGGACTGCAGCCGGGCACATTCCAGGGTCAGGCGTCGTTCCCGAGGGCCCGGGAAGCTGGAGGGAGGAGGACAAGGAGACGGTCTCTGCTTTTCTACGTCCACAAACCCCTCCCATCCCCCATTCTACCCAAGGAAGAGATGGCAGCAATACGAACACTTAGTGAGCACTTTCTGCGCCCAGCACCTTCTATTATAGTTTGCGGAGACACAGCCATCAACGCTGTGTGAACGGAGACTGGGGAGGCGGAGGCTCGAGCCCCACGTCATCGAAAGGCCTGACAGCCACCGATGGTCTCCCCATAGAGTGATGTCCTCTATCAATTTTGTTGTTCACGGTGACAAGAGAAGGTGACCTTCCCGTGAAAAGGAGATCAATGTCTGCTGGATGCCAACCTCACGCTCCCTTCTTTTTTTTTTTTTTCTCTAAGCTCAACCATAAAATGATGGTGACATGTGATAAAGTTAGTTACTGCCCTTCAAAAATGACCTCATTTTGCTTATAGGTCACTAACCCGCCGGTGTAGCTGTTTAAAGAGTTCGTTTTCACCGCAGGAAGCTCTTACCCAAAGCCAGCCCAGATAGATGGCTTGCAATCTGTTTTTCTGCAGGCCAGAGAGCTCGGCTCCTGAACGCCAGTCACGACCGGACAGAACCAAGGCCGCGGGTGAAACGCAATGTTGGGACGAGGACGAGGTGACTGCATGACCTTCTAGAGAACAGCCCACCGGCCCCCTCCCACCTCCTCATTATTTATCCAAATTCACCCTCCAAGGCCTCCTCTGGGCCAGGAAATGTTAAAGCATGGGAATAAAGACACTTACACTGACCCTTCTGCCATCTCGTTATAAAGAACCAAAAGTATCCTGTGGGCTTGAAAGTATGTCCAATAGAGTTCTGATCCAGTGGCGTCTACACTGTGGTGAGAACTTCGAAGAAGGTTGCAGAACACTTGAGAAACTCAGAACCATAAGATTAAGAGGCACTTCAGTTCATCCATTCATTCAACTGACACTCCTACGGTTTCCTGAAAAGCTTTGCTGTGAGTTTCTGGCCAGTAGCCCTGAGAGCAGACGCTGGAGGGTTTTTGTTTCACATTAAACTCCAGACTGGAACGCCGAGGGGGGCAGGAGAGACAGCTCTTATCCGCATCCCCTGCTCCCCGGAAGGCCAGCACGATCCGGACACGTAATGACCGAGCGCCAGCCCTAGGGCCGGGCTGCTCGGGCTGGAAGCCCAATCCTGCCTCTCACGAGCTGTGTGACCTGGGCTAGCTGGTCGCCTCCTCGGGGGCTCATCTCCTCTCCTAGGTGAAGCAGGGCTGATGCCCAGGTCCAGCCGGAGCGCCCGCTGTGAGTGCCGGATAAACTGACGCACTGCACACAGGGAACATTCAAGAAATGGGGGTGGGGTTTCTTCCTCAGGTTGTTCTTGTCAACACCGCCATCAAGATCTCCTAGACTCCTCTCCCCTTTATGCTGCAGCCGCGTTTAATTGCTTGCCTTCCCTCAGGGCTTCGGGGGAGCTGGCCCCTCTGCCTTTGCAGGCCTTGCTCCCTGTGCCTAAAATGCCTTCTACCTGCTTTGTGATAAGGTAGGTCAAAGATCAAAGGTCAGACGTAATTTCCCTAGAAAAAGATCAAAGCTGGAAAGAAGTTCTCATTACTAAGCAATAAGCCTGTAGGACAAGTAATTCGAAATGAAAGTCACCCACCAGGAAAAAAAAAGCTTAAGAAGGTCAGTAACAATGGCTGTCATTCACTGAACACCACCTTGCAGCAGGCGGGACGGTAATTACATGATGTGCACGATTTCATTGAATTGCTCCAAAGACCCTGAGAGGTAAATATCAACTCCATTTGTTAGATTAAAAGAATTCATATAAGCATGAAGGCAGGTGAGAAGCCACAGGAATAAAAGGCAGAAGAAAACCAATAATAAAAGGTTGAGATAAAATGCTAAGAATAAGATCAGTTTCCCCCTGAGCGATGGCTGCTTTTATTCCCCTTGAGCATCTCTTGTGTCCCAGACATGTATTCAACTCTGCTTACCTGATTTTATCCTCACAACAGCAGTAGGTGGCATCATCCCCATTTTATAGATGAGGAGACTGACGCACAGACATAGTAAGTAATCCTCCCCGCATTACCAGAATTACAGCTGAGATTTGAGCTCAGGCCTGGCAGACTCCAAATCTCATAAGTAAAATAGGTTTTCTCTGGGAAAACAGAGTGCTGCTCTGGGTCCAACTGATTAGGACATTTTGGACCAAACCTCCAGTAAGTGCAAGTAGGAGAGTTGGACAAAATATAGCAAAACAGCTACTGAAAAGCATCTGAGAGCTACAAAGACTGTGAGGATTTGTGGGACTTAGATTTGAAACAGGAAAGAAGCCAAGAGGAGCTGGTGCAGAACTGAAGGCTGTATCTCCCCTCCAAGTGAAGGCAGAACTCATGTGTGAGGGAGGCAGCTGAGAGGTGGAAAGCTAAGCAGAATTTTTGACAGCCTCATGGGGAGGGCTGGGGCCAGGGGAAGGACACTGATAAACATTACAGGCTTTTGCTGGGGACCTGGAAAGGCTGTGCCCTAGGAGTAAGAGTGAGCAAGAAATAAAGCAGGTCTCATAAGTACTAAACTCATCTCTGAATCAGTTCTGATGTGAGAAACAGAGGAAGTCCTGTCTGGGTGAAAACACTCTCAAACAGAACCTCAGATTCTGTCTTCAAGTTTTCATGCGTGATGTCTAGCACTCGGTGAAAATTACCAGACACAGAGGACGCAGTTTGACAAAACCACAAAATTAAAAAACATAATAAAAAGAGACTAGAAGGGGGAACCAGCAGGGAGCTTTGTGGTGTTGGTCATTTTCTAGTTCTTGACCTGGTGGTGGCTTTAGGGGTGTGTTTCACTTCATAACAATTCACTGAGCTGTACACTTTCCAGTGTATCCTTTTCTGTATGCATGTTGTACTTTCAGTGAAAATGTTTACTTAAGAAATTAAGTGATTGATGTCCTCTCACCTTCAAAGAATCCAGTCGAGCTGTCTGTACTGGCCACTCAGTCTCAGGAATAGGCCGGGACTCTGAATGCAAAGGTCTTTGGAGGACACCGTCCATTTCGGGATCCAGGAGGTACCTCTGAACTAGAAGAGAATATTCTCAGTCAAGCCTCAACCCATAAATCTACTCTAAAAATCAACAAGTCTCTGAGCCTTTTTCATTCTCTTTCATTTCCTGATCCCCTTAGCCCACAACAGAGGCCCTCTTGGATGCCTCTGAACTCTCTGAGTGCCACATCCACACCCCTTTGATGGTACTATCATGGTCTTGGGGTACCTTAGAAAACTGCCTGCTTCACCTTCCATCACACGGCTGCAAGCTCCTTCAGCACAAGGACCACCACCTCTGCAGGGCGACACGTCTATGTAAGTCCAACACCTACCTGGGGTCTGGCGCAAGGCAGCCTCCCAGAAACGCTAAATGAGTAAGTAACTAAATCAATCTAGTGCATTTCCTTCTTTTAAAAGTGAGGAAGCTGAGCCCAGAGAAGGGAGAAGACTTGCACAAATTAGTGGCAGAAGCAGGACCAGCCTCTTTTTATGCACCTCCAACTGTGAAAACAGAAACCAACCCAGACTGTGGAGATAGGAGATGAAGGTACAGGAGGGCAGGCCCATCCTGCCCAGCAAGAAACTGAGGACAGGTCTCTCTTCTTGTCTGTTGGCGTCTGGCAACATGCCAAGAACTAACGTTTCTGAAAAAGGTCAAGTTATCTTCCTTTTAAAGAGGAGAGTCTGGGGCTCAGAGAGGTTAATGGACCCATCCAAGGTCATACAGCTAGTAAGAGCAGAATCTAGTCGTAAGAATCGCCAAATGAGCAATTATCAAGAGCAGCTCAGTCATATAACGGTAACGCTGTCCATACTTTCTTCACTTTTATTCTGAGCACCTGACATCAACATAGCCCTAAGTAAATCCTTGGGCCCCCCAGCACCCCCCATGCTGACAGTACTCTGCCTGATAAAACAAGGCCCAGGGAAATTCTGGCTGGCCAGAGAGCATCTTAGTTTTCTTTTTAACAATAAAAATAATAGAACAACAACAACAAAATCCCCCATCTAAGGAGGTTACCATCTAAATAACCATGGTGTATTTGAATTTATCTTCAAGCCCAAGTTGCCATTCACCTACAGACGTTCACTTGCAGTCTATCATCACAGTCACCCAGTGCATTCCACTTCCTACCCTTTTTTTAATTTAGTAGAATGCCACCATTTCTATGCGACCACATGGCGCGTCTCGGCATCGTTTTAGTGGCCGGTATTTCATACTCAGCGAACACACGGTAATTAACAATACCGGAGTTTTCCCCACGATTTTTCACTATTACAAATACCCTGGCATGAATACACTTGTCCACTGGGCTTTTCCACACATAGAATTATTTACTTAGGATAAATTTCCTGAAGTGAAACTACCGGGCTGTGAGCTTGGCCACTTCTGCAGCGGCAGTATTTTGCTAACGCGTGGTCCTTAGGTAGGGAAGTGAAAATGCAGAGCCACGCAGGGAAGAGAGGGCGAGACGGCGGGGTCTGGTCTCTTTAGTCGTCTGCACTTGACCGTGGGTGTTTTCCTACCCTGATCCACCTGTCAGATTGTCCTGCTGGCCTGGACTGTGTCTGAGCACGCAGGCTATTCCCAAATGAAAATCGCACTGACCTCTCACTACTGCTGTCTTCTCAGAGCCGACGTCCAGGTGGTGGCTTGTCTGGAAGAAAAGACATCTCGGCACTTATTCTGCGTGACACAGGAGGGAAAGCCTTACACAGATGACTACAGCTGGAAAAGCTGCCCCCACCAGCCCTGCAGAAAGTGCATTCTAGGACCAGATCCGCTCCTCCCCCTGTGTGCGAAAATGCAGGCAGGACCCCTCCTTCCTCCACCCACAACCCTCAGGGGAGTCCAGGATTTGCTCCTAGGGAATACAGGCACGAGGAAAAGCTTCCATTTCCTTTACTCCGAACTGAAGCTCCAGACAGAGATTGATAAATGTGTTTTTAAAACTGCTGTTCAAAGAGCTGGGAAGCCGGGAAGAATGAGACAGCTGGACGGCAGAGCTTTCAAGAGGAATTCTCTGCACCCCGGCGTGGGCTGGTTGTCCTCCTGTACCCCACAGCGCATGTCTGGAAGAGGTGGGGCGGCAGTGGGAACTTAGCTGCTCCGCCCAGTGACCCCCAATTGGTTCAAGAAGAGCAACAGCTGAATCTTCAAGGCAGGTCAGAGTTGACTCCAGAGCAGCAGCCCAGGTCTTTCTGCCTGTTGGGTTTTCCGGTGAGAAAGGGGCCCTGAATGCAGGATCCTTTTGATACCTCTTCCCCCATCTCCACTGTGTCCTTTAAGTATTTGCACCAGCCACCTCCCTGCCTGCAAGAACGCTTTCTCCTTCTCCAGTGAGCTTCTATGTATACATCAATACCTAAATCAAGTGCCCGCCCCCACCTCTGTGAAGTCTTCCCTGATTCCACCTGCCTCTCCCATAGCCCCTATACGCTGCACTGTGACACCTGGGCTCTGTGACTGTCCCTCTAAAATGGAATGACTAATCCAGTGCAAGGGCATGGATTATGGCCCAACCATCTTCCAATGCTACTCCAATCCCACCACCACTTACTGGGAGCCTTCAGTACCAGGCCCAGTGCCTGTTCTCTTACTGTGCTAACTGTTCTCAGAGCACTTCATTTATATCCCCTAAAACTGTGTCTTCAAGTACCATGACCCTTCATACCCCAGGGCCTTTGTACATGCAGGGCTCTCAGCCTAGAGGGCCTTCACTCCATCCTTCCAGCTATTAAAATTCTTTTTTTATCCTTCAAGGCCTAGTTTGGGTGCTTCCTCCTCCAGGAAGATGTCCCCTAGTCAGTCTCCCTCTCTCTGCTCATGGCTATGCCTCAGATGAACGCTTTTGTCTGCACCCAGGTTTAGAGTCTGTCTTATTAGGTGCAGACTCCTTCAACTTGAAAATGAGATTTCGTTGACTTTTGTATCCACAAAGTAGCCTCATGGACACCAAACTGACTCCTGGGGGCACTGAATTCAGCAAGTGATCTGAGATCTAGAGCTCTTTCCCTGCCTTCCTGCTCCTTTTTTATCCCGTCGGCCTGGAGAGGCTCGGAGCCAGGCAGTCTCCGGTTGAGTCCTGGCTCTGACACTTACTGGTTCTGTGGTCTTGGCCAAATCAGCTGAGTTCTCTGAGCCCTGCCCTCTCCATCTGCAGAATGGGGCTACTAATATACTCCTTATAGGGTTTTGTCAGAATGGAATGAGAACGAATGTTTACTAAACGCTCCCCACAGAGTGGCAAAAGGGCAAAGTCTCGCCCTACGCATCCCACGCCCCCATCTCTCTCCCCAGGTAAACATTTGGGGGAATACTCAAAACTTCCTAAAAGGCGGGAGATAAAGAGAAAATAATTGCCCAGATCCTTAGAGGTGCAGACCTGGGGTTGCTGGTTTGATGAATTAAGGGAGTTCAGGGCCTTAGTCTCACTGCTCCCTGCAGGATGAGAGTCCGTTCCCGAAGGCCCAGAGAGACAGCTTGTGGGCCAACACTCAGAGGAGAGCGAGGTGTTTCTGGGACGTGGAGCAAAGAGAAAAAAGCAGGGCAAGAGGGCGTGGAACTGGCAGCTTCCTGGCCAGGTCGTGTGCATGTCTCCAAGGCTGGGGTCTGGATGACCCTCTGGTGCTGGCACACAAGACCCTGACCTCCCCCAGCAGAGCAACACTTTGGTTCTGCCCAAAGGGACCCTACATCTTCTCTGAGTGCTTTTATGCGATGGCGCCATGATGGGCATTTGATGTCAGGTCTTGTTCAACCCTCGCAGGGCCTTACAAGAAGTCTGCACTTCCCACCCCTTGCAACCAAGGCATGAGAGAGTGGACAGCTTGGGGAGGCAAAGGCTGAGCACCAGGGCCACAGGTGGCAGGTCTGCGGGATCTAGGGTGTCTTGATCTGCCAGGTGAATCTCCATGCCTGGAGAGAGGACTGGAGCTCACATCCGAGGAAGTGCAGGGCCAACCCATCCACTTCTCCGATGGGTCTTCCACTTACTGAGCTGACCCAGGCCAGACTCCGGCGGAGGTTGGCCAAGCACACAGCCACGGGCAGGAGGGCACCCCTGTTCTACCTCCCTGGGGCACCCAGGCATCTGCCTCCAAGGAGGGGATGACGCCCACGTACAAGCAACAAAGAAGGCTTCTCATTCTTGGCTTGGGAATGACAACAGTCTAGGTCCTGTGAAATTCAGAAAAAATAGGTGTCCTGGGGCGGGGGGGTCGGGGAGGAAGCAAAGGGGCCCTGAGAAGATGCCCTGAGACCCGCCCAGTCAAGCCAGTCTGGGGGCTGGGGTGGAACTGAGAACCCCCAGAGAGGCTTTAGGAACCTAAGAAAGGAAGGAACCTGCCTTCCCCTTGCTCCTGTCTCAGCCAAAGCCAGGGAGGCAGCTAGTCCCAGTGTTCCCAGATGAAAGACACCGGCGAAGCCGGCCAGGCTGACCTCATGGAGCCCCTCTGCTTCAGGACCAGCGCCCGGGCTGGAGAGAACCAGCAGAGCTGCAGGAAGCACGCCAGGGTGGATGCAAGACTGACCCACAGACAGCGGTGGCCCAGACACCAAGGGGTGGGCGGTACAACGGCTAAGGAAGATGGCAGCTCCGAGGGCTGGGCAGCCCCCATCCATGTGTCTGTCCTTGTCGCTTAGTGGTGTGCACTGAATGTCTGTGTCCCCAAAACTCATAGGCTGAAAACTTAGCCTCCATGGGAAGGCATTTGGAGGTGGGGTCTTGGGGAAGAGTCCTCAGGTGGAAACTGCCATTATGAGAAGCAGTGTGAGAGCGCTGGTTTTTCTGCCCACCACATGAGGACACAGCATGAAGGTGGCCACGCACGCAATCCATCCGTGCCGGCGCCTGGATCTCTGACTTCTAGTCTCCAGAGCTCTGAGAAAGCAATGCTTCCTGTTTAAGCCGCCCAAGCTGCTATAGTTTGTCTTCCTTCCTTCCTTCCTTCCTCCCTTCCTTCCTTTCTTTCCTTCTTTCCTTCTTTCCTCTCTTTCCTTCCTTCCTTCCTTTCCGTGGGGAAGGGGGAGGTAACTAGGTCTGCTTATTTGTTTCATTATTAAGGTTTTTTTTTTTAATGGAGGTACTGAGAATTGAACCCAGGACCTTGTGCATGCTAAGCACACACTCTACCGCTAAGCTATACCCTCCCCTCCTGACATCACCCACCCAACCAGGGTGAGAAAAGGAAGTCGTTGGAAGCTGGACACTGACCCCAAGCCACCACTGTGGGCATGTGCACCGTCTTACTGAAAGGGAGCTTTGGGAGCTCAGATGGACCCTGGCTCTGAACCCCAGCCTGCCCTCCTCCTGCGTGGACCAGCTCTTTGATGACCCCGAACCTCAGTCTCCTCCTTGACGACTCTGAACCTCAGTCTCCTCCTTGACAAAGTGGGATGTTGGGAGAATGAAGTGAGTGAACCATGGAAAGTGCTGGCTCAGGGAAGGCTCTGTAAGTCTCGGCCGTCATCACCGCTTCCAGTGAATTAACGAATGGGCCGGGGCGCCTGTCTTGGTGGGCCCCCCCGCAGCCCACACCCCGTCCCCCCTCAGATATCTGTGGTTGGTGTGAGCTCCCTCCCAAGCAGAGCCTGAGAATGTGGGCCTCCCGGGGCCCAGGGCCTCCCAGAGGTGTTTCCGTAAGGCCTCACTCGCAGGCACGCCAGCCTCAGGGCTCCCAGGACCCGCCCTCTCCGCTGTGGCTCATCCCACCCGAGCCCATCAGTGTCTGCCCAGCCAGCCGGGCAGCCCTCCTGGGCTCTGAGCCAGAGCCAGTGTCTCCATCGGGAACTCCATCTGTGTTCTCTGAGACGAGAATCGGCACCCCTAAAACCCACTTCCTGCCCGCCTGCCAGCGGGAGGAGCTGCCACCACTGCCACGAGGGTCTCCGTGTCCCCAGAGCTCCGCTCAGCGACCTGGGCCCTGGGAGTTCATGGCCAAGCCATCCAGCTGCGGACTCTGCAGCTCAGTCTAGCCCACACGCCCGTGGGTTCAACCTCCTAAAGCACATCGGGCCTGTTCCAACCCCTTCAGCTGCTCCGCACTCACTGAAGAACCAAGTGCCAACACCCCCGCTGGCAGCCAGGTGTTCGTGACCTCCCGTCCGGCCTCTCGAAACTCCTCCACTCAGGACCCCCCTTACTCCGGCCAGCCTGGGGCCCTCTTCGTTTGTTAAACACAACACCGGGTTATTTTTTCACTGCCTTACATCTGCACACTGAGGACTGGCCCTCCAGCGACAAGAGGGACTGACTCACTGAGGGCCCCGTGTGCATGTGCCAGATCTCCTGCCACCGCCCACGGTCCCCATCACGCTGCACGGGGGTCGCAGTAGCCAGGACTGCGCAGAATCCTACTGCCAGGTTCGGATCCCGCTCTGCTTCGGCCAAGTGACCTCATATATCAAGTGCTGAGCTAGAAAGCCACTTACAGATGTGACTTTGGGCATGACTTATAACCTCTTTGAGCCTCAGTTTTCCCATCTGGAAAGGGGGCTAACAATGGCATCTTCCCCACAGAAGGACTACCTGAGTCTCTTACATAAAGCACCATGGTAACTGGTACATGGAAGTGGACTCTCCTAAGGCCACAGAGCTAGGCAGCGGCAGAGCTAAGATTTGAACCCAGGGCTCCTGGATGTCAGAACTCCCCCATTGCCTTGACAGCTGCCCACACCAGGCCCAGGTTCCTACCCCCCGGGACATCCCTGCACAAGGGGCTCTACAAGTTATCTCGATCCATCCCCACGTCAATTCTGTCAAGTGGGCTGTACTGTTCCCATTTTATGGACAAGCAAACTGAGGCTCAGAGTAATTCAGGTCTTGCTCAAGACACACAACTACCCAGCAGAATAGTCAATCTCTGTCTAAGTCCTTTCTCCTTATTGTAACTTACGATGATTATTTCTCTCCTTGTCTTCTTGTACATTTTGGCCAGTCTGGTTCACCATTTCTCCCCAGCGCCTGGCACCATGCCTGGCTCTTGGCAACAGGTGTTCAATAAATATTTGTGGAATAAAATGCAGAGCCAGGTTTTTGTGATTTGTGGAGGGCATGGTGAGTTGCCTCCCAGGTGGTGGAACTGAATTGTAAAATAATGCAAAAATGGGTCACAGCAGATTAAAAGTCACGGAAGCTCATAACTGGCCGTGGCCTTTCATAAAGTCTGGGGCGGGGACACCCTAGCCAAAGGGAGGCATGTCCAGGCCCAGGAGCAAATCTCTATGGGAAATGAATGTATCAGGTGGATGAGACCATTAACCCTCTCTGTTCTTATTTCAGGCTCCCAAATGACCTTCTGACTATAAACGTTTATTGACTTACAAATGAACAAATGAATGAATGGACTTGACTTTCCAGATAATTCCACTATTGAGAAAGAATATGCTGATAGTTTTCCATCCATCATTTCAGTATGAAAAGCCTGCCCATAGTTCTGGTTCTTAGAGGAAATTAACCAGTTAGTCTTCAGGTTTATACCTCAGTCTCTGTGAATTTGGTCAATAGGAGTCAGCCTGTCCAATTCCAGTGAACAAATTGGTTCTAGTTTCAGAGCCTGTAAGACTAAGAGCAGCCCTTGGAGGGTAGAGCTCTCACTACAATGATGACACCATCTCAGCAGACAGCCAGTCCCCCACCCAGGTGACACCTGCTGCATCCAACAACTTCCCTGGAACTTTGCTTTCAGTCCTGCCTCAGCTTACACACAGGGACTATGCCAGATCCCTAGACGAGGTGCTGACACTCTCCCCATCCTTATTCTGCCTCTGAAGAGGCCTGAAGCCCTCAGGCAAAGGGACAAGTACTGGACTGGGAGTCTGGGGATCTGGATCCAAATTCTGTCTCTGAACCAAGTTGCTGTGGCCCTGAGCAGTCCCTTTTCTCTAGGTTTCCACATCTTTAGCTGTGTGGTGCTTTGGACCACAAGACACCTGCGACTCTGGAGGCTGTGGGGCAAAGAAGGGACAGAGAGGGTTGGCCTGCAGAGGCCAGGCTGGGAAGGTAGAGGAGGAAGGCGCAGACCTGGTGCTACACTGCCAACAGTGGGAGCCCTGAGGCCAACTGAGCGATTCTGGAAAACAGGGCTGGCTGTGTCCACAGCAGCAGCTGCATTTCGCCCTCGCACCATCAGGAGCTGAGCTAGTCCGGTGCAGGCGCTGCTGGCTGCTCCCCAGGAACGGGGTTGTTCGCCCAAGTGTGAGTGTATCTGTCTGTGAGCACGAGCAGGCTCAGCTCAGCACCCGCGAGGGCTGCGTGCACTCAGATGTCCAGGTGCTGTTCAGAGCCAGGCGGAGACCCGGGAGTATCTTTATCAAACCTGGGTCAGAACTGGCATCCCTCACCACTTGTGTTACCTGGGAGCTGTGTGACCTTGAGTGAGTCTCCCAACCTCTCTGAGCCTCTGTCTCCTCTTTTGTTGCTCATTAGCAGAGGAGATCTTCATTTGTTTAGTTTATTACTTCATTCATTTAACAAATATTCCCTGAGTGGCTTTTCCGTGCCAGGCACTAGGGAGACAGAGATGGTTATGAAATGACCCTGGCTCCAGCAAAGAGGAGCTGACAGAACTCCCCCAACAGCAGGAGGGAGATCCTCCTATGTGCCATGTCACGCACATCTACGTACAATGAAAGACAGGGGCGAGGGCGTATGGCTAACCCTGTGGTCTGTAGGACCCAGGGCAGGCTCCTGGGCAAGGTCACATGTGAACTGTGCCCTGAAGGATGGATGGGTGGCTGCAGGTCAGACAAGAATCCTGCCAGAGGAAGTGGCAAGTGCTAAGGTCCTGAGGCACACATGAAAGAACCATCTGGTGAAACCATTGTCATGGTGCTTGTTTGACACTGAATGAAAGTCATAGTATTTGCCTGTCTCCTGCATCGTGTGTGTAGTGAGCACTTTTATAGGTTAAGGATGGCCAGATCACCTCCCTGGGCCAGCCCTGAGCACAGGTTGTCCAGGGTGTGTTTCGGGCAAGGTCAGTGGACAGAGGGAGGGAGTGAGGGACACTGCAGGTCAGGCAGGTAGGTGGGCAGGTGGATGAGCCCATAGTCCCCACAGGAAGAAGAGCAGGGCTGTCTGTGGGGATCTACCTTTGGGTCCCTGGGAGCCAGGAAGGTGGCTGCGTACTCGGCCAGGGCCGCGTCGTTCACCACGCTGCGCGCCATCTCGGAGAGCAGGTGATTCACCGCCCCATGTCTGTGCAGCTCCCGCAGCAGATGTGTGATCAGGTGGTTCCTCTCCAGGCATTTCTGGACCAGAGAAGCCAGCTTGGCCTGAAAGGGTGGAAGCAAAGAGGCAGTCAGGTGGGTTCATGGTTGCAGAGCTCCCTCAGGGGCTGGATGACTGAGCTGGGGCAGCGGGGCTGGGGCATCGGCTCCTGACTCCATGTCACCAGCCCTGTCTTAGCTCAGCCTCCACCCTGCAATCCCTCCCTCCACCCAGAAGCCACAGCTGGCTTTGAAAACAAGCAGCCGCACTGCTGCCCACCTCTGGGGGCTCCCATACTGCTGTCTGGATGCCCCCTGGGTGGGTCAGCAGAGTGGACTTCAGCCCCACCTTCGACCAGCTATGAGACCAAGCTCCTCCCTACCCCTCGACTTGCTCATCTGTACAATGGGTGCGGTTAAGGGCACCAGAACAAAAGGAGACAGTGCAGGCAAACACTCCCACAGGGCTGGCCCAGGGGGGCCCTCATGCATCAAAGGTCTTAGACTGGCCCAGTCCGTGTGCCTGTCTGGCCCCGTCATGACGACCCTCCTTCTCACGTCCCCTGTTCCAGCCACGCTGGCCCACTCCGACACCCGACACCCAGGAACTTCCTCATCGCTCCTTTGTGGCTCCTACATGTCCCAAGCACAGAAAAGCCTCGTGCAGATCTGCTCAGAGGCCGGCCTGGGCACCGCCTCCCTGTGCTCAGGGCTTCGGCCCCTCTGCGCTCAGGCCCCAGCTGCCTCTTTCCCAGCAGTTAATCTTTGTATTTGCAGGTCTGTCCCCCACATAGTCTGGGGGCTTCTCAAGGTCAAGGCCGACACTCCCCTGGACCCCTGGCTCCATCCCTGTCCCATGGTGGGGCACAGCATGCCCCCGGGGAGGCACTTGTTACGTGAACCACCTGAGTGCATGACCCTTCTGCTATGAAATGACTTCCCACGTCTCCGCGTGGAGGGAAGCATGTCTGGAGGGACTCAGACTCTCGTCACCTCCTGCTCCATTGGAGAAGGAGGTGATGAGGCCTTCCTGCCAGAACTCCCCTCCAAGCTCGTCCCAGAGGATCAGGGACGTTTGCACTTCAGTTTCTAGGCAGTGGAGCAGGTGCCCAGTGCTGCAGGCAGGCAGGACAGGAGGCTGGGCTCCCTGGGACCCCTGGATCACACCCCCAAAACATCAGGGTCTCATTCCTTCAGGCAGCATCAGCTGACTATGAATGGTTTCCCCAGAGAAAGAGGCTGTTGTTGATGGTGACAGTGACTCCACTGGGCTCTGAGACAGTGTGGCTGAGGGGAAAGTCGCAGCCTTTGGCATCAGACAGAGCTGGGTTCAAATCTTGGCCCTGCGACTGGGTAGCTCTGTGTGACTACGGGCGAGGAACTTCACCTCTCTGAGCCTTGGTCTCCTCATCCATAGAGTGCAGTCCATGTTCCCCTCCCGGACGTGCTGGGAAACTACGTCGTGGGGGAGCACGTAGAGCAAGCCCGCAGCCGACGGCGGTCAGCGCCATCAGAGTCCTCACCAGGCCCCCTGTGCCAGGTCAGGAACCACAATTCCTGTCTGCTGATGGGAACATCGAGGCACCAGAGGCGAATCACGGCCCGGAGGAGGGGCTGGGTACCGAGCCCAGGTCGCTGAGGCTCCTCCCCGTCCAGTCCGACCTCCTCTGTGGCAGGCCTTCCCGCATGCAAATGAGGCAGTGCTGGTGCCGTGTTTTTATTTCCATCTTGCAGGTGTGAAGCACTTGGTAGTTTACAAGGGATTGTGGTCCTCATTTAAGTAAACGGTACACAGCAAATGCTCCCTCAGAGGAGCATGGGAAACCTCCCATTTTGGAGAGCTTTACAGTTTACTCCACTTCTCCGCCCATGCCATCTGTGGAGGGCCAGGAGAGGCCGTGAGAGCAGCCAGGAGGGAATTCCCGTTATTTCAGACTGGGTGCTCTCGTCGAGTCAGTGGGGTCGGGCTCAACCACGTCCTTCTAGCCCCCAGCTCAGAGAGCTCCTGGCCCACCGCGCCCGGAGAGTAGGAAGGGCAGCCTCCCAGGTCCACCGCCCAAGTCCAGGTGCCACATTTGAGAGTAAATGTCTCATCTCAACCAGACTACACGTCTGACTAGCATGTCGGAGCCTGTGAGCCAGTGCTGCCACTTCTGGGGATCTGTCTTCAAGAAACGTCTAGATATGTGGGGAACCTTTTCTAATAAAAAACGTGCATCATAGTATTTATACACAATAATGTGTGTGTGTATATATATATATACAATATAACCCCCCATATACATACACACAGTAATGCAAAAGAGAGAGGGAGGGAGGGGAGGACAGAGGGAAGACAGACAGACTGACGCGAACACCCCTGAGGATCTGGCGGTTTATGAACTGGGGTGTCTCACGCTTTACACTCCGCCGTGGACAGCAGCTTCCAAGGCTGGCAAAGGCGAGGACAGCTCTGACGTCGGTTACACACTTAAGCGGGGAAAGCGGGACACAGACACACGGGAACAGTGGGAGCTCAGACACATGGAAAATGCACTGGAAGAAGATACATGAAAACGCTGAATGCAAATGGGAACTCGGGGTGAAATCTGTCTCATTCTTCTTCCCAGTGTTTTTGTATGACAGAGATGGGCTACATCGTAATGGGGAAAGTGCTAGGCTCTCCTTTCTTCTGAAACAGACACTTCAGATTGATTTCACACACATATTACCTTCAAAGGTGTCACAGCCAAATTTGCCTCGTGGTGCTTTTTCTGAAGTTCGTCAAGCTGAAAGAGAAGCAACATTTTTGAGAACCGTCGTTCACCCAGCCCAGCGCTTCCGCGGGCGAACAGCGCTCAGGGAGGTTGGCTTTCATCCCCCCTTCCCCTATCAGAGCTCTCAGTGGGAACAGGGGCCTTTCCCATCAGCTGCTCTGCTGGATCAGGGAGGGAGGATGCTCTGAGCACTGGAGAATGAGCCCTGCCAGATTGCCCCGTTGCCTCTTCCTCCAGGAAGGAAGCCTTGCCGATTCCCCATGCGGAAGTGTCAGTTTGTTGGTGCAGTGTTAAACCCTCAGCTCTGCTAGCCAGATGCCCTGGGTCCCACCCCAGCCCAGCTACTCACTCGCACCGTGACCTTGTGCAAGTCATGCCTCTCTCTACCCCAGTTTTCTCTTCTGCAAAGTGGGGGTAATATTAGTGCCCGCCCAATGGTGAGGATGGTCTGAGGACTCTGTGAATTGATTCCTATAAAGTCTTAGAACAACTGGCGTCGGTCAAGACTCAGGAAATGTAAACCATTATTATTCTCTGGGGGCAGGCACGTGAGTGAAGCCACCTTGGACTGTCCAGCCCAGCCCAGCACCCAGCTGAATACCAGCAAGTGATCCCCGCTGCTGCTCTGTGGGCGGAATCGCCCAGCCGAGTCCTGCCCGAACCCCTGACCCACAGTCATATGCTGTTGTAAGGCGGGTGTTCTGTGACTCCTCACTCACTCTCTGCTTCTCTCTGTAGTCAGTACAAGAAAGCTGTATGGATAAAAGCCCTTCTTCCTGTCCCCCGGACTTCCTTTGACCTCTGTACTGTTTTCAGCCCTGCTACCCATGATCAGAAAGCATATGTGTGTATGCGCGCACATGAAACTACACTAGACAAAATGTCTTACAGCTTGCTCTTACAGCTTGCTTTTGTCATTTACCATAAAGCTGTGGTGGTAATTCCATGTTAATATAGACAAACTGATCACATTCTTCCAGAATCTTGCATATTATTTAATCATGAGGCTGGAACAAAATTGATTTAACCAATTCTTTGTTTATGAAAACATAGATTGTTTCTGTTTTTTTGCTTCATAAACAAGGCTTTAATGAACATTTCTATAAATCTATTCTGGCACATGTTTCTGGACATAGCCGAAGAGCAAAATGCCAGCTCCACGTAGACTGTCTTAGATTCAAAAGACGCACAGTAATATCTGCAGGCTTGGATGAAATCTTCTCTCTACTTCAGTCCAAGAAATAGCATGAATATGTCGTGTGGGAAGGGATAAACTGGGAATTTAAAAATTGCACCTCCTGGGGAGTGACGGAAATGTTAGCTGTCTTGACTGCGGTGGTGGTTTCATGGGTGTGTACATCTATCAAAATTCACCAAATTGTGAATCTGAAATATGTGCAGTTTACTGTACAAGAACCATGCCACAATAAAGGTGTTAAAATATATATATAAAAAAAGAAACAGCATGAATGTGTCGCTGTGAGCTGCGTACTGGGGCATTTGCAGCTAAAAAACAAATGAAAAGAAAGTGAAAAGACAATGGAATGGGAGAAGATGTTCGCAAATCCTGTATCTAATAAAGGAACTGCATCCGGAACACAGAGCAAAATCTTACAACTCAGCAACAGCAAAATCAACAACCCAATTACAAAACGGACAGAGGATCTGAGCAGGCGTCTCTCCAAAGAAGACAGATGAACTGCAAATAAACACACGAAAAGATGCTCAACTCTATTAGCCATTACGGAAACACAGCTCAAAACCACAGCGAGATGCCACTTCATACCCACTAGGATGGTTGGCAACGAAAAGACAGACAGTAGCAAATGTCAGTGAGAACGTCAAGTTGGGACCTTCACACACTGCTAGTGAAAGTAGAAAGTGGAGCCAGAGACAGACCTGGAAGTAACTTAATAATTACATAACAAGAAGTTCATCAGACAGATGACTAGATAAAGATGTAGGGGGTGCGTGTGTGTGTGTGTGTGTGTGTGTGTGTATGTATAAAATGGTGTATGTGTATGTGTATATATATGTGTGTGTATATATATATGTGTATATATATACATATACATACATATATATAAAATGGAATACTACTCAGCCATAGAAAAGAATGAAATACTGCTATTTGCAGCAACACAGATGGACCTAGAGATAATCATAGTAAGTGAAGGAAGTCAGAGAGAGAAAGATAAATATCACATATCACTTCCGTGTGAAATCTAAAAAATAGTACAAATAAACTTATTTACAAAACAGAAACAGGTAAGAAGGGGAGGGATAAATTAGGAGTTTAGGATTAGCAGATACAAACTACTGTATATAAAATAGATAAACAAAAAGGTCTTACTGTATAGCACAAGGAACTATGTTCAACATCTTGTAATAACCTATAATGAAAAAGAATCTGAAAAAATATATATGTATACATACATAAAACTGAATCACTTTGCTGTACATCAGAAACTCACACATTGTAAATCAACTATATTTCAATTAAAAAAAGAATTTTATCAGATATCTGGAAACTATAAAACATTAATCAAATGTAACTTCTAGGACAGTAAAATACAACTCCTGAAATTAAGAACTAAAATAATGAGTTTTAGAGCAAATTCGACTCACCAAAGAACATTATTTAACTGGAAGACTGACTAGAAAAAATATCCAAACTGAAGAAGAGAAAGACAAAAAAATGAAAACTATTTTTTAAAAAAGACAAAAATATTGGATATGGTAAAAAAAAAAAAAAGGCTAACGTGTGTAACTGGAGTTATATTTTTCACAGATCAGTGACAGACAGGACAAAAACTGGTGACAAACCACCCAAACTGGTTAAGGGCAGAGTGACAAATATACCCTCATTTATTGCCTTGGCTTTGGAAGTGGGTACCAATACTTTGGAAAGCAAATTTGCCATATGTATTAAGAATGAACACTATTTCCTCTGAACCAGTGATCCCAATTCTCTGAACTATTTTATATAAACAATGATACATAAATTTACAGAAAGATACAACACTAGGAGAAACCAAAATCACATCCACCCCATAGATACTCCACAGCCCAAAACTAGTGGACACAAAAGCTATGAAACACAGATGGAGGGCATCAATTCTATGTGTAGTGTGTTCCATTATGCAAAGAATGCATAAGACAGGAGTCAGAAATCATATCGAAAATGTTGATGGTATATTTTCATCCATTAACTTGTGAAAAAAATGTGAAGTGTGGTTCAGGGTAACAAATTGTGGGCAATCACATACACTCGTTTATTCCTGCCGGGAGCATAAATGATGCAGCCATTTTGGAGGTCGTTTGCCGTCACCTTCAAAGTTAATTAGGCACATAGCCTTTGACCTCGTCATTCTTTCACTGGGATTTTACCCTTTACCCATGTAGTGGGAACATATTCCAAGATACAGGCAGAGAAATGTTCCCTGAAGCCTTGTTTGTAAAGCAAAGCAACAAAAACAATTTGGGTTTCTATACACAAAGAATTGCTTAAGTAACATATGGTTTGGCCTCTTGAAAAATAATGTGCAAGAGTTTAAAATGAAGCCCAGCGTGCGTGTGTTGATATGGAACATCACCCAGATCTTTCATTCAGTGATAATATTAGGATGCAGAATGTTTCTGCGTGGTGTGATTTCACATACGAACACACACAGGTGCTGAATGTGGGTAGATGGGGTTGAAAAAAATGGAAGTCAGCAGGGGTTGGGGTTGAGAGGGAGAAAAGGACCATTGTTTTGCATTTTTTAAAGATTGAGGTAATTTTAGATTTACAAACAGTTGTAAAAAAATAATACAGAGAGATGCTTTGGATACTTTGCCCGGTTTCCTCCAGTGAGGACATCTGGCAAAACTACAGTATGTTACACAGCTGGTGGGAGGGACGAGAAGCTCTTCTTCCTGTACTGTGCTGCACTTTAGAAATCTGATGAACAAGTTCAGACTGCTGGGGATGGTCAGTGAGAGCTTACCTAATTCTTTTTCCTACGCTCGGAACTCCCCGGAGCGAGGGAAGATTACCTTGCTGGCGGGCTCCGCCTACCTGGCCCCTGAGACGGGCGACCTCACCGTGGGAGGCCGGCAGCGGCCGGGGCACCACCGAGCCCTGGTCCCTGAGCTGGCACCGCAGAGTCAGCGCCTGGTGACGGAGCTGCCTGATGCGCAGCCTGAGGTCCTCTTCGGAGGCCTCAGCCTCCGGCTCCTGGAGCAGATTTGGATGAAACGCTTAGGTTATCTTTCAAGTCCTTTGCCTTTGCCAACAGACAGTACCCATTTTCCTTCTTAAACATTTTTCCTGCTTACGTTTTCTCATAGCAGATAAATTGTACAAAATAAAGTAACAGAGATGACTCCAAAAACTATCAGCCAGCATGAACATTATTACCCAGAGCTTCCCTCACATGTTCAGTCTTTCGGCCATGCTGTTATCCACGTGTGCATATGCGTGTGTGGCCCGCGCGGGGTTTCTTGAGTGGGGGAGTTGGGGAGGGTCCAGGGAATCGCAGAATAACATTCTCGAATGCTATTTTCAAAAGAATATTATTCTTTGCATGTGAAAAATATGCAAAATAGCATATTTCAGAGTCTGAATAGATGTCAGTCCCCATTATACTGAAACACAGTATAATGAATGAAATTTAGTGTTCAAATCCAGTTGTGAGATGCTCATGATATTCATGTTTCATGTATTTATATAAAACATAACTGCATTTCCCACACACACTTTTCTTAAATCAGTATAAAATAGCCTCTCGCTCTTCTTGGGTCAAACACGAGCGGGTTTCATGTGAACATCAGCAGGGCATTTCTGGGCGGGCAGAAGGTAAGAAGGAAGAGACTGATTTATCACTGTGGGGAGTTCGGCCAAATGGTAGTGATGCTCTTGCCCCAGTGGTTCTGGACTTTAAAATTTTTAAAATACCTAATGTGCATACGTAAACATAGGCGTGTGTGTGTGTGTGTGTGTGTGTATGCACCTCTCATGTCTGTTTTTCTCTATGTCACTTACATGCCATATACATCTTCTGCATTCTGCTTTCCTCCCCTAATACCACATCACGGGCATTCTCCAATGTCATTAAATGTCGAACACACCGCCGCCAGCACACATGCAGTGCTCTGTGGCGCTCTGAACACTCAGACTATGCTGACATTTTGCTGCTGCCATTGGGGCTGTGATGGAGACCCTCACCCATAAATGCCTGACACACCTCTGGCTCGTCCCCTGAGACCACCAGAGGCGGAATATCCGCATCATCACTGAGCTCTTGACTCAAACTCCTCGGGCGGCCCTGGGAAGGAGCAGGGCTGTGAGGAGTGCGAGCTCCCGCTGCCACGAGGCGGGGACCCGGAGATGCAGGGGTTCTCAAGGCGCCCGTGCTCCTGCTCACGGCGGTCTACCTTTCGTTTAAAGCAGCCACCCTGGGAACTGAAGGCCCGCAAAGATCATCCCTTCCACATGTTCCTGACCTGGGCGTGAGATGCCAGGAGCGGCCCAGGCCACTCTGCTTGGAGAGGAGAGGGAAGAGGGAGGTGAGGGCGGGAGGGCAGAATCAGCATGACTGGCTGTCAGGCCTCTTCCCTGTTAGCAGGGAATATGATGGCAGAATGCGACTTTTTTAATTAACAGAACTTCACAGTGCGTGGGCCTGAGACTCACAGGCTGGGCCCTGTCAAGAACAGATGGGCGCTCCGAGCGGTTCCAGACAACCAGCTCCAAACAAAGTTGCAAAACAACTTAGCCTTTCTGGAAAGTTCGGTCCTTTGCCACCTCCCTCCTCTGCAGTGACTTGGGTTTCGTCTCGAGAATCCTAAGAGAGTGTCCACAGTACATTCTAAAGAGAATGAGAGTGTGGGGGGGAGGCTGACCCTGCCTGTCACCTGGGACTGCGCTGCCCAGCGACCCCTGTGAACGACCCCTTGGCCCACTTGCTCCCTAGCAGACATCGGAAGCACATGCTCTGGCCACGCACTTGGGCTGGAAGCCATGGTGAACGCGGCCCTCGCGGCGCTCTGTCTGGTGGAAGAGATTGATGCAGACACAGGCCATGCAACACAGCATGGTAAGGGGAAGCCAGGGGGCTGCAGGGGCCTAAGAGAGGCACCACATCAGAGGCGCCCATCGCACCCAGCGAGGTGGCGGCGAATGTACAATGCCCACTCTCCGGGGAGGGAGGGGCACACAGATGTGCAGCATTTGCCATTTCCGTGGTGTGTGCACCATCACGGCCACGGCAAGGTAACCAAACGGCATCACTGAGTGCAGAGCTGGTGAGAGATGTGCACGAGCTGCCTCCGCACTGAACCCATCCTGGGGGGGGGGAGGAGATGCCCTAACGTGAGACCTTGAGGATGGCAGCAGCCCCCAGGAGAAAGCCGGGTGCAGGGAGGGGCGGGCCGAGGGTCTAGGTGTGTAGGGACTGCGGAAAATATAAAGCAACAGCTGCAGCTCTCAAGGGGCCAGATTAGAACTCGCCAGAAGGAATTTGGACTTCATACCAAGCTCAGGAGGAAGACATAGAAGGGTTTTAAGCCAAAGAAAAACATGACCAGGTTTGTGACCTGGGATGAAGGGAAGGGGAAGCTTTCCTCTCCCTCTACCCCCTATCCGCCAACCAATTCCATTGCTTCCAATTCTAGCTTTTCTCTGGAATCCCCCCCCTTTTCTTTTTATCCAAATTCCAAGTTCCTCCCCTCTGGTATCATCTCTCCGCAAAATCCTCTTGACTGTCCGCCCTGTGCCCACCTGCCCCTTGTCCTTACAGCAGACAGTGATCTTCTTACAAAAAAAATTAATCATGTTGTTCTCCTGCTTAAAATCCGCGAACAGTTTCCCGCGGCACTGAGAGGTGACCCTAACCAGCGCCTGTAAGGCCTCCTGTGATCTTTCTCATGACAACTTTTCCAGCCTCATCTCATACGATGCCCCAGCCTTGCCTACCGTGTTCCAGCCACACTGACTACTTCCTGCTTTTTCAACAAGCCAGGCTCATTCTTGCCTCAGAGTCTGGGCTACTTGCTGCTCCCCCTGCCTGGGATGTTCTTCATCTACTGTTCCTTTCAAACCTTGAAACCCTCAGCTCGATATTCACCTCCCAGAGTTCCAGTTCCCACCAGGTCTCAGTGGCTGGGATCTGAGAACTACAGGATCTGAGGGAAATGTATAAAAACGATGCTTTGCAGGCACTGACTGGCAGCCGACGCAGGGCTACAGTCCTTGAGGGAAAGGATGCACAACAAGGAAAGCGCCACATCCCCCTGGATTTCCCCCTGGAACATTTTCCGTGGTTCAGGGAGATAGACCCCAAGCTGCATGTGGTGGTCCTGCTAGGTGGAATCGGCATAGAAGACTGGGGCTTAGGGATGCCATGACAGCTGAGGTTGGTGAGACAAAGTACCAGGGGGAAGAGAGCTGCAGAGAAGAAATTCAGATGCTGTCCTAGAAATATCCTTGGGTCCTTGGTTAAATCATAAGCAGTGAAGTATAGTGCAAGACTCTGAGGCTTAGCAGAGAGCAGCAGCTGGGAGGTCAATACTAAAGAGATTTCAGGGGTCACACACTGGTACAAAGATGGCAGTGTTCCGCCCGAGCCAAAGTGGAGAGTCTTTGGTGAATGCTCTGGGGACTCAGCGGGTACCACTGAAAGGCCATGCCCTAGAAGAAGGACCACACATTAGGAGTAAAATCAAGCCCTGGGACTGAGGGGAACACTGTAACAGGCCCACACAGGAATAACACAGTCTGCTGGTCATTCAGCTACTCACTGGAACAAAGCTCATTCAACATTCTTTAGAGGAAGCTAACAACCAGGAATCTCTACACCATGTTCTACACAATGTCCAACATCAACATAAAAAGTCCTAGTCACAGGAAGAAGCAGGAAAATGAGACTTGAACCAAGAAATAAAACAGTCAGTAGAAACAGGCCCAGAGATGATCCAGATATTGGGGTGAGCAGACAAGGCCTTCAAAATTACTGATCATATATATTTTTTTAACACAAGAAAAGATAGACAAAAGGAATGAAAAGACGGAGCATTGCAATAGAGAATTAGAATCTTTTTTTTAAAAAGGATAAAATGGATCTTCTAAAACTGCAACATACAATAAATTGGATGGATTTATTAGAAAACAGGATTCAGCAGAACATGGGATTAGTGAACTACAAGGTCAACAGAAAACTCAAACTGAGGCATAAAAAAAAGGAAAAAATAGAATAGTTTCAAAATATGTGAGATACAATTTTTTAAAATCTGGGTCTTTAAAAGGAGAGAAAAATAGACCAGAACAAAATATCTGAAGAAATAATGGCCAAGAATTTTCCAAATCTGATTAAAGACATGAGTCTACACTTTCAAGAAGTTCAGAAAAACCAAGCAGGGTAAACAATAAAAGCCCAGGTAAGCACATCATAGTGTAACCGCCAAAACCCAAAGGTAAAAAGCAGGTCTTTAAAATAGTCTGAGATAAAATGATCCATCTCTTTCAGGGGGGAAAAAAAAAGACAAATTATTCAATTTCTGAAAAGAAACTTTGGGAGCCAGAAGACAATGGGATGAGATCTTTAAAGTGTCAAAAGACAGAATTGTATCTGCCTAAAATTCTGAATCCAGAGGAAAAAAATCTTTTAAAGTGGAGGCGAAAAATTGTTTTCAATAAAAAAAAATTTGAGAGAATTCATCACCAGCAGACCCTCACTACAAGAAATAACAAATTTCTTCAGGCAGGTGTGAAAACAGATCCAAAGAAGCAGAAGTAGTGAATAGCACAAGAATGTAGAAAGATTTGAGTAAATATAAAAGATTGTTGATTGTTTCAAATGACAATCACAACAACACCTTGTAGGGTATATATTACACAGAAGTGACACAGTTGACAAAAATAAACAATAAAAGGGAGAAAAGGAAGAAATGCAGTTAAACCATTAAAAGATTTTTGCATTATTTGAGACATGGAAAGTACTAATTTAAAGTAAATTTTAATAATTAATAATACATTTTGAAATTTCTAGGATAACCACTAAAATAATGGCACTAAAATGTATAACAAAATAAGCTAACAGGGAAGAAAATGGAATAATAGTATATAGTTTACTAATACCAAAAACAAAGGAAGAAAAGAAAACAGAACAGAAGAGATAAATAGAAGAAACAGCAAGAGGGTAAACATAAAGCCAATTACACCATTATGTATATGAAATGTAAATGGACCAAACACTCAAACTAAAAGACAGAGGATGTCAAACTGAACTAAGATAAAAAAAAAAAACCCGTATGTCGTTTCTAAGAAACATACTTTAAATATAAAGATACTGATAGGTTGAAATAAAAAAGATAGATGGTGTAAGAAAGTTGTATACCATGAAAATATTTATGAAAGAAACTGATATGACTACGTTTATGTCAGAAAAAAAGTCAACTGTAGAGCAAAACGTGTGAAAGACAACAAGAGACATTTCATCATCATAAAGGAGTCGATTTCATCAGGAATACATCATAGCCTTAAAGCTGGGTGTATCTCATAAATCACTTCAAAATGTGTGAATCAAAACTAACATAACAAAAAAGAAGAAAGAAACAAATACACACAGAGTTGGAGATTTCAAAAGATGACAAAACAAACAGACAACACATCGGTAAAGATATAGAAGATTTGATCAGCACAATTAACCAGCTTGGCCTAATTAATACTCAGCAACCACAGAACATTCATATTACAAGGACACATAGGATACTTACCAAAATAGACCATAACCCGGTCAAGAAAACAAATCTCAACAAATTCCAAAAGATTAAAATAACATAATGTACATTTTCTGATAACAATGAAATAAAACTACAAATAAATAGCAAAAGTCTAACTAAAAATTCCACAGATGCTTGGAAATTCAGCAACACACTTGTAAATAACCCATGGGCCAAGGAAAAAATCACAATAGAAATGAGAAGTTACTCTGAACTGAACAGACACAAAAAGTACAGTGTATCAAACTGTGCAGGACGCAGTTGAAACAGTGCTTAGAGAGAAGTGTCTAGATTTAAATGCATAGATCACAAAAGAATAACAGTTGAAAATCTATGATCCAAACTTTCAACAGAAGAAGAGAGAGAAAGAACAGCCAATTAAACCAAAAGAAAGTGGAAGAAAGGAAATAATGAAGATGTTAGCAGCTACCAATGACATAAAACACAGACATACAGTAAGGAAAAGCAACAAAACCAGAAGATGACCCTGTGAAATGACTGACAAAACTAGAAGGGAAGAGACAGAGAGACAGAGGCAGAGAGGCAGCAAGAATGGATATGAAGGTATGCAAAGGGCTCGATAGGAAACATCCTGCAGACAGCCAAGACCATCATGAGACTGTCACGAGCTTCGGAGCCCGGGAGGTCCAGTATTGTCCACAGACGAGGAAGACGACTCAGAGAAATCTCCGATGCCGTAAGAGCAGAACCGGGTTTGAACCCTGTTGGACTGAGTTCCAAAGCCCGCTGCTCTCTCCTTTCAAGACCCAACACCCAGAGTGATAGAGGCTTTGGCTAAAGCTGTGGTGGTAACCAGACTGCAATATATAAACCCATCAAATCAACGCATTGTACACCTTAAACTTACACAGCATTCAATGTCAATTATATCTCAATTAAAAATTAATTTTTAGAAAGAATGTGTAGAATTATGCCTTGAGCTGCTTGAAAAACTCCTCGGTCTGAAAATACGAGCTCTGATCTTACAGTGTAAACACCCTCTCCATGTCCCACCAGATACCAAAACAGCCTAAGCAGGGGGCAGACTCACATCCTGTCGTGGGCAAGAATAAAGACTCAGAGTCTGACTGCCCAGGTGGAGTCCGGGCTCCACTCCTCCTACTGTGTGATTCGGGACAAACCACTTAACTTCTCTGTGCCTGCGTTTTCTCATTTGGTAAATGGGGATGGTGACTGTTCCTCCCTCACAGGGTTGCTGGAGGACATGTGAGTAAAGGGTGTGGTAGAAAGTTAGCAAGATGATTAAACAGCTATGCAGAATCAACCTACCCAGGGGCCATGGCGTGGGGACCTCAGAGCTCGCCCTCGGTCTGCAGAGTGCGGTGGTCCCTTATCCTCTTTCTCCAAATGTGCCTCCTTCACTCCTTCCTCACCAGTGTTTCCCTGTGGGGCACTGGAGCCTGGAGCATCTCCCCAGACCAGTGATGGACCAGTAGATTCAGAACTGCATCTAGAATTCTCCAGGCCTGAGCAAGTTCCTGTCCACCCTCCAGCCAGACCCATTTCCTGCTCCGAGGGTGGCCCAGGGACCCTTAGAGTCAGTTGCTCTGAAAGCTGAGTCACCTGCACCCCCTTTCCTCCAGCGTTCACCTTGTCCACCACCACTGTGCTTTTTCCTTGGGGACATGCCTCTGCTCCCACCAAACGCCCCCCATCTGTGCTGCTCCCTGAAGCGACTTCTCCCTCCAGGACTCGGATCCTGCGTAGGTGTTCGTTCTCTGCCCTGAAGGCCCGGATCATGTCTTCTATTCCCAGAACTACATCCTTTATCAGCTCTTTGTAACTGACCCCAAGCTCTGAAGTCAGCGCACTGAGCTCCCAGTTTTCCAGGGTGATGCGCCCCATCCCACCTTTGGATTTTCTGATGCTCGCAGACATGGCTTTCTGGAGCTGCCCCAGGTCCCTTTTCAGTCTTTGGTTTTCCTCTTCAAGTTCAGAAATTTTGCAGTAACTTTTCCCATTGCAGTCTTCAAGGTCCGAAATGACCTGCACGTACTGGTCCAGCTCCCTCCGTAAGTGAGCGATGTCTCCTAGCAGCACGCTCTTATCCTGCTCAAGTGCAGATATTTTTTTCGCATTTCTCTCCCTCTCTTTTTCCAGGACATGCAGTTTTCTGTGGCATCTCTCCTGATCTCCCTGAAGTTTGGCGTTACCATGTAAAACTTTGCTTCTCTCTTTCTTCAATCCAGAAATGAGCCAACGAAACCTTCTTCTTACCCCCTCGAGGGCTCTCGGCTGCTGAGGGGGCCCGGACTGACCCAGCTCGGAGGGCCCCTCGGGGGGGCCTGGGCTCAAGTCGACCAAATCAGGCGCCAGCCCGGGAAGAACTTGGCTGGTTCCCGGGGCCTCTGTCTTTCCCGGCTTAGCATCTTCACTACGCTCTCTGGGGTTTGCGTTGTTGGCAAACCAAGTATCCGTACCCTGGTTTGCCAAAGCCTGCTGAGGGCAAGCGTCCTCCCGGCAGCCGGGCCATCTGCGAGCAAAGCTCCAGTTCTCTCCCGCCAATGATGAAGTGTTCCGCCCACGTCCCCCACTCCCACGCATCAGGACGGAGAGTTGCTGGAAACAAGCCTCCATCTCCTTTTCAAATTCCTCCAACCTGAGCACCATCCCATCGTGTCCTCCGTTTGGAGCCCAGAGGTGACTGGTGGGTCCCGCCCCCTCCAGCAGTAAGGCCAGTCCTGGAGTTGGTAACAAACCTCCCTCGTCCAGTAAGAAACGCGTCTCCTGGACCTCACAGTCCTCGGAGCCAGACTCCTCCGGGACATCCCTGTGGCCCGAGCGGGACCCTTCCAGATGCAACACCTTCTCCTCCTCCTCTTCCTGTCCCTCGTCCTCAGGGCTGTCCTCTGGCAGAAGCAGAGCATTTGCAGACCACACGTGGATCTTCTTGCCCCGAACTCTCCTGATGGCTCTGCCCTGCTCAGCAAGGGGCTGAGCACCTTTGGGAGGTGGCCGGTTGGTGCTCGGAGTGCTGGAGAAGGCAGCTTCCGGGGCCTCCTCCTCTGATAAGGATGATGACAGCCCTCCTTCTCGCAAGCCCCAGACACGCCCTTCCCCCCGCCCCCTCCTGCCCAGGGATTCAGGACCCTGCACTGACACCGAGGCCGCCCGCTGCAGCAGAGGCAGTAGAGCCTCCGGCGGGGGCTGCGGTTCTGGACCCCCGTTCTCATTCTGCGAGCTCTCTGGGGTCCCAACACCATCCTGCAGGCCCAGGTTCTCATGGCTTTCCTGACGTGGCTGGCACCTGTCACCGAGGTCTTCCTCCTTCCTGCCCCAAATCGTCAGCCCCTGCATCTCTGGTCTCCACGCTGGGGCTCCTCCTTCCTCCTTCCAAAGTTCTTTTAGATCCCTGGGCCCTCTCCTGGGAAATCGGTGACTTGAAATACATGGGGACTCCTGGCAGAGAGAGGCATCGTGGCTCCTTGCCCGGCGACGATCCCGGCTGGGGTGTCCTGAAGCTGAGGGAGCAGGCGGGGGCCTGGCCTCCAGGCCCTGCTGGGCTTGCAGTCCTTCTGTGGAAGCTTCCGGGAGCAGCAGTGGCAGCGGCAGCGGCAGGGGAGCTGGGTCCCCAGCCCGCCCCCAGGGAGGGCGTGTGGACGTCTGCACCAGGAGAAGGGACTCCTGGGCTGGGGCGGCTGCTAATTTCTGCTCTGACATCCAGGCCAGCTCCACAGGGAGGAGTGAGCCGTCCACCCACTGCCCCGGGGGGCAGCCACAGATGAGAAGAAGAGTCTGTTCACCCAAGCTGGGCTCAGCTGGAGTAAACTGGGGATAGGAAGAGAAGAGAAAGTGTGAAGCAGCCCCTTCCCCCTACAGCCTCTCCCCACTTTTCTGACCTCATCTCATCTAGTCACATTGGCCTTCCTAACACACCAAGCTGGCTACCACCCCAGGGCTTTTGCACCTGCTTTTCCCGCTGCCTAGAGTATCCTTCCTCCAGATACACGGCTCACACTCTTGCTTCATTAACATCTCAGTTCAAACTCAGAAAGGCCTCCCTGGCTACTTTCGCCACTCTCTGCCCATTCACCCCGCTTCATCTCCCTCTTTACCTCCCTCACTCACTTCACTCTGCGTATGTGTGAGTGCTGTTTGACTCCCCCATGGCCCTGCACCGTCCAGTACGGTAGCCACGGGCCACACGGGCTCTTCATACTTGAAACAATTAAAGTTAACACTCAGTTCTGCGGGCACACCAGCCTCATTTCAAGCACCCAGAAGCCATGGGCGGTTCACAGCTGCTCTACTGGGCGACGCAGACGCAGAGTATCTGCAGCGCCGTGGAAGGCTCTAGGGGACAGTGCTGGGTAGACTCTGCTCCCGGCGGCAGGGACCCGGGCCGGGAACAGTCCCGGGCACACAGGAGGCGTTTTATAGATACTTTTGAATATATTTTCATATTCACTTATTCAATGCATTTATCCAGAGAGGAGGACTGGCCCAGCTCACAGAACAGACCCAGGCCGGACGAGGCCTGGGAGGTGGCGCTTGGCTCCGTCCAGGCTCACCAAGCACCCTTGGGCCACGTGACTGCAGACCCCCCCCCCCAGCCACTCTACTCTCACCGCCTGTACCTGGCGGGTCTGCCCAGGTGGCTGCTCTTCTGCTGCCCATCCTGGTTTTCTGACTGTCTAATGTCGTCCCTCCACCGGGCCCAGCATTTCCGTGAAGCTCTCCCCACCCCAGGGACAGTTCTCAGCTCTTTACGCACTTGGGTGTGACACCGCACACCAGGCCGCCCAGGTCCGGAGGGGAATGACTGAAGTAAGGCCTCTCTCTTTAGAACCACAGACCCACATCAGGGCTGGTTGGAACTAGTGTCCAGACCCTTGGGGGACAGCATGGTGCAGTGTGGGCTATGAAGACAGGATTCCGGTCCCCTTCGGGGCTGTGAGGACTTGGCTGCAGGGCAGCTGGGCCCGGGCACACAGCTGGGGCTCCCTTCCTGCCCACCCCATCCAGAGCTCAAGGCCTTCTGTTCCATCTCCTCAGATCTCCCTCTCAATTATTTCCAGAATGTTCTTCCAAACCCCAAGCTTCTTTACCTCCTTCTCCCACCTCCTGAGCGGTAGCCACACTGTGCAGCACACACAGTAAGGCTGATCAGACCCAACTGGTGCCCCAGACACGCAGAAAGCCTCTGGTCTCACCTGTCCACGGTCAGACCCTGCAAGGTCTCCTGGGAGCTCATCTGTGGTCTCCGGGCCTGGCATCAAAACAGGGGGTCCTTGTCCAGCCTCGATGCAGCCCCAGGTGCAGGACCCCCCGGAGGGCTGGCCTGGGAAGAGACAGGACCCAAGGGTTAAAGAGACCCTCATAGGAGCTATTCCACGACGGCCACCAGCACTGCCACCTGCTGCTGGGACGAGACATCACTTCTCCCAGATTCAAGGCCTTTGAGCCCCGAAAGGTGGCCTGATGTCACTTGGCCTGTCAGGTGAGGAACCCAGGCTGGGAGATGGGGAATGACCGCTCACTGATGAGCACCAGAGTCAGGTCTGGAAGCCACCTCTGCCGATCACAAAGCCCACACGGGCGACAAAAGCCATGACACCTCCCTCGGCCCCACAGCTTTGTGGTTACGCAGGGTCACAATTCCCAGTCCCCGCCCCCTCACAGTCAGCACGTGGATGGAGGAGCTGACGCCCAGGCTTTGCCAGGAGGGCCCCGCCCCCTTCCCCAAGGACAAATTTAACCTTGTTGGACTTGCCAGCTCTGCTCCCCAGAAACGGGATGGAGGGGAAAGGCCAGCTTTGCCACTCAGCAGCACCGCGGGGTACAAATGACCCCCCATCCGTAAACTGCACTTGGCCTTGGGAGTCTGTATGTAAACCAGACCCCCAGTTGGACGCCGTGGTCCTGGGGCTCCCCGAGTCAGTGGCTTTTGCAACAGGGATCCTGGAAGCTGTACCTGGGACTGTTATCAGATGCGTCTGTTCCCATCAGAGACAACTTAGGGACAAGGGGCTTCTAGGCCCCCAAAGCCCCCCCAACCTCACAGCCATCTCACAGCTGAGCTGTCACTGGGTGGGGGTGGGGGACGGAACAGCTCCCGGTCATCACACAGTCTTCTGCAAAGACAAATCCCCCGGGGACATCGCTGCCGCGACGCTGGCACGTGTGTCTCCTGGCTGGCCCCCTTCTGGGAGCTGAGGGAGTGAGCCTAAATCAAGGACCTCGTTGTGGGCACTGCAGGCTCTGACCCCACCTCTCCCAGCTGTGTGGCACTGAGCAAGCGACACTACCTCTCTGAGCCTCAGCTTCCTGCCTGCAGAGCAGGAACCGCCACACCGCCCCCAACATCAGGATGTCGTCAGCGAGCTGGCCCCTGTCAGTGGGTGTCTGCACAGGGCTCTGCTAACCCCAGTTCCACACACCTGCCGAGCCCCTCGGTGGAGGGGCCCCGTCAGAGTCGGGGGAGGTCTGCCGGCCGTGGCTTCCGCAGGCGCCCAGCGCATCCTCCCTCGGCAGGAGCAGCGATCCATCCTGAACACGGCCCAGCGCATCCTTGAGGGAGACACAAGAAGTCAAGAAAGCTGTCAGTGCCCTTGGTTGTGGCTTCCTCCAACTCCATCCCCACGGGTCCCTCCCAAGGACCCCAGGAGGGAGTCAGCTCCCCTCTCTGGATGAGGACAGCAGAGGGCACACGATCCGGTCCTGTGTTCTCGGTTCTGCCAGCCAAACTGCCCCCTATTAGCACCCGGGCGCCTTTTAGCAGACGAGGAGCTTGTCTGTGCAGCCAGGATGCCTCTGGGCTCCCAAGGGGCACCAAAGGCACCAGTCCTCTCTCCTTCCTGAGCCGAAGTTCCATCTGTGTCCACCCACGGAGGTGGTGCCTGCCCCGGGCTTCCGGGCAGTCCTGCCCCTCAACTGTCCACAAGCCCCTAATGCCACAGCCAGGTGTCTGGGTGGCACTTCTCTTCCCTGGGCCTCACCCCAAAAGGCAAGAGGGGGTACAGCAAGGAGCCCCGAGTTTGCCCGCCCCATGAAGCACGTTAGAGGCAGCACCTTGACCACGCCTACTGCACCAAAGGCGTGGGGGGGGGCAGAAAATCTCAGCTCCAACCGCTGTCCACGAGGGGCCGGGGGTGGGTCTCTCACAGGTTCCACTGCCCGGTTCTAACGGGCGCTGATCACTTCCCACCTGGCCCCTCAGCACACCTGAGGTCCTGCAGGAAGGATACTGGCCTCCATTCTGTCTGCACCCTCATCCTAGCCTGCCCCGCACTAGGTGCTTAGTAAAAGTTTGAGACCCAGATGGATAGACCTGCAGGGAGGCAGACGTTGCAGACTCACCAAGCATTCATTAGGCTCCTACTCGGCGTCAGGCGCGGTTCCAGGGAAGAGAGGAACGGAAATGAGCAGGTAATGCCCCGCCCCCCTCATCTGTGCCCCATGCCCTCACCTGTTCTCAGCAGAGCCCACATCGACCCCCAACTGGGCCTCCTGCTTCCTCTCCAGCCTGCCCGCAGCGGCCAGCGACACGCCCTTAAAATGCACTCTCTGGCCTGCCAGCACCCCGGCTCCCTGCAGGCCCCAGGGCCAGCTCCTGTGCTGAAATCCAGCGCGGGGGCCTGTCCAGGGTGGCCACTGTGGCCCTGACGCCCCTCATTCTGGTTTCTGCTCACAGGGCCTCCTGTGACGCAGGGTCCCCACCCGGGTCCCAGCCTGTCTCTGCACCTCTGCGAATGCTGTTCCTCCTGCCTGGAGCATCCTCCTGGGCTGCCAGCTGTTTGCTGGCAAAGCCCTCCCTCCCTGAACCTGGCTCCCGCCCCGCCTCCACACCCCACTCAGCATCCAAACAATCGCACTGAAATGGAAACTGGGCCTGGGGTTGCTCTCCTGTTTCCAGCCCTTCCAGCTTCCCGCTGGCCTGAAAGATAAAGCCCCTTTCCCCTGCCCTGGGCCTCACTACCCTCATCTCTGCTCCCCGAGGGGACCCCTCTCCCTCCTGCACTGGGGCCTGGCACCCCTAGTGCCTGCTGCCTGTACCTCTCTCCCCTGACCCTCTGCCTGGCCCACCTGCTCCCCGCAGGGCTCAGCTTAAAGGCCAAATCCTTGCTGAGGCCTTTCCTGACTCCCCCCACCCCCGCCCCGGAATGAAGCACATTTCCTCCCACAGTGCCTCCTCCTCACGCCCCAAGTTTGTGACCCTCTGGTTCCCATGTGATGGTTTGTGTCTTGTCCAGTTCTCGCTGTAGACCAGGGGTCTCCACCCTGGCCACACCTTAGAATCACCCAGAAGCTTTTAACAAGCAGCAGAACAGAGCTTCAGCCCAGACCAGTTAAAGCCGGAGGGGCCTGGACCCAGCCTTCTGCTCCCGCCCAGACCTGCCCGGCCTGCCCGCCGCAGGGGCCTCCGCCCACAGCACTTCGGGTGCCTCTGGGGTTTATCTGTTGGCTTCTCACTTGATCAGAATTCCACATTTTTGTCAACAGCCTAAAATCACCATTGGAACGAGGTGGAAACAAGGAGATGAAGGAGAGGGAGGGAAGGTAGCAGAGAAGAGAGAGGAGAGAGGAGGTCCATGAGGAAGAAAGAAGAGAGACGGACTATGACAGAGAAAGGGAGAGACGGAAGTTCACAGACACGAGACAAGCAAGAGAAAGGAACAGACGGAGGCAGGGAGGTGGAGGGCAGTGCCGAGGGCCGCCATCGCTGTGCTGTACATTTCCATTCGAATTTCATTCCAGCTGACTTCAGTTCAGTTCAGCTCTTTGTCACTGAACACCTACTACAGGGCAGGTACCGCTCGGGGGCTAGGGACGCAGCCATGGGGAACCTGCGCAGACCCCTGCCTCGAGGCGGTGCCATCCAGTGGAGGGCTTCCTGGATGATGATGTGTACCCCCTTCATTTCACAAGTGATGAAAGCCATCCTCAGAGAGGGAGAGTGACTTGTCTGAAGTCGCACAGCACACGCGGTGGGAGAACAGGACCAGAACGCAGGTCTCCGAACTTGACCCGGGCCTTCTGCCCCACTTCCTGCCCCTCTCTGCTCAGTCTTGTCGACCCTTCCTGCTTTTCGACACTCGCAGGAGCATTTGCCTGTAGCTTTACGTGGCTTTAGTTTAAATGTGTAATTATCTTGAAAAATAATAAAAAAGAAGAAAACAAGGAATACCGTGATAGCCAGAAATAAATATTATGAATGAGTTAGAACATATCCCGCCAGGCTCTTTTCTATCCATAGACATTTAAATTCTTTCAAAAGTCTGTTTCTCCAAAATGTTGATTTTTTGCTTTGTGCATTTTTCATGTGATGGTCTCAGAGGATGATGTCTCCTGCACGTTCTTCTGCAACGTGCTGTTTGGGGGCTGCCCACTAATCTCTGATGTGAGGAACGCCTTCACTCACCAGGTCGGGTCCCTCTGATCAGACAGGTACGCAGTTTCCAATTTGTACCAACTACAAACCGTGCTGAGATACTTTTAAAATTTGACAAGTATTTAGAATAAAATGGAATCTTGAGGATTTGCTGATTTGTACTTATTTTATAAGTAATGGAACTGACTTTTTTGGTAAGATCACTGGCCATTTCTATTTCCTTTTATATTATCCCTATGTTCTTGGATTTTGCCTATGTTTTGTTTTTTGACACTGTTGACACTATGTTTTAAAGCTCTTGCTCGCTGCCACTGCCGGAGTGAGTGACAGCTGTATGACAGGTACTTCGGCAGGTACAAGCTCTGAGTAGGCGGGGGCTGCCTGGACTCGGGGAACAATGAAGATTCTTGTATCTGCCACCAGGGGTCGCTCTACTCACACTGCTGGGGAGCAGAGGCTGGCCAGAGCATCCAGCATCCCTGATGCCGCTGTCCCCGGGGGTGTGACCTCAGCTCTGGGATGACTGCCTGACACTGATATTATTAAGCATACGACTTTTAATCTCTTCGTACATGTTTTCTTGTTATCCTCTAGGCCAGGCCACAGCCCCCCAGCTGTCCCCTGCTGTAGCAGTCATTGCCCAAAGTGCCATTTCTGCTCTTGTGTCTGTCTCCCCTGTAAGCTTTTGAAGAGCCTGGTCACCCCTTCAGCCCCAGTGCCCGGCACGGTGCCTGGGATGTGCACGGTGCACAGTGCACACTTGCTGAAAAGCATTTGGACACATCTGCAGGTAAGCCCGGCTTACCTTGCGAACCACAGTCCTTTTAAAGTTTCTTTCTCCTGTGATCCTGAGCAGAACCCCCCTCCCCAAACCCCTCCCCAGGTCAGGAGTTTGCTTTTGCAGTGGTCGCTCCTTAGGGGCTCCAAGCAGCTGGCTCTAGACACTGTGAACTGTGTGATCCCAGGCAAGCATGTGCCTCTTCTGTGGGGCTGGGGACAAAAACGCTGATCCCTGCCTGGCTGCCTCCCAGCGTCAAATGAGATCCTATCTGGGAAAGTGCCTTGCAGATATGAAGCAAATAAAATACCTTCTCATAATGATCACTCTCATCATAATTTACACCACGACACCAGAGCCCATCAGATGTAACCAAGGGGCTGGTTTGGGTGGAGGCACCCTGATGATCTGTGATGGTCTTCTGTATGGGGCTCACTCCCCTCTGGGTTCCCAAGTTCTATACCTCACTTCCCAGCATTCCCATCTTGAAGTGGTCCCTTCAGCTGGAAGCTTCCATTCCCCACGGGCAGGGGAGGAAATACCTTCTTGCGGCCACCTACTCACTGAGTCACCCGCCCACCTAGCGTTCTGCAGCCTGTGGTGGGGCTGCGACTTAGGGCTGAATGGGCCCCAGGTGGTGATGAGGAGGAAGGCACAGCTGTGAGGGGTGGGCAGCTGTGCTGTCAGAGGTGGGGCATGTCGCAACGGGGGCGCTGAAGAGGGGAAGAGCTGATGTGAGGTCAGGAGAGACCTCGTGGAGGAAGTGACATTCTCACCCAATGGACAGACAGTAACAGGGTTACCAAGTGGCCACAGGGAGCAGGTGGTAGGAGCTCCTAGATGCACGGAAGGTGAACAGGTTGGAGGAGGCTGGCATATTCAGGGGCCTGCAGGAGCCCAGGTGGGTGGGCAGTGAGCCTGGGGAAGCGGGCTGGAGCAGCGGGCTGGAGCAGCAGGGACTCAAATGCAGAGGTTAGGAAGTGGGGCTGGGTCCCAAGACAATGGAGCCACTGGGGGTTTATGAAGAAAGGTCATTCGGGGGTCACCACCGTTATCCAGATAAAGGCATTTAAGACCGCCTGCCCGTGGCTCTTAACCCCTCTAGGCCCCGCCCCTTTGGAAATGCCCCCTCAGGCTTGGGAAATCACGCACGCGTGCGACGCTCTCAGAACTCTGAGTACGATTTCACACGTGCACGTGCACGGCCACGGCCACGGCCCCGGCCCAGACCAAGACCCTGAAGGGCACCACCTGGCGTTGCAGTGTTGTTATCAATAGGTTCTAGCATTTTAATTTTAAAAGCGGAGGCTATGCTCCCCCAGGAGCTGGTGACTGGCTGGTACTTTACGTCTCCCCAGGGCTCCCTCAGGAGGATGTCTTCCTCTCAAGGTGGCCCTTTGTGACTCCAAGATGCTTAGAGTCAGGGCTGTCAGTGTCCTCTGAGAGGAAGACAGCCTGGAAGACTCTGACAAACCCCATGGCCCTGGGTCCATTCCTCATTTCAAGCACAGGGTCCCCAGCAGTGACCCACAGGCTGTCAGGCCCCTCCCCCCTTCCTCTGTCTCCACCCTCATCCCCCTCCCCGCCGCCTCGGTCTCATCATCCTGCACCGGCAGGGGTCCTGTCTTACTTCCCAGCCCCGGTGCCCGGCTCACGCCCGAGCACACCTCGTTGTACTGAGTGAGCAATTGTTAAATGCTGAACCTGGACCCACTGATGATGGTATTCACCAGCCCATCTTGGGGTCAACCTGCTGGGGTGCAAATCCTGCCCCACCACTGCAAATCTGCAGGACCCTGGGACTCTCCGTGCCTCCACTTCCTCATGTGTAAAACGGATAAAATAGTGCCGCCCTCAAAGGTTGCTGAGGGACAAAACGAGTGGACAACAGACGTAGAGCCCGGGGAGGGTGCCTGATGCAAAGACACCCCAATAAACACAGGGATCCCTTGTGCTCCCACGAACCTGGCAAAGAAGCACAGCAAGGAACCGGAAACTGACAGCTGCACTGTCTCACGGGGCCTCACAGCAGTGCATGCAGAGGGGTGCTTGTGGTGGGTGCAGTCATGTCCCTAAAAACTCCTAAGCTGCAGTCCCAGCCACCACCCCTCAGTAGCTCAGAGCAGGACCTGATTTGGAAGCAGTCATGGCAGATACAATTAATTAAGTTACAGTGAGGTCAAGAGGGTGGGCCCTAAGCCAGTATGACTGGTGTCCTCATAAAAAGGAGACGTTTGGACAGAGATGGACATGCTAGAAGCAAGTCAATGAGAAGAGACACGGAGAAGACAGCCATCCACGAACCAAGGAGAGAGGCCCGGAACAGACCCTCCCTCAGAGGCCTTGGAAGGAAGCACCCTGCCAACGCCTTGATCCTGGAGGACTGTTGTTTAAACCACACAGTTTGTGGGCCTCTGCTAGGGCAGCCCCAGGAAACCCCCGCAGTACGGAAGTCTCTATTTGCTCAGTAAGGAATTGAAGCACAGAAGTGACTAGCAAGGCTCCGGGCCCCACCAGCTGGGGGCACTCGGCCCTGCCTGTCTCCACCTGGGAGGACTGCCAACGTCCGGCTGCAGCAAGAAGCAGGTCTCCCTGGTGCCGAGCCCCCTGGGAGGGATCGTTAGCAAGGAGGTGGGAGCCTGCCTCCCAGAAGTGAGAGCAAGACACGCAAGAAACGCACAAACAACGATGAAACGATGAAATGGACACTGACAGCCAAAGTGAGCCCTTGCTAATAGCACTCTCCCAGGACGGCTGCTCACAGGCCGCCGTTTAAGATTGCTAAAAGCCAGAGTTGGTGACTGTCCTGTGACATTTTCTGCCGAAGTGGTACCAGACATTTGTTCCATCTTTAAAGGGCTTTGACATTCATTCTCATTGGCTTTTCACTCTGACAGACTCATAAGATAGCGAGGGCTGCTACCCCCTCACCCAGCACAATCCACAGGGGCTCAAGGACGTCCCAAGTTCACAGGGTCACAGACGGGCTGGAACCCAGGCCCTGGGAGGCCAGAAGAGGGAATAGCACCCGAAGGACGCCAAGGAGGAGGCGGCAAGAACATACCCATCACTGACCACATGACTGCATGTTTGGGGGCTGAACTGAGTGCCCTGCAAGGTATGTTCAAGTCCAAACGGCCCACCCCACGACCAGTACCTGTGACTGTGACCTTATTTGGAAATAGAGTCTCTGCGGATGTAAATTAAGGTGAGGTCACGCTGCAAATGGCATTATTTCATTTTTAATGGCTGGGTAATATTCCATTGTGTATATATACCACAACTTCTTTATCCAGTCACCTGTCAACAGACATTTAGGTGCTTCCACATCTTGGCTGTTGTAAACAGTGCCACTATGAACACTGGGGTGCATGTATCTTTTCACATTAGTTTTTTCCAGATATATGCCCAGGAGTGGGATTGCTGGATCATATGCTAACTCTATTTTTTTGTTTTTTAAGGAATCTCCATACTGTTTTCCACAGTGGCTGCGCCAAATTATATTCCTACTAACAGTGTAAGAAGGGTAGAGAACAAGGAACTACATTCAATATCTTGTCATAACGTGTAATGAAAAAGAATATGAAAAAGAGTATACATGTGTAATCACTATGCTGTTCACCACTGAGGTCACCAGGCTGGGCCTCACCCACCTCACCTGCCCCCTGCAGGCTGACCTCCGACCTCTGAAACTAAGCAGCGGTTCCCAGCCCTTGGGCCAGGAGAACTACACCTGGGGATGGCCCTGCCCAGAAAGCCACACAGTGCTCTGAGTCCCCCTTGGCCCATCACGGAGGAGTTAGTGACCACAGGCCCCGTCCACTCCGGGGCCCCGTCAGCCTATGTTTCCACCAGCACCTGCACAGATCAGAGGAGACAAATCACAGTCACATTTAACCTCCTCCAGTCAAGGATAAGTCCTGGAACAAACACACGAAAAGCCAAGAAAGAGAAAATCATCCTGTAAGCAGTGTGGGTGAGTCTACCCCGCCTCCCACGGGATGAGGCGAGCCCAGGAAGAAATGATGGTGAAGAGGATGATGGGGACAGTGACAATGACGTGGCAGGAGCCAAACCTGGTTGGTCACTTACGGGTGCCAGGCACTGTGCTAAGAGCCCTCCCTGTTCTTTCTCATCTCATCCTCATAATCACACTCGAGGCGAGTCTCAGTGTTGTTCCCACTTCACAGCTGGGAACACTGAGGCCAGAAATGTTTAGTAACCTGCCCGACGGTATCTCAGCTGGTAAGAGGCAGAGCCGTGCTGGAATCGACACTGCCTCTGTCCACTTCGGGTCCCACCTGTCACTTAAAGTGGGAGCATCTCACCCCTGTGCGCATGGCTCCAGTGCTCAAGGATCAGCATTTTCTCTTCCACAGGCCCCTACACAGCAGCCCCTGCTTCCTCTGCTACTCAGCTGATGATGGGTTGGCTTCTCCCAATGCTAGAGGCAGAACTAGCTGGGAACCACACTTTATGGGCAATTTAAGGAGTTTCTGAGAGAATTTTGACCATGCACAGCAGCCTCCAGCAAAATCTTGAGGGCACGGGCTCCATGTAAGCTGCCATCCTCCTGGGGCAGTGGGACTTTTCAATGATAAGGCACGAAACATGGAGAAGGTCACAGATGCATGTGGACAAGGGGCTTGTAACTGATCGCACACGAGTTATCTAATGCCCCAGACTCCTCAAGAACCAGCTCTGCTCCCGCATCTCGAGGTAAGGGCTGCAGCCCTGATGCTTCGGAGCTGGGTGCCTGTGGTCAAGTCACCTAACCGCCTAGAGCCCCGTTTCTCCATCTATTCAGTGGGATAACAGCACCTGACTTGCAAGGCTGTTCTAAGGATTAAATGAGAGAACATGAAATGTACAAAACGTTAGCAGCATCTCTGAAATATTTAGGTAACCACTCTTTTCCTCAGATAAAAGAAAGAGCAGGGGAAGACGGAGAGATTGGGACAATCAGGACTTAAGCCAACAGCCTGAATTAAAGTCTTACATGTAGGAAAATTACAGGATTAAGGATTCTAAACGACAATCTCCATCTCTACACAATTTATTTTCCAAAATTACAGTATGGTGCCAATATGAAATGTACACTCTTTTCCTTTTATCTGATGCATAAAATGGAGAAAGAAGGAACAGGACTTGTAGAAATGACATTAGTAGGATGAAGTTCTAAACAGATAAAATGTGACCACAGATAAACTCATTATTAAAAGGGTCTAGGCAGGTACACTCCATTATCCTGAGAAAATGCAGAGCATTTAAATTTCCAGTTAATTTGAAATAGATTAGCCAGGTCCAAAGATAAATTTGATTTTTTTTTAAATGAGTAATCTTCTTTGGGGCTAAGGTGGCTCCCTGATTTTTCCTTAAATGTCAATTGACCCAGTAGGGAGTGGCAGGGATTGTGACTTCTTGGAGGGAGCTGAGTTAACTTTCTCTTGACAGGGAGGCAGCCTGCTGCAGGAGAAACGAAGCACTCTGGACTCACATCCAATTTAGATTAAATTCCAGTTTCACCTCTTCCTAGCTGTGTGACAACAGGTCAGTGCACTGCCTCTCTGAGCCTCAGCCTCGTTCTCTGAGGAGTGTGGTTACTAACAGTACCTGCTTCATGGTCGGCATGAGCATGAAATGAAATGATGCCTTTGAAAACATCAGAGGGTGCCAAACACACAGCAGGAGTATTTTAAAAGTAAGTTTTTGTTCTCCCATCAGTCAGATGAATAAATGTGTCCAGCCTGCCCTCGCCCCAGAGCTTAAGAAACTTGCTCTGGGCCACAGAAGTAGCAAATAGGAAAACCAGAAAAGGATCCAACCCTGCGTGCTCTCTACGGCACAGCCCTGGGGACCTCCTGTGTCCTGCTGCTGGGGCGGAGGCTACAGAACGCATCTGACCAGGGTCTGCCCTCAAGGGGTTCACAGTCTAAAGGAATGAGGATGCCCGTACAGCACCACCACACTGGGGACCATCATCACCTTTGGAGCTGAGCGGGAGGCGGGAAAGTGTGGTTGCTCTCCCAGGGATGGGGTGGATCAGGGAAGAAGTCACCAGCACAGGACAGTTATGTAATACTGCACGTGGAGGAGGGCATCTAGCAAGGGCCTGGCACAGGCAGGGACCCGCTAAATGTTGGACAGATGGACGGACAGGAGGGAACAGATGATGAGGTATGAAGGGTAGCTGGTTGGCTGCCCGGGGAATGGCTGGATGGAGAGATGGACAAGCAGATGGTGGGGTGAACGCGATGATGGAGTGTGGGTAGACAAGCGGGTGGATAGGTGGATGGGTGGGTGAGTAGGGGGACAGATGGGCAGTGAGGTGGCTGGGAGAGGTTTGGGTGGATGGTTAAGGCTGGCTGGGTAGATGGGTGGATGAGTGAGCGGGTGGAATGAGGGACAGATGGGTGGGCTGGTGGGTTGTGTGGGTGGATGAAGAGGACGACTGGGAAATGGAGTCCACGTCTTGACCAAGTGGCTGTACCAGAAAGTTACAGAAAAGAGGGAAATCACTCGTGCCCTGGGTCGCAGCCACTTACCAGGCTACCGTGACCAGCAGTGCTGAGCGCTCTCTCCCCGGGGGCCTGGGCTCCCAGCTCCTCTCGCAGGCGCCTGTTTTGCTGGGCGAGGTCCTCCACCTGGCCCTGCAGGCCGATCTCCGACAGCTTCAGCCCATAGATGCTGCAGCGCAGCTCCTCCAGCTGCCCGCGGAGCCGGCGCTCGGTGGCGCGCTGCTCCCGCAGCCGGCGCGCCGCCTCGTCCCGCTCGCGCTCGTCGCGCTCGGCCCTCGCCCGCAGGGCGCGCAGCTCCGCGGCTTCTTCGGGGACGCCAGGGCGGCCGGCCGGGCGCGGGGGTAGTGGGCTGCCCGGGGCCGAGGCGTCCAGCTCGGCCAGCAGGAGGCCCGCGGCGCGGCAGAGGCGCCGCACGTCCAGCTCCAGCCGCTGCACCTGCGCCCGCAGGATGCGCTCCTGCCCGCGCACCAGGCGCAGCTGGCGCCGCTGGATCCGCCGGCAGCGCTCCAGGGCCGCCGCCTGCCGCCCCAGCGCCTCGTCCTTGCGCCGCAGCCGCTCCCGCAGCCGCCGCAGCCGCCACCGCTGCCGCCGGGCCGCGTGCTCCTTCTCCCGCACCTACAGGTTGGCGGTGGATGAGGGCGTCAGGAAGCCGGCCCGGGGACACCCTGGCATCCACACTGAGCCTGACCTTACTTTCAACTTCGGTCTTTCGTTTCGTGTGCTTTTTTTTTTTTTTTGCATTAATGTTTGCATTGAAAGGTTGCTTCAAAATACAATTTATCTCGATGTCTTTTGTGGCGCCCCCTTAAATTTTGCCCAGGAGGCGAGTGCCTCACTCACCTCACCCTAGTGGAGACCCTGCACACCCGTGAGCTACCTGAGTCCTTGTAAGTGTAATAGAAAAGAACAAATCTGACTCCGTATTAGATCTGTTCCTTTGGTTTTATACCCTGTGCCCTGTTTTCTAGGCTTAGTCATGCTGGCTCTGCACCTTTTGTACAAGAATGTTGCCTTTAGCCTGAAATATACAGGAGAGCCATTCTCAAGGCTCTGACCTTTAAGGATATTAACACTTTTGCAATTATATAAAGATAACAAGTTGCAGAATAGAAAGTAACGTTTGCTTTGTAAGAGGTTTTACAGGGATGCCATGACCTGACCCACGTGGACAGCTACAGGAACAAAGAATTCCTACTGCAGGAAGTTTGCAACAACCAACCACACCCCCTCCCCTTTTTGTAGTATAAAATAAGCCTTAATTCTGACTTGGGCAGCATGGTTCTCCAAGACATTAATCTGCCATCCTCTCAGTCTACTGGATTTTCCGTTTTTCCTTGCCCCAACACCTCATCTCCTGATATATTGGCCTGTCGTGGGGCGAGCAGAACAGTCGATAACAGAAGGAAACTGCGCAGCAGGCAGGATCGGGATCGGCTGGTGCACGCTGGGAGGGCGGCGCCAGTGGTTCCAATACTGAATACCCCCACACCAGTTTGTAAAGAGCTGCCACTTGAAACCTCCTGAGTGTCCCCACTTTCAATCCAGAACTTCCCAGACCTCTCCATTTCCCCGTGCCTAAACGGCTAATGTCTGACCCAGTAAGGGTCAGCAGACCATGACTTCTGGTTGGTGAGACAGGCCCACGGGTGTCACAGCAGCTGTTGCTTACCGTGAACGCGCCCCGTGGAGCTACTCAGAAGTGACTTGAACAATGTTACACGGCTAAAAGTCACTGAACCTCCATGCGTGTGATTCAAGGTTTTTTTCTCTTTCCACTTCACCCCCTGCCTGGCGGGAGTACACATCTCCCTGCTTTTATATCTTCCCTTCTCCCCACCCAGGAGCTGTGGGCTGGACTGGGGTGGCCCACCCACTGCTAAAAAGGGCATCGCTGCCTAATTTTCAGAATTCATTTATGCAAATGAGTGGAACTGCCTCCATGTTAAGCTCTCCTTCAACTGCTAGTGCCTGCCGCTGCTGCTCGGTCACGGACATGAAAGCTTGCTGAAGACGAAGCAAACAAGCACTGTGTGTCTGTTAGTCCCAAACTCTGAATTTATCCCTCCCCCGCCCTTTCCCATGTGGTAACCAAAGTTTGCTTTCTATGTCCATGAGTCTGTTTCTGGTCTGTAAATAGAATTTGTATCATTTTTTTTCAGATTCCACAGTACTATATATAAAACAGATAAACAACAAAGACCTACTGTATAGCACAAAGAATTATATTCAATACCTTGTAATAACCTGCAATGGAAAAGAATCTGAAAAGAAAAGATATATATGTAGTATGTGTATAACTGAATTGCTTTGCTGTACACCTGAAACTCACATTGTAAATTAACTACATTTCAATTAAAAAACATTAAAAAAAAAACCCACAATCAGGAGCAAACATGAAAGAGGGGACTCGGGAGCCACTTGGAAGGCTTTGTTGGACAGTGTGTATTGGCGTGGGGTTGGGGTGGGGGACATAGGGCAGATACAATTGGTGTTAGATCCCTGCGAGGAGAATTGCTCAGGGTCTGCCCAAAGGTGTGACTCCTGGAATTGGTGATGCTCAGCACATGGATGGGTCTGCCTTTATCACCTTTCAGGAAGCCACAGGTCACCACAGAAATGAGGCGTCTTTGTATGCAACTGCAAATATTGACAACAACAGGGCAAAATTGCCATTTGGCGAATATCAGGTACAAAGCGCAGAGTTCATGCAGTCCTGCAAAACTGGCTCCAAAATACCAATAGCTCTGGCGGGAGATTCAGGGTTAGAGGTCTGGGCTGGTTGAACAGCCCCCTCACCACTCTGAGCCTCTGCCCCTCATCTGGAAATAGGGTTTCATGACAAGACATTCCCAGGAACATACAGATTACGTAAGAATGCAATAAAGAGATGCATGCGGGCATCAGGACTGCAGGTCCTGCAGTGCCCTGAATTCCCTGGCAGCATCCCCCTTGCTTGTCACCCTTATCCTCTGTCTCCCCATCACACTGTGAACCTCTCGTGATTGCAAGTCTGTGTCTTTTCACCCGGGAAATCCTACATGTATGTAAAGCATGACTCAAAAAATATTTATTACGAGATTTGCCACGGAGAGATGACACTCTTAAGGGTGGGACCCCACATAACATCACTGTATCTCGGGTTAAAAACTCTTTTTGGGACACTGATGATGATACTGTGAACTAAGTAGAAATAAGCTTGATCTTCTGTACTGGAAATTCCATGTAAAGGGGGAAAATGTCCCCTGCACATCTTCCTGACATCTCACAGACTCATTTCAATTCAATTAAACTTCTTATCTTTTCACGCTCCACTTCCATCCCATTAAATAGCTGATCTGGTATTTTTCAAATGTTTTGGACTGCTTCCCACAGTCAGAAACACATTATAAGACCATACACCATTATACACGTGCACGCGTGGACAACCGAAACAGACGTTTCACCAAACAGCATTCCCCTTGGTATGTGGCGCCCTTTTACATTCCCTAGTTGATTTCCATTTTTAAATACTGGCTGTAAATTATGGAACTGATTGCACAACCCACTGACAAGAGTCAGCCTGCAATTTGAGGATCGTTGTGCTGCACCGTTGATAGCAATTTACTGAAACACGATGACTTCTGGGATCTTTGCGTACTGGTGCAGGCGTGAAGCTGCCTGCCAAGTCTGCAGTATTTCCTAAACATGCCTCCCCTTCCGCCGTCGTCACCTCTCCCCTGGAATACTTCAATAAAGACTAACATGAAAGCAGCTAGTGTTGTCTCAGTGCCTTCTGTTGTGAGTGCTATACATCATTAACTCACTTACACAGCCATCTAAGGGAGCTGGTGCTTTAGCATTCTCATTTCACAGATGAGGAAACTGAGGCCCAGAGAGGTTAAGTCACTTGGCCTAGGTTACACAGCTAGTGAGTGACAGCACTGGAGTTTGGCTCCAGGCATCTGCTTCTAGAACCTACCTCCTTAACCACCCACTTCCTCTCTGACAGCACTCTGACTTGGCCCTCTTCCCCTCCCCACCAGCACCTCCACTATCTCTTACCCATGCAATTAGGTGAGATCCCCCAAATCTTGACTTTGAGCCTCTCCTGCTAAGGTTCCCCTACGTCCTACTCTACCTGGCTTCCAGAATTCAGTTCATGCCGTGGCCCTGGCAATCTGTCCTCCCGGGACCTCTTCTGCCTCACCAACTCCTTCTGCCCAGCATACCCTCTGCCCTGGTCTCAGTATGCTCTTCCACACCTCTGTGCTTTGCCCCAGCTCTTATCTATCCTCAAAAGCCCTTCCCGCAAAGCCCAATTCACATGGCCCAGTTCTCTGTAGCCTTCCATCCACAAGCACACACACACTGTGCCTGCATGTCCCTCGTGTCACCCAGCATCCAGTCTGGGAGTGACTTGTTTCCTATCTGTGTCCCCACCAGCAAGCCAGCTCCTCAGTCATCTCATTGTCCTCGGGCCAGAGTTGGCACGCCTGATGTCAGGCACCAGTTGGACAGAAACGAACCTCTGCCCAGAGCTCCCAGAGAATGCACAGCCCTGCAGTCCGCCCAGAGCGCCCTCTGTTGCCAGGGATCCTGGTCAGAGCCCTGTGGGGCGAGCAGGGCAAGATGGGGACCCCATTTTACAGATGGGACAGCTGAGGCCCAGGGAGGCCACGTGACCCTGCCCCAGGTCCAGCAGCCCCGGCTTGCACTGTTAGAATGAGGACCCCTTTCACCCCTCCTGGCTGGGGTCTCCCAGGCCTGCCCTGCTGTTGGTTCCGTGGTAGCTGCTGCCACGTCCAAACGTCTGGGGAGGCTCTGCTGGGACAAGAAGCAAGTGCTGGGAAGAAGGTGGAGGGACTGCGTACCTGGCTGGCGAGCTCCCCCTGCAGCGCCTCCAGCTTTTCCTGGGCCCGGACAGAGGCACTTCTCTCCTGGAAAACGCGGCCGCTCAGCTGGTCCACTTTCTGGAGAAGTTTCCTCTCTGACAGCTCCAGCTCCTGAATTCTGCAGCATTGAAGCAGGAAGGCGCTTACTCAGGATGCTATAAACATGGCCTGAGGTTTTCACAGATGCCAGAGTCAACCTTTTTTTTTTCTTCTGATATTCTGACAACATGACATTTTGTAAAACATTCATCTATGTCTTTTAAAAGATGATCTAAAATAATTCAGAGACCTCTTTTGAATAATAAGGCACCAGGCTTCAGGAATCTTAACAGTGACCTCACCCTTAAATAAGTAATCCCATCTTTGGTCATACCAACGAAGATCTGAGCCTGAACCAAACATCTGTGCTGTCTCACTGAATCCTCGCATTCTCAGCCTGCAGGTGGGTTCCCTTCCCCTTACTTCACATACAAGGAAACGAGGAAACGGAGGATCAGAGAGGCTGGGCAACTTGCCCAAGGTCACACAGCATTATAGAGTCCAGGCTGCCTGCCTCTCAAACTCACGATTTAACCCTGTGTTCTGCTGCCTCCCATTTGAGCTACATTCTTGCAAATCTCTTCTAAGGAAACGATTGAAATGCAGAGAAAGGTTTCTGCAAGTAAAAGAATTCACCTCTGAATTATTTACAAAATTGAGAGGTTGGAAGTCACCTAACTGTTAGAAATGGATAAGCCACCTGAAGACCTTATCCTGAGGAAGTGTTGGGAGCCGGTGGGAACAGCTGCCTACTGAGGTCTACTAAGGCCTTAACTGGGCTCATTCACCACTATGACCCTCAGTATCTTCATCTGTAAAATAAAGGTAATTGCACCTGGTTCAGAAGGTTCCTGTGATGATTAAATAAAATGATGTACTGTTACTAATAAGGCCAAGAGTCCCCTCTCCTCCTCTCCTTTTGAGTCCCTGGGAGTCTCTAAAGTGACAGAAGGGAGTGTGCCCTCTTGTGGAGATTCAAATCAATTTCCTTCCAAACTGAACCAGAGGAATGGCCCCGTGTTAATCAGTCAGATACTTGGGAGGAGCACCTTCCGACTGATTATAAAATAGGCTGATATCTGAATGGGAAAAGACAAGTCTCTCTTCTTAGATTTTCAGACCAAGCTGAAACATCAAATCTGAAACAATATTGAATTCTGGTATTATCTCTATTCTTAAACTAAGCAGAAAATGACTCATTTCCCTGGAACCTAGGAATGTTCCCTGAACATGTACAAGAGACTACAGATGTGAAAGTAAAGATCTTGAGATGGAGGAGATGATCTTGGATTATCTGGGTGGGCCTCACTGCAATTTACGACTGTCCTTATGAGAGGCAGAGGGAGATCTGACACAGAAGGAGAGGTCATGTGATCCACCGAAGCAAGATACTGCACACTGCTGGCCTGAAGATGGGAGGGGCCAGAAGCCAAGGAACGCAGCTGTAGATGCTGGAAAAGGCAGACACAGATTTCCCCTCCAGCCTCTGGAGGGAGCACAGCCCTCTGCATAGCGTGATTGTAGTCCAGTGAGGCTGCTTTAGAACTTCTGCCTCCAGAAAAGGAAGGAAATGAATGTGCGCTCCTTTTAGGCCCTAAGTTTGTAACAATTTGTCTTAACAGCCACAGGAAAGCAATGCACTCCCTAATAAGAACTAGACAACTAAGTACCATTTTTTTCACTGATTAATGACAAGTAAAAAAGAATCTATTACATACAGAGCTGCAGAGAGTGCTCTGAACTAGGAGATGCCATCGGGGAGCATCTACCAGGGTAAATCAGGGCCTCATGGCTGCAGGGACCGCTGCAGGGCAGGCTGCCTGGGGTCGAGTCCCAGTGCCCCCGCGTGGCTGAGTGTGTGACCATGAAGTCACGTCACGAGCCAGCACCTTGCCTTTCCCATCTAGAAATTGAGGCTAACGCTATCACTTCGTTTTCAGGATTTTTAAAAGGATTGTCTGTTAAATACGGGTCAAGCTATCATTATTAATTTTGTTGCATTTAGATGAGTAATTTGCAACAATGATAGTGTGGGTGAAGGTGGGAGTGGGGTTCTCTTTCTCAGATTTCTAACAATGCTGTTGCATTCATTTTGCAACAATTATTTTTAAATTTTAACTCTTTCACTGAGGGGAAATCCAATGGACACCACCAACATTTTACTATATGCAAACAAGACCACACTTGTGGTGAAATTAGCCTGAAATCTATATTCACAATTGTGCGTTCAGACCCTGGCTTCAGTGACCCTGAATAATATATTTTGTCCACCCAGCCTCAGTTTCCTCATCTGGAAAAGGGGATCCTATCATGCTGTGTGTCATAGGGTCCCAGGGAACAATGAGAGGGGTCTAGGTGGGAGGGCAGCACTGAACCCTGTTATAAGCCTTAACCCCTTTTTGTCCCACCCCTGCCACAGATTCGGCCTCCCCTTCAGGAGCCCCACTTCTGCAGGATGGCGCATTCCCCGCTTCAGAGAACGGAGGACACAGCTCCCATTTCCTCCTCCAGGATGGCCTCAGCCCAGGCCCCAGCCACAGTGGCCCCTCCTCCTCACCACTCATGGTCCCCCCGGGCTGTCTGTCTCTCCCTTACATGGAGGGGTCTCCTACCCATCTTTCCCAGGCCTGGTGACCTTCTGGTTTTCATTGCCATGTACAACCATGTGTGGGTTATACTGTTCTCTCTCCAGGGCTGGGGCCCCGCCTTCCTCCGCTTTCAACTCCCAGGACTTACATTACGGGCTGAATATGTCCCACTTAAATTCATATGTTGAAGTCCTAACCCCAGCTCCTCTAGCAGGTGACTGTATTTGAAGACAGGGTCTTCACAAAGGTAATTAAGTTAAAATGAGATCATTAGGGTGGGCCCTAATCCAACACAGTGCTGTCCTTCTAAGGGGAGGTTACGGCACAGGTGGGCACAGAGGAAGCCGGTGTGAAGACACGGAGAGAAGGCAGACACCGTCGAGCCCAGGAGAGAGGTCTCAGAAGGAACCAGCCCTGTCCACGCCTTGGTCTGGGACGTCGAGCCTCCAGGATGGTGAGAAAACAAATGTCTGTCATTTAAGCCCCTCAGTCTGTGGGGTTTCGTTCTGGCAGCCCTAGAGGACTCACACGACGGTGTGTGACACTTGGGAGGTAAGTGCAGGTCGTACGGTGAACCAGTGAATGGATGGGTGGGTGGGTGAATGGACAATCACACAGACTGATACACACAGTGACAAAAGAATGTTTCTGATACGTGAATTTCCTCACGTGAAAAGTTTTACAAAGAGGAGAAAAAAAGGAAAGCTCATGTAAATACACATTGAATGACTTGCCTTTATTAAAATGAAGGAAAATAACAACAACAACAAAAAAGGTGAAGGCCCAGATAAATCCAAGACACGTGGCTGCTGGGAGATAGGTAAACCTGTCCACCCCGAGCCATAACGCCACTGCATTTCCATGCTGGGCTTCTCCTTTGATATAGAGGCAAGGCCCCACCTCATTCTGCTGGCCTAGGTATCAAAAAAAAGCCCTGGCTTTGGACAAAGACCTGGATTCAAATGCCCTGGACCATGTCAGTTCCATCAGGGAGACAGAGTGCACGCCAGGGTGTTCAGCAGTGAGAATCAAATACAGAGAATCTGCCTCACAGGTGACAGAAGAGCTGAGAGGCCGGACAGAGGTGACAGGTGACCCAGGATTAGCACCTGCTGGGAGCCACTTCTTCCCCTCGGGCTGGAGGGACACGCAGAGAGGAGGTGGTGATACTGGGGTCCAGGAGCAGGACCACAGAGGAAGCTGAAAGCACGAGTGGATTGCAGCCCTGGTTGGAGATGTCACCGGCGCAGAAGAGAGGGGACAGTACCCTGGCTTCTCCCTTCCTCCTCCCGTCTGTGCCTCCCATTGGCTGGACCCAGCTGGAAGCCAGCAAGCAAGGGAGCCTGGGAAACAGGCTCAGCCCCTGTGACACAGAGCGGAGGACGGGAAAGACAGAGAGGGCACTGAGGGCCAGGGACTGTGACGGGCAGCTTATGTACCATAGGTTCGCCTGCAACCCTGGCCGTAGAAACGATTCAGCCCACCATTCTAACACGATCCTGACACCCCAGGACATGTTATGTGTGCAAGGAAGAGGTCCAAATGGCATATTTACCTGCTCCTCAGCCCAGACTCTGACATCATGTACTTGTCTACGGCTGCCAACAGCTTCTGCTCAGAGGATTCCAGCTGCTTCCTGAGCCTTCCCGTATCCAGGCCTGGGCTTCGGGCTGCTCCTTCCAGAAGACATCCCTGCTCCTCGTCGCTATCGTCTGCGTCCTGGAAGATCCAGGATGTGTCGATCTTCACATCAACGTTCATTACATCAAACCCATCGCTGCTGGGGGCTCTGACAATGTAGCTGAAACTTTTTTCAGTCCGTCCTTTAGCTGTTGGCTCCATCCCATACATAGTTCATGGACCAAGACTTAATACAATTGAGTGAGTTTGCAACACAGACCTTCTGGAGATTTCGAGGTGGCTGCAATGCCTTCAGATTGCGCAGGAAAATATCCTTTGAGGAGGGCAAGAACAGTGGATTATTTATGAGTGGGGGACTCGGGTTTCACCTGCACGAACGTCATACAATATGAACGAGAGCCTCTCGTTTTACAAGCCAGCGTGCCAGCACTCACCCCAAGCAGAAGAGTCACTTAGAATGAAAAACGTCACAATGCGTGCAAAGAGGGAAGATGAGATTTCCTGGCAGGACCACCCGCGTGTCCTATGTTCTCGGCAGTGACGCGCCGGCTTTCGCCCTGGAGCGGATGGAGTTCTAACCCCCTCTCTGTGTGCAGGGAACGTTTACCACAGGCCTGGACTTCTCTAAGGGAAGAGAAAGGGGAACTAGCCTGGCGCTGGGTCACCTCACCTTACCTAGTCCAGTCCTCCTGGTAGCCCTGTGAGGTGGCCGTTGTCATAACCATTTTACAGGCAATGAAACAGGGGTTCTGGAAGGTGTCCCCGGCCCCACAGATGGGAAGTGGCAGGGTTAGGATTCAAATCCTGGTCTGAACCAAAAATCGAGGGGTAAGGAATGAACTAAGACCTCAAACAGGAGGAAACACATCCCACAGCGGGGGTAGGCAGGAGGAACTCTGAGGCTGGGTAGATGGCCTTGGAATCACAGCTGGCAGGGGTGGGCAGAAGGCTTCTCCAGGCAGGAGGAGCCTCAGAACCAAAACCCCAGGGCAGAGTCAGGCAAGGCGAAGGGAGTGGGGTGGTTGGGTTGGGCTCACCCAGGGCACATACCGAAGGGGGAAATGAAGACCCAGGACAGAAGGTGGTTTGGGGCTGTATCCCCGTGGGCTTTGAGCTCCGGGATGTGGGCTGTGGCATCTCTCTTGGGGCAGTAGGGGGTCCTGGAGTGTTTAGAGCCAGGGAGGGGCCTGATCAGATCTTACTTTGAGGCTGGAGCATGGTAGGGGTGCAGGAGCCAGAGCCGAGGCAACTGGCCACGGAGGAGCAGCCAGTGCAATAAATTGGCCTGGTGCAGAGTGGTGCAGGGACAAACAGAAGTGGAAACGAAGAGACTTCATTCTCCCTGTTAGACATGATGGAAGGGACGCGCCCTGCCCTTTCCTTAGAGCATTTACTTTGGAAAACGTAGTTCTTTCCTAATCTCTTTGAAATATCTGCAAATCCTTTGAAAAGCTAAAGAAGACTTTTGCAGGTTTTCTGACCCAGGAATGTCTTTCCGAGTGTCCTGGGAACCATCTCTTTGGAATGTAAACATCCATGGAAAACAAAAGCCTATCTCCCAGTTTCCGTGGGAGGGGAGGAGCCCAACTTCGTGGTCCTCTGGCTCCAAGCTGCAAAATTACCTCCTGTCATAAAGATAGGAGAAACTGAAATTCCCATTTTCCTTTATAGAAAAATTAATACACCCAAAGGGTCACCCCAATGGCCCAGTGGATTTCAGGTGACCTGTGTGTCATAAATGGTGCAGCCAAGTTCTCTTATTTGAGAACAAATTGTAGTGTATCACGAGGACCGGTATGAATGCCCTGGCTAATCATGGGTGAGATTCCTTTCTGTCTCTGCAAATCTCTAGGCGGATGGCCTGTGATGCACATTGCATTCTGGTTTGATGCTCATTCGATAATGAAACTCTTATCTTTCTTGTCTACCGTTGGGGAGAGGTAGTCTGGGTTGGGGGAAGATTGTGTCTTCAAGTTTATTTCCCTGATAGTGGCCACAGGGTAGGGTGGCTCAGGGGGCAACAGACACTGAGTGGTCAGAGGCAGCAGGGCGGGGACTGGCTCAGAGGGGGTGCATGGGGCAGCTCAGATCTCAGGCACTTCCCAGATGGAATCCTGGCCAAATCACTTAACTAATCATAAAAGGGCAGGGGGAGTAAAAATAGTACCGCGGTCAAGAGCTGCCGGGGGTCGGTGAGCTGCCACGGGCAAAGCACTCTGGCTGCAGCGGGCAGGCTGTTCGGGGGTGGGCAGAGGCAACGCCATGCGGTCCACGTTGCCTGCCTGGGCTGTGTGCAGCTCTGCCTCTTCCGTGCTGAGATCTCAGACAGTTAAGGCCCTCGGGAAATGAGGCGAACAGCAGCCCCCTCCCTGCCGTCCTGCGTCACTCAGCTCTCAAGGGCCGGGTCCTGTGTCTGGCGCGGTGAGCCCCCAGGGATGACTGCCACCAGGCGCATCCTCCAGGAGGAGGGTTGACTGACGGCTGACGGCGGCAGAGGGGCCACCTGGAAGACCACTGCCAGGCCTGCAAGGAGGGGGAAGCAGGGATTCTAGCCCCTTTGATGGGAGCAGCCGGAGGGAAGGCGCGTGCTCCCTCCTCCCTCCAGGACAGGCAAAGGGCGTCTGAGCCCCGGGGCCTCTGCCTGGGGACGGGTCTTCAGACTCTTTTTGGATAAGTAACTGGTCTGTGGGGTTCATCTGAAACGAGCCTTCAGGGTCTGAGGGAGAAGGACGGGAAAGGCCTGCCCATGGATTATCACCCCTGCAGGCTTCTCAGGGCTGGAGACCTGGGGAAGGGGACACGTGGCCGCCCGGAGCAGGTGTAAGGACAGGGCCTTGCGCCCTCAGCAGCCTCGGTGAGGTGAGGTTCTTCAAGGCTGAGGGGGGTCACAGGAAGGATGCAGAGCCTGGCCGAGAGCAGGGCTCTGGGGTCCCCACTTCAGGTGTGATGGCAGCCCCAGAGAGATGACAGAGAGAGGTGGGGAGGAAGGTGGGAGGTGGGGAGGAAGGTGGGGGGGGAGGGGGGAAGGGAGGGGAGGGGTGAGGGGTGAGTTGGGAGGGGAGGAGAGGGGTGAGGAGTGAAAGGTGGAGGGGAAAGGTGAGGAGAGGAGGGGAGGGGGAGGAGGGGGAGGGTGGGGAAGGGGAGGAGTGAGGGCGGTGGGGGGAGGGAGGAAGTGAGGATGAGGAGCTGGGAAAAGCACGGAGCCAGGAACAGCTCAGAGCCAGAGAGTAGCATCACCAGTTAGGAAGTCAGCCTGAGTTCCCTTCATCCCTCTGGTAGATCTGTGAGGAGGGTGGGGGTAAAGGGTGGCCCCAGCCCCACTTTTCGTGAGAAAGAGCCAGTTCAGTTGGGCCTGCAGCTCTTCTCCCCTGGAAACCACACCTGCCTGGAAGCTGACTGCGTCACTAGGCAACAGCCACAACCTCCGCCCTGAGCGGTGAGCTGGCCTGGGCACCCCACGCTGTGGGGGACGCATCAGTGCGTGAGCTCATGTCTGGTGGGCCGCCAGGGGTACAGTGGCTCCTGTGACCAGGCCTGTCCCTTGCCGAAACCTTGGAAGCCATGCCTGGGACTGCCACAAGAAATACTGGCTCCTACTGGGGACTTTGGGTTTCTAAGCTGAGGCAGCCCCCGCACCCACTCCCTCACACCTGAGCATCTCCAGGGGGCTGGATGGTCTCCGCTGAGGACGACTCCCACAGCGATGCACTGATGCTGCCTGCTGCGCCTCCTGCCAGTGTCTGAGAGTCTTGTGGGTCTAATTGTCCAGCAGTGCCCAACTGTCCAGCTGTGCCCCACGAGACCTCTTGTGAGGTGGGCATGGGGACTATCACCCCATTCCACAGATGGAGATATTAAGACTTGGAGCGGCAAGTACTTGGCCAGCGTCCACTGCAGGGAAGTAGCTATCTGAAAGTGGACCCGGATGGGTCTGTTTTCTAAGCCCCCACCATTCGCATCCATTGTCTGAGTGGGAGGGCAGAGTAGACAGACGTCGGGGCAGGAGCGCGTGAGGACCACGCTCCTACCACGGGGAAACGATGAACACTTTGTGTTGTGGGAACAGCTTCCCAGAGACCTTCGAGTGCCTCCCAGACTTCTGCCTGTGGAGTCAGCAAAGCAAGGCTTCCTTGTGCTTCTTGGGCCCAGAGAAAGCAGGTGTGCTTTTCATTTTCACTGACTGCGTGGTTCACGTTCCCAGTGCTACCTGGAGGCTCAGATGCCCCCTTTTTTGAAGCCAAGACATCAGTTCATTTGCTTTTGGTTACCAAATGTGGGAAAGTCATGGGGGCTGGTGTGGCGGTGCTTTGGGTTTAGATTTTAAAAGAGAACGGTCACTTCTCATCTGTCTCGGGTGCATGTTTGCATAGAGCCCCATAACCTTTTGGTTTGGTTTGGACATCCCTCTCCATCTGGCTGGGTGCCCCTTCTGCACTGAGCTCCACATCCTTCTTCATCCTTGGATTTGTCCTTCTGAGAACTGTCAGCTCTTCCGTTGGATTCCCTTCTCCCTTGATTCCTTCGGGCCTGAATTTCAGTCATTTTCATCTTTTCCATGGGTTTTTCTCACTAGAATTGCTTCTGCAGCCCAACAAACACAGAGCAGTGAATCTTCCCATCCTTGGGATCAACCCATCTTTGCCTTTGGCTTCTTCTTCCGACTGACACAGCTATCCTTTCCTTCACATTCACTACCTTCTGTTTCACTTGATCTATTTTGATTCCAAAAGTCTTGCTTCCAAAAGGTTGGGGGAGGACAGTCGTATGCCCAGGAGCCTTCCCCTGAAGATGCTCCCCCACCCAACTGCTCACCCTAGAATAACAAATGCAACAATAAGTAAAAAAGTAACTTCTGTTCTCCGGGGCTCCCCCCTAGGCGGGACTCCCAGCAGCTGGTGTCCTGCCCTCCTTGGCGGCTGCGCCCCATTTGTTCTCCTGGGAGGCTTGGTTCGGAGGCCAGTCTCCTGAGAGCAGGAAGGACTGCCTCCTTCTCCGTGGCTGTGAGACAGGGGAGCTGGTCTCAGCTGCTGCAGAAGGAGCCTCGCTCCCCGCAGGTGCTCCAGGGATCACTCCACAACCCAGCATTCCTTCCTGCCGGCCCCTTGCAAATTACAACCCAGATGCAAGACAGCGAGGTCTAAAAGGGGGGTGTGTGTCCACTTCTCAGTCCTCGTTGTACACGGCCCCAGGCACAGTCAGGCTCTGGGGCATTCACGGTGTCACACCCACAAGAGTGAGGGAGCCCAGGGCTTCTCCCGTGTAAATCTGAGGTCCTGGGGTCCACCTTCCACAGTGGGCGAGGCTCCAGCCCTCTCTCTCTGGCCGCCAGCTGCCAAATCCAGCTGCATACGGATCTGGAGGGTTTTGATGACGGGCTTGACTTTGGGTTCAGATCGCAGGACGTTTGCAAGTCGCTCTGGCTGACAGACCCCAGGATGCACAGGGCACAGTTCGTGGAGACATATGTACATAGTCAGTGTCTAGCCAGGCACGCACACCCTGGCCAGGGGAGGCATGCCATGAGGGGACAAGGATGCAGACCTGTCCCCAGACAGTGCAGTGGCTTTCCACTCATTCAGTTTCTAGTAATTGCACTTAGTTTCCTGGTATTCAGGTCTCTGTCCCTTGGGCTCTTGAAGGCGCCACAGTGGGGACTTGGAGGTGGCCCTGAGCTTGACAAATTCCCCATTGCCCCTGCAGAGCTCCCACAGCTCAGCCCAGCCAGAGATCCTAAGTGTGCCTCTTTGAGCTGTCATCAAGTCTCCATGAATTCTGGTTTTAGTCTCTGGGCTTGGAATAGCTTGTTTTGCTGCTGAATTTTGGTTTGAATGGGGTGGGGGTTGCCATAGGACTCAGTTTATTCCATAAACTCTTTTTCTATCCTGGAAAATTAAAAAATAATTGGAAATGACACAAGAACCAAGGGTTAAAATGGTTGGAGAAGCCCCTGGTTTATCTGCCCTCACCTGTCCCCATCACTGATCTGACCTCTCCAGCTGAGCCCACAGAGTGACCTCCCCGGACAATCCAGGGAAAGAGGAAACAGGTTCAGATCACCCATCCTCCGGCACCCACCCTGCAGCCTCCAGTCTGATGAGCCCTGTGGTCATTCCTTTATTTGCTGCACTAGCACCGAATGACTGTCGACCATGTGCCAAGCGCTGTCCTAGGACTGGGGCACTGAGGATCCAAGAAAAGCCCCCGTGTGCAAGGGTCAGGCTCAGGACGTCCACAAGGATATCAGTCAAGCATGGGAGCTCAGCCTGGGGGACTGGGTGGCCAGTGGGCTGCGGTCACCCCCAGAGCACACAGGGCCCTCACTTGGGCTGAATTCAGGGGCTGATCTCAACACCTCAGGCCATGATGGGCACTCAGAACTGGGAGAACTGGGGAGGGGCTGGGTGCCAGAGCAGGAACTCAGGATGAGACATGCAGGGCCCAATGACCAGAGCAGGGCCAGCCGGCATCAAAGCCAGACATAGGGCCAAGGGCGGGGGGAGGGGCAAGGCAGGGCGCTTGGGCCCTTTGTACAAGCTTCTGGGGTGTTTTGTATGCAGCTCATGGACTTGCCCGCCAGCCCCCTGCTCCTGCAGACCCCTGACCCCACAAGCCCACTCTGGTCTGGACCCTATGGCGAATTTACTGGCCCACAGCCAATACAGCCAAAATGCAAAGAACCTTTGGGGAAAAAAATAACCCCCCTCTCAAGATCAAACACAACAGGGGACACAAGGTCCCTATTGTCCATTCTTAGTCACAGGCAGCTCCCTGATCTTTCTCCCGGGGTGGACCTCGCCGGGGACCCCCAGTGATGCCCAGTGAGCCTGACGCTGAACAGTCTCCCACAAGGCCACCTTCCCCGGTGCCCCATCTCTCAAGGAACGTTGCAGTCAGAGCTGGGAGGAAGTCTCATTTTTTAGAAAAATCATCATTTTGACCAGTGAAGATGAAAGGATACCCACCCGAGTGCTCGGCTCACGGAAGTCATCAAGGCCACAGAATGAATGCTAGTGAGAAAAACAAAAAAAGGAACAAAAACTATAACATAAGACCAAAAGAAAATGAGGAGGGGGGAAAAAGAAAAGAAAAGAAGATGTGAGATATGAGGTATGGAACTCAGTGACAGCATCGCACAAGAGCGCGGCGCGGGGGTCGGGCTCGGAAAGAAGCGTGGGATGTGCGCGGGCTTTGCGGGCTGGTTCACCTGAGAAGCCGACCCCGCGGAGCTCCACGCCCCGGGCGGGTCACCCCTACGCACAGCCCAAACAGCCAGCTAACGCAGACGGGGGCATGTACGCCGCGGACCGGGCTGTTTTGGTGTTGAGGTGTGGCTTTCTTGAAGAACCCGGGCAGGACGGTGCACCCAAGGGAAGGGCCCTCCGATGGTGGTGGCTGATGGCTCCCGTGACATGCGCACCAGGGTCAGGGAAGATCCCAGCCAGGTCCCACATCCTCCAGTCCAGCCTGCGGACAAACAGAACCCCTCCCCCTACGCCAACCCTGCCCACTCTCCCAGGGGAGCCCCTGGTTACAATCTTTTTGTGCCACTTGATCAGCCTACTTTAAAAAGAAAAACACAGTAGCAGAAGAATGGCCTGAAAGTAATGAAAAAGGACACAGGCCTGTCTGAAAGCCAAGGCCTTCCCTTAGCTTACCGATGACTGGCTTTGTTCAAAAAGAACTGCTGGTGATTAGGTGAAACCTGTCTGAACCGTGTCTGGGGCTTTTGAAAGTAATTCTCCCTGCCCCCCCATGCCGCGCCCAAAATAAAGTAATAGCTCCCCTAACTTATTATTTTAAAAATGAAAAATCCAAACAGCCACCAAATTGTAAACAAATTGTCGAATCACTGGAAGAATCACCTAGCTACATGGGACTCTGAGGCCCGGGAGGGGGAAGGCCTTGCCAAGACCACCCCGTGGACCACTCCTGGCTGTGGTGGTTGGAGTTCTTTTTCCACGAGCCCAAGCCAGTAGTGCCCAAGGGGAACTCCTCGAAAAATATTTGAGACACCCTTGGCCCCTCAAACAGCCCTGGAAGCTGGTGGGGGGCACCTGCCAGCTGAGGACTCTAGGAATCCGTGTAAATGGAATTCCCACGGGGTTGCCAGGGCACTGGCAGCAGCCCCGCCCAATCCCCAGGGCAGATCCTGCAGCCCTGCCCCTCTGCTGCCCCTCTGAGGACCCTGCCAGTGGTGCAGGCTGCGAGGCCCGAGGCTCCAGGTGCAGATGGGCAGATGCTTTAACCTGAATAAAAGCCGACCCTCAGGAGAGAAAGGGGAGGAAGCTTCTAAAGCTGGTGCAGCATCTGAAGAGCTGTCCTACGTCTCTGAACCCTTGTGTTTGATTCCCCCCAGGACAGAGCGGGCTGTCATCCCACGTGTACATAGCCCCGAGACTGCCTTCTGGAGCCTTTCGTGGCTTTGGAACCACTTTGTCCACAGAATGAGTCGATGTCCTCCCTCCAAAGACCAGCCCCAGACACCTGAAGCTCAGAAACGCCCTTTCTCTTTTTCTCCGGGGTGACGACACATCACCCTTCAAGCTTCCTGGGGCACATCCCCAATGGACACCCCCGGATGGAGTCAAAGCCCTTCACTGTTCCCACGTGTGAGCTTTCCATTGTGCCATTGTGGGTCTTCTCTCTACTCATCTATTACTTGTCCTGCAAACGTTTGATGGGGCCCTATTCTGTGGCAAGAACCATCTTGGATACAGAGATGAGTAAAAGCTGGTCCCTGAGCTCAAGGAAGTCGTGCTCACCGTGCGGGTGGACAGAAAGTGGTAAGTGCCACGAAGATGCACACACATGAACCCCCTGGTCTGGACCAAGAGCGCTGGGGGGACGGCAATGGCGAGGTGGCTGTGACCAGCCTGGAGACCCAACTCTCCCTTTCCAGCTGTGAGAGCGTGGGCAAGTGTCTGAGTCTTTCTCAGGCTCAGGTTTCTCGCCTGTAAGATGGTAATAACTAGGGAGACACCGGGGCAGGGTGTCCACACGTGACAGGCCAGTCTCACTTTCTACTGGGACGGAAGACCATTCCAAGAACACTCACGAATTTTTGGCTTGTATGTCATTTAAGGTTTGGCAGACACATCATTTAAGTCCATGGGAGGTAACCAATGTCTATGATCGGTTTATCGCTCACAAAAGGAGGTCACCTCATCCTTCCTGGCGAGGTCGTGTCAGAGGGGTTCAGTGGAAGGTCTTTTACGAAAATAAAGGACACCCTCCTCCTCCCCAGCCTGAAGCTGATCCCGGGCCGTCCTTTGCTCCCTAGAAGAGTATTGACGGGCTCCTCATCTCTCGGAGGCCTCTTTGGGAGGAACGAGCAGAGAAGAGAGGGCTGGACACAGAGCCGATTCTTTGGGCTTCATGAAACTGACTGGAGGAAAGAAAATACTCCATGCTGGTGGCCCCTGGCAAGAAGCCCTGTGTTCCGCGCTCACACCGCCTACCTTTTCCTCCAGCTCTTTCAGGTGTCGCTTCTGGACCTCCAGCTTATCCTCCAGTTCTCGGATTCTCTGAAACACATTAGGTTCTGTATCAAAAAAAAGTAAAATTTCCAGGTTCCAACCCTATGCTTCATTGTTTACCGCAGGGCAGCCCACAAGCAGTGAGTACAAATACTAAGTGGGCAGCTCGGCCAAGTTTTGTCCACGGGCAGGCCCGTCTCTCCACCCCCTGGACCAAGAGCAAGGCCTCTCCAGCACCCAGGAGGCTCCCGCAGGCCCCACGGGATGCTGTTCTGACCTCCATCACTAGAGGTAGGTCTCCCCTGTTCTCGACGTGCATAGCAGTGGAAGTATGCAGTGTGTATCCTCGGACAGGGTCTTCATAAAGCCTGAACATCAAGGCCAGACCAAGACACGGAGGTGCTCTGGGCGGCTAATGAAGATCGTGGATTCGAAGTAGCATCAAATGATGTACTTGTTCAAGGTTTATTTACCGGGAGCCTGGGAGCTGAGACTGAGAAAGTGAGTGCCGGAGGTAGGCATGCCTGCAGTGTCCGCCCAGATTCTTAGAAGCCCCCTTAGCTCTTGGTTTAGGATGACCAATTGTCCCAGTTTGCCCGGGACATTCCTGGTTTTAGCCCTGAAAGTCCAGAGTCTGGAGAAACCCCTCAGTCCTGGGCAAACAGGGACAGTTGGTCACCTACTTGGCCAGTGTCCTCTGGGGCTCACAGCCACCCTCGGCGGCTTATCAGTCCATTCCATCCAGTTCCACACAGCATTCCACCCGGGGCGGGGGGCAGGGGCTGGCAAGTGTGACCTTGTCCAGTTTGCCATGTATCCAATAGCACTTCGTCACCCTTCAAGTGCTGGTACCCCAGGCAGCTGCCCAGCTGGCTGCAGCCTCGCCAGACCTGATGCAGGTGGAGACCTCACTCCTTGGGGGATGCTGTCAGGCTGAAGGGCAGGCAATTCCGGTCAGCCAGAACTAAGCATGTGGACCCCTCATCGGGCCCCAGGAAGCCTCCTATGCATTGATTCCTCAAACTCAGGTCGGCATCACCTGAAGGCCTTGCTGGTCCCTGGGGCCCCACTCCAGGGTTTCTGACTCAGCAGTTCTGGGGTGGAGCCTGAGAGGCTGTATTTCCTGATTCCCGGGTGATGCAGACACTGCTGGTCCGGGGACCTCACTCTGAGAACCATCACTGTGGGCACACCCACCCACTCAGCGAACATGCCTCAGCTGGCCCGGGGCCTCGCGGAGTCTGTGGTCCAATCAGGCTCAGACTATGGCGTTACACAAATACACAGACGGTGCACTAGATGAGCACAGGTGTCGTGGAGAAAGGCAGGCAGGGGTCGGGAAGGGACGGGGTGCTGTTTTATCTGGGTGTCCAGGGAAGGTCACACAGCAGAGAAATGAGGGGTGTAAGGAGCTGAGGTGCGGGCTGGGGGGCCCAGAGGAGGCGCAGAACCCAGTGCACGGCGGTTTTCCAGGTGCAGAAGAGGGAAGGAAACTTCAGGCGGAAGGAATGGTGTCTGCCCTCAGCTGGGGTGCAGGGTTGGGGAGCAGAGCTCAGAGAGTCTGGAATGTCCCAATGAGAAGCCTGAAGATCTGGGGGTGTCCTGGGAGCTAGTGAAGGGTTTTAAGCAGGGAGATGATGAGATGTAGATTTTGGAAAGGTCACGCTGGGCAGCAAAGCAGAGGATGGACTGGCACAGAAGAGACGTGAAAAATACTTCTGCTCTCAGATGTGTGGCCTTGGGTAAGTGATTCAACCCCTCCGGCCTTGGTTTCTTTATCTGTAAATTGGGGGTCATAGTGGCACCCACATCTGAGGGTTTAAGCAAATCCATGCAAAATGCATGCAAACTCATTTCCTTACAAAGCCAAACAAGTCATGGGACCTTGCTATGGACTTAATTGCACCCCCCGCCCCCCCAGTTCTGTGTTGAAGCCCCAGTGTGACTGTATTTGGAGACAGGGTTATAAGGTTAAATGAGGTCACAGGGTGGGGCCCTCACCTGGTAGGATTGGTGGTCTTATAAGAAAAGGATGTTCTCTCTCTCCCTCCGTCTTTGCCCTGCTCTAGCCCCTCTCCCTTCTCCTTACCACCTGGGGTCACAGAGAGAAGGCAGCTGTCTGCAAGCCGGGAAGAGAGCCCTCACCAGCAACCGAAACAGCCAGCCTCTGCTGTCGAAGCCACGCCGTCTGTGGCGTTTGGTTTTGGCAGACACTTAGACCCATTTGTAAATCACAGCCGTGTCTCTCTAAGACTAACTAACATTTGACAACTTTAACTTGCACAGAAGTCACCTGGGAATCCTGTTAAAGGCAGTAACAGGATTCAGTAGGTCTGGGGTGGGGCCAGCCCCCAGATGACATCCATGGACCACACTCAGCAGCCAGGGTTGGACAGAACAGGAGGCTGGCCTGAGTGTTGACATCCATGTGTGTTATTATGAAAAAGGAGACCCCCTTCCACTGGCCACCCCCCCGCACCAGGCGCTCAGTGATCGACCTGCACGTCTCATCAATGCCTCAGAACGATGTATCATCCAATACCGGCTGATACCAGCACAGTTCAGTAAGAGTGAGGGCAGCCTCCCTATACAAGGGGAGGAAGGGTGTCTACCATTGACCTCCAGCAGAATTCTCAACCAATCTGAAAATGATGCCGAGATAAAGGAAAAGCCATTCCCAGAGCTGGGTCGAGCTCTTAATCACCTTTCCCCGCGCAGGTACGTGCAATGGACAGGGCAGGCCGAGGGGAGCATATGAGGAAGTGATTTGTCCCTGCGATCTTACACAAACTCTCAGAAACCCCTGTATTTTAAATGACTTTCTTCCCTAAGAGAACCAGTCCTCCAGCTGCCCATGCAGGCCACATGGCTTGCTTTCAGTCTTTTTAAAAATATTATCTTTGTAGGGGAGACGTAATTAAGTTTGTTTGTTTGTTTGTTTTTAATGGAGGTACCGGGGATTGAACCCAGGACCTTGTGCATACTAAGCACATGCTCTACCACTGAGCTATATCCACCCTCCACCTAAAAATATGGCCTTTAAATTCTCTCTTTTTGGGTTTTTTTTTTTTGGGTGGGAGGCATTAGGTTTATTTATTTAGTTTTTTTAATGGAAGTACTAGGGATTGAACCCGGGACCTCATGCATGCTAAGCACGTGCTCTACCACTGAGCCATACCCTATACCTTCCCTGACTTTCTGCTTTTTTTTTTTCTTAAAAAAATCACTTGAGCCCCTTTCCCCATTTCTCTTAGCCTGTGGGTCACGGTGTTTTCCCGCGGGGCGTGGCCACACGCAGCGCTGCCCTTGGTCTTCAGGGTGTGCTCACTGGCCCGTCATACGTTCAGACTTAGACTGTAACCAGCACCTTCATGAGATCTGGAGCCTCAGGCGAGTAATGACTTTTTGGTTCAAAGACACAAATGGTCTGCTTTCAGCTGGATTTGTGGAATGTGAAATCAACCCCTTCACTCA